>NW_005187404.1:3586476-3588708 GCF_000239375.1 Pundamilia nyererei
GAACTGAAATATGTTGTGTTCACATCTGAAATAAAGTATTTAAAAAAAAAACAAAGAAACACTTAAGTCACCCATCTCTTGGTGTTCCTTATTATCTGCAGATTAACAATCCACAGGTTGGGTGCTCGAACTCTGATTCGCTCCCTGGAGATGGAGGAGAGAGAGCACAGAGGACAGCAAGGTGGAGGTGTGAAGGAGAAGGTGGTGCATCTCAGTGTCCAATCAGGAGTTAGCAGTTCTTTTACTGCCTTCATTGCTGTCAACAAAGACAACAGCAAAGTGATTCAAGGACCTCTTGTGCGCAGAAATATTCCAACAGCCAGTGAGTTTTTCCCAATAGCAAAACTAAAAGTCAACCCCAGATCTGAAACAAAGATGGTTCAGCATGAATAAAATCAGTAAAATGTTTGGTTTAATAGAAAGTCAGACTCAAATGAAAAGACAACAAGTACTGATTTTACTATCAGGCGCACTTAACGTCCTTTAATTTTCTCAAAACTCGACAGTGCGCCTCCGGTGCGCCTAATTCATGGATTCTGGTTGTGCTTACTGACCTTGAACCGATTTTATGTTGTGCATGGTGCTCAAAAATCCATCAAAAAATGTTTTAGTACGACTTTGGTAAGCTACGAAGCCACACTGCTTGATGGATTGTTGGAGTTAAACAAACACTGTGGCATCACTGAGAGTTAAAAACTGTCTACATTCTTTCATCTTTCATCTTCAGGCATTCATGAAAACAGAATTTATTAAATTTAATAGAATTAGAAGTTATCAGGAAGTTAGCTCGCTAGTTTCCACCTAAACATGATATACCATGTTTTGACCGAGATTTCTGAAAAAATTAAAAGTGCTGCTCTGCTATCACTTCCAACTTAAATGAAGACAGAAAACTAAACAGTAGTGACTTTTGTAGGGTCACTGAAGTTGGACTAGCTGGTATATAATGATGTGCTACATTATCGCTAGAGACACAGCTATGTTAGCATAACATTAGCACAGTGAAGCTGGAGGATGAACGCTAAGGCTTTTTTCCACTCGATAAAAGTTAACGAGGGTTCCCGATAGTTAGGGACAAATGCAATCGCATGGCAGGATGCTGTAAACGAACCAAACGTCAGTCAGGAGAACAACTGAGATAAACTATTCACAATACGAGGTTAGTCATTAATATACTGCAACAATATGGGAATAGAGCAGCTGCTATAAACATTAATGAATCAATGGTACAGAAGTGAAGGAAGCAAGAAGAATGAGTTGAGTAAAGTTTGACTTATCTGACTGTTTTGTTTCACTTAATGCACCTTATAATCCAGTGCGCCTTGTGGTCCAAAAAAATACAGTAGAAACAAGGTGGTAATGTATGGTAGAATGTAGGTACTCATCAGACAGCAGTATCAGAGAGAGGGATGCATGTGAGAAAGGTTTTTTTTTCACTGATTCTCTAAACTTGAACTCATTCTTTTTTTCTTTTCTTTTCTTTATCTTTAAAGTGATCCAGAGTCCTCCTGTGGTGAACAGTTCTCTACGTAGTAAGTAAAAACCTGAATAAGTGTTATTGAAAGAAGCATCTGCAGGATCTTTCAAAATGTTGAAAGATCCTTTAACTACTCATATTAGGGTTTTTCTTTGTGTTTACTCTTTTTGCCTGTGTACAGTGAAAAACACTGGAGAGGTTAGTATTTCGAAATAAGTTAAAAATGACAACGGAAAATATTATTTAGATTTTACATTTAATTAGTATCGGAATGAAATATTATTTTACATTCATAATCTATGTTACTATTCATAATCCTTATTATTACTGTTGCATCATTTATGATTTATCATTATTGTCATTTCATTGACACATTTATTGAAACTGGTGAGGTTATATTAAAGTCTGTATTTCAGGTGTTAGCATAAGCACATAATAATCTTTCATTGCAGGTGCAACTGTAATCATGTTATACACATATTGCATAGTTAAAGGGTTGAAGCTCGGTCAAGTTAATTAATGGTTTGAAGCTACGGGCAGCGCGATGTCTGGCCAATCAATGGAGCAAAGTTCAGCTATTGAAAGGTTGCCTACATGTTTACAGTATAATTTACTACATATTGCCTGTGTGCATTCAGCAGCCTGCTGCACTGAAGTTTGCCTGGTAACAGATGGCGCTGAGTGAGGTCATGCACTGAGGTTAACAACACAGACACATAGTCTGTCTGGGTAAACTGATTGCAAATGTTGTGTAA
>NW_005187404.1:3604606-3635094 GCF_000239375.1 Pundamilia nyererei
TGATACATTTTGTTACTGATAATTAATCTTATTCTTATTTTCTGTCTCACAGATGGCTGTTCAAGCCTACGTGGTAGGTTAAAAGTTGTGTCTCTGTGTTGTATAAATGTAGTAAATGGTAACAAACAGTGAATAAACCAACACATTTCTGTGACGCAGCTGCTGTTTAACTACATTTCAGCTTTAATGTGAAATGCAGTTTGTACAGGAGCTATTATGTTTGCCCAGGTTTTTTCATAGTTATTAACATAGTCGGTTGTCCAAAGCAGCAAGTGAATATGAATAGTATTCTGCAAAACGTTTAAATTGTTTGTGATGAGTCACAGTATGAAGCTCAACAACCAAAAAATTTGTAAATTATGTTTGCTAACATGTTTTCACCTTTCATCTTTATTTCTTTTTTATGCTTTCTCAGCATCCGCGGAATATAGTAAGGAAATCTTTTTTTAATATTTTGTGTTTTGTAATTATTAACATTGTCTAAAGCAACACGTGTTGAAGATTGAGTTGTTTCAATGTGTGTGATATTTCAACAATTATTGAATAACTAACAACTTGGTAGACTTTGTAGACTCACTGAGGTTGTTTTCTTAATTATTGAATATCACCTATTTTTTTCCTTGACCAGAGTGTCTTCCATCTGAAAGGACAGGTAAGTTTAAAAGTGTTTTTTTTTTTTAAATTTTCTAAATTATACATCAAAAAAGAGTAATTAAGAAAACATATAAAATAAAAAGCATTTTTCCATCTTTGCACATTTTAAAACAGTTTGTAGAGTTTTTATATTTTCAGGTTTGCTTTGGTAGTCATTAATTACATTGGTAGTCATTTGTTGACACAAAGTGAAGAAGGCTGAATTGCTATAACTTTTGTGTTATTTTGAGTATTATTGAATAACTTGTACACTTGAAATAGTTTGCAGTGAGTTGTCACAACATTACAAGTCAATCGTTGAGTTTTTCTTTTATTATGTCTTGCGTATTGGCATCATGCTCAAACATTTCCATTTTATCTCTCTATAGCGGTCAGGTTTATATATTTTTAAAAAGGCGCACATCAATGGAACAAACATGTTCATTGTATTTGATTCTCAGAGCAATCATTTAGTCTGAGCTCAGTGTGTTTGTGTGTGCTCATTTCTTCATGTGATAAAGTGTTTTGTATGTACAAAATGTCATGTTGTGACCTTATTCTAAGTACCTTTTGAACCACTTGTTTTGAATCATGATAAGAAGTCTAGTTAATACATTTCGTTAATGATAATTAATCTTATTCTTATCTTCTGTCTCACAGAATACTATCGAAGCCTCTGTGGTAGGTTACAAGTTGTGTCTCTGTGTTGTAATTATTAACATCCTCTAAAGCAACAAGTGATGAAGATTGAGTTGTTAAAACTTCTGTAATATTTTAATTATTGAATAACTAATAACTTTGTAGACTTTAAAAACTGCTTAATGAGTAAATAATTATAGCAACATCAGAAGGCAATCACAGAGTTTTTTTTTCTTAATTACTGAATATCACCTATTTTTACCTTGAAGTTTAGTTAATACATTGTGTTACTGATAATTAATCTTATTCTTATCTTCTGTCTCACAGATGGTAATGGACACCTACGTGGTAGGTTAAAAGCTGTGTCTCTGTGTTGTAATTATTAACATTATCTAAAGCAACAAGTGATGAAGTTTGAGTTGTTACAATGTGTGTGATATTTCAAAGATTACTGAATAACTAATAACTTTGTAGAATTTAAAAACTGCTTAATGAGTAAATAATTATAGCAACATCAGAAGCCAATCACTGTGTTTGTTTTCTTAATTATTGAATATCACCTATTTTTATCCTTGACTAGAGTGTCTTTCATCCAGAAATGAAGGTAAGTTTAAAAGTTTTTTTCCTGCATTGTAACATAAAAAAGAGTAAGTAAGATTTTTACAAAAAAACATTTTTAAATGTTTTTGCTTTCACAGCACTCATGGGTTGTGGTAAGGAAAAAAGTGTTTTAGTATTCTCTGTTTTGTAATTATTAACAGGCTGATGATGATGAAGGTGAAGGTTGAGTTTATTTTCTTCATACTCATATAAATCTAAATTGTATAAATTATTCCTGAACAGCAAGTCAAGGGAGGTCAGTTTAAAAAAATATATTTACTAATTTCTACAGACACACACACACACACAACAGAGTAAAAAGAAAAAATATGAAATAAGAGGCGCTCTGAGAGTTAAAACCTCCATCAGTGCAGCTTATTTTTTGGGCAATATTTACTTTTATTGTGTTTTTTCTTTTTCATTTTTTTAAAAATTACTTAAATTCATCTGTGAGGTTAAAAATCTGTTTCTGTGATTTTTATAAATATAGCAATTGTCTGCAATCACTAAATAAACTAACACATTTCTCTGACAAAGTTAGTATTTTACCCATTCTAAGCTTGATGTGAAATACACTCATAGAGAAAAAGTTGTTTCATGTTATGTCAATTTTAAGAAAATTAACCATGTCTTTATGATTTTTTTTAAAAAAAATGGATGATACTGTTTACTTAATGATTTTAACATCAGACTTTTAATTGTGTGTTGTTTAGCTCGATCGCAGGTCATGCGCTCTGCTAGAGGTGAGTAAAAAGCTAAATGTTGCAGAAACAGTGTGATTAAAAATACGTTAAATGGCTGTAAGCACGCAACTAAACACCACATTCGTTTGCCACAGTTGATCTTTAATTTTGCCTTGGAAGCCTTTAACATCTTGTGTTTATTGCGTTACCATTCCAATCCAGTGATAGTTGTTCTGCTTCTCAATTCTCAGGTCACCATTTGCTCCATGTTTTTAAATCAGCAAGAGACAACATATTGCTGCATTGTGATGACTGTTAAAAAAACATATGAACCAGTTCCTGACATAGGAGTCCAAGAGTTTTCATTGTCCTACATTTAAGAGAGATACCATTGCACTTGTTGCACATTTGCTTAGTCAGGACGCCCATAGGCAGTAGAATTGGAGCAGCTCCTATTTACTTTGTTTTAGATGACCGTTACTGCACTGGATGGATGTGGATTTCTATTTATCGGAAAGGAATAAACTTAACTCAGCATTAGTCATATGAAAGTAATGAATTACCAGATCACCCAGTTGGACTGTAGTGTGTGTGTTTTTCTAATAATGACTTGAGCTTCATTGAGTTGTGGTCTCTCTAATCTCACAGAACCTGATAGCTATGAACCAACAAACAAGTCTGACAGCAAAAAAGGGCTATTTACTCACATGAAGAAGAAGCTGCCTGTCTTTTGGAAATCTCATAAGACGCCTACCAACTATGATGATGCTCGTCTAAACTTTGTGTCTGAAGGTAATGATTTGATTTGATATACCTTTATTAGTCCCACAAGGGGAAATTTCATAAGGCTGCCGACCTATTGCACGCAATGGCGGCGCCATCTTACCCTCCGACCATACATACATTACACAAAACATCACATGGGGAAGACAGGTCAGAGAGGTATAACAATGGAAAATGCACCACATGAGGAAAGATAAGGAGAAAAAAAATATAACCCCCCAGACTGAGCTCCAACAGGGAGATCAGTTTGAGAATAGAAAAAAACACCTCTGCACATAGCACATGAAAAAAACTCTTAATACACCAAAGAAACACATGACAAGCAACAGGGGTGGGTAAAGGGTGAGACCGCCGAATTAGACACTACATCCGGGCCTGCGTGCGTTGGTCTCCTTGATCCCTGTCAGCATCGGAAGGGAATAAGCGTCGAAGGCGTTTGGAAAGGGATGGGGGATGAGTGTGTGCATATCAGTGTATATGTATGTGTGTGCGTGTCCAGAGTTCAGCTGAGACAGTGTCCTTCGCCCTGCTAGGCTAAGTAAACAGTCTTCCAGCCAACCCAGGTGGCCTTGCATGGAATGGGAAGGAACAGACTAAACACAGTCGTTATCAACCAACAGAAGCGTCCAGTTTCCATCATTTACAGAATTTCAGGGCACCCAATACATTCTTCATTGTTGTCGCCACATTATAGTCATCTTACCATAACACTGCACTGCAAAAAAGAGGAAAATGTGCTTTACTGTAAATTTACTGTAGAATATTTGTCTTTGTATTTTCTCATACACATTTATGTTATACTATCATATTATAGTCCTTCAGCCGAGTATATGGACTACTATGAATTCTACTATATAGACTCAACACTTTATGTCCAGTTATTATTTCATCTTTGTACTTTATCTTTTTCAGCTGCTGTGCAATTGCAGCCACCCAGAGATCCTTTGCTACAGTTAGTCTTCCTTCAGGAGGCATCTGGCTACTGGCGGCTTGATCCAGCTCTGGCTACTGCACTGGGAAAGATCAGCAAGGAGATGGAAAAGTCAAAGCCTGAAAAGGTGGGTTGTTGTCAATTTTAGTCATTACAAAAAGTGAATATATGGGTGTTAATCAAATTTTATTGTACACAATAAAGAAAGAAATTTAAGAAATTAAACTGTAACATAACATAACAGATGAAAATTAATTCAGCTGTACTAAAAACTAGGGCTGGATATTGTCACTGATTTCTGGAATCAACTCAATTCCGATTCACAAGGTCCCGATATTCGATTCTATCCACGATTCGATTTAATTCGCTTCGATTTTATTTGAATCGGGGGGAATTTTGCCTCAGACAGTCAGAAATATCATAATTCTGATCACTTATCAGTGCATATCCATATTATCCATAATATCTATAAAAAGAAAGCTGACACTAGCATTACAGCAGATGTCTTTGTGTCAAAGTAACTGGGGATAAAACACAGAAAAACTTGAAGAAGAATTTCCTGGCCTGGGTTTTTAATAGCAGATGACCTTAAAATATATTCTGTAGTAGGTCAAAAATGAAAGAAAACCATTAATCACCATATGAACATTACCTGTTGAAGTGAAGCAAAGTTACAAAGGTTCAATTAGAGACACATCTAAGGGTTTTGCAATTTTGCATAATTTTAAAAAGTTTACATTTGTTCAGTATAGCACAGGAGAAATGAGGCTTTCTTGTCAGAAGTAAGTAAAAAAAAACAGTGTCCAACAGCGCTGGCAAAACAGCAAAAGTAAGAGGGAATTCATGACGATGTATATGTGAAGCGAAATGTGAAGCGTAGTTTGGATCTTCTTCTGCTGCTGGTTCAGTCAATATTGTTTGGAGAGCGATAAAACATGCAGCTTCAGAATCTACCGCAAAAAAGACGTAAACACAAAGAGCGGACCCGCCGACACATCAGAATCAGTGAGCTGTCAGCTTTCAGCCCCCGATGATGTAACATCTCACTGGCTCTGATGCGTCAGCGGGTCCGCGCTTTGTGTTTACGTATTTGTGCGGAATCTGTGTACCTGCTGTCATTTAATGTTTTAGCTGTTTGGTGGTTGTCAAAATTTTGTGAGGTTTAACCTCAGATTCTGGTGTTTCGGGCAAAATAAATTTATATTAAAAATGGATTCAGGATTTTAATGAATCGATATCATGTTATCCAAGCTAGAATTGATTTTAATCTATAAATCAATAATCAAAAACTACCCCCTAGTAAAAACTGGCAAAAAATACATTATTTATATTATCACAATTGCCAAAAGTAAGATCTAAACCCTTGTGTAGCATTTTTTTAAAAAAAATCTAAATGTAGTTGTGTGCAGAACACTAACTTGTTTTGGTGTATCAACATTCACATGTGACTGGCTGCCTGTTGCCATTTTAGCTGTAGAGACAGGGAGACAGGAAGATGGATTTAAATGCAAGCATATCAGGAAAAAGTGACGAAATGAGCGAAAACGTAAAATGAGCAGCAACTGGCTGCATTTCAATGACATTGGAGACTGCAAAATACAGTGCAGAATTTAAAAAATTGGGAGCTGTCTAAAGTGAAACCTGTCTTTGTTTTCAGCCATTTTCCATCAAGGACAAAAAAAACCTCATTTGTGTTCTCCCTAGTAGTAGTAGTAACTGCATAAAAATAAAGCTTTTATGAAAACACTGAATGAAAAATTGTTTCCTTGAAAAAGACTAAAATTACTGTTCAGTACTGAATGTTAGATAAAATAAACTATATTCAAAGTGTCTTTGAATGGCAGAAATGCAGAAATGTGTGAATATACTGAAGAGCCATGGCTCAGTGTCTGTGTGTCTAAATTAGTCTCACAGACACTTGAAGCCATTTATATTTCTGAACCTGTTTGATCTGCTGCTCACCACTAACAAGAACAAGCATCAATTTTGGACTTTTAACAGTATTTTTATAGGTTTTACATATTTTCCCGCTGATTAAAAACCTCCCTTGTGGCAATTTATACTACACAAAGCGATTAACCAATAAACAATTAAATGACCGAGATGTTAGTTTTTCACTTTCAACAATAGAAATTTTGAGGGGTTTTGTGACTAACAAAAACTGGACAGCCTGGACAATGAGATACAATTTTACACATTTATTTCTTACAATTTAAGTCCAAAGAGTCGTACTGACAGGTTTCCTTTTTTGTCACAGCAGGTTTTTCTTCATTATGTAGAAAAACTGCTTCACTGGTCCGACCCACTTAAGAGCAAAGTGGGCTGAATGTGGCCTACGATGTAAAATTTGTTTGACACCCTTTCTCTGTGTGTGTGTGTGTGTGTGTGTGTGTTGCCTGTTTTATTTGTCTTTTATTGGGGAATTAGGGCAGCAATGAAGTGTGGGCCACCATTCTGGCTCTGATCTGGCTTCATGCTTTTAAGATGGATGCAAAGGATGAGTGGGAGCTTCTGGCTATGAAGGCTGCCTCATGGCTCCGTGCTCAGAATGGTAGTAACACGATAATAACAGAAATTGCTGCATATCCATGACACAAAGTTAAAGTGAGCTATTCTTGCAAATTCATTCTTTAATCCTTGTGTTTTGTGTTCTTAGCACCATGTGTGTCAGAGTGTGTGGACGCTGGAAATGTCCTGTTGGGTTCCAGCGTGAAGAAAGAAGCTCTGGGACTCTGAGAGTTTTCTCAAAGAGCTAGTTATGCCAAATGCCTTTTGATTCAGTGTTGTGTCATACTGTCTTCTTCATTCACGTTTTTCACTGACTGTGTGTTTATACATCATTCTGCATTTAATAATCAGTTATTATTAATCTCTGGCTCTCTTCCATAACGTGTCTTTTGTCCTGCTCCCTCCACTCAGAAATGAGAGAGAAAGCACACTAATGTACACGCTTAATGTGCCCTACACGCTTGTGCCTTGGGAAACGTTCGTCTTTGTGATTAAGATGTGTATATTAGCAAGCAATTTATGTTTAATTTTCTGTACATTTCAGTTAGAAAAATGAGGAGAAGCCTTAAGAAAGGAAAGGGTTTAAAAAGGTCTTCAAAGTCAAGAAAAGCAAGCCTTGTGGAGATCTCTTCTGTTGTGTTTGCTGGCTGTCAAGCTTCACATTGTTACGTGGTGTGAGGGCAGCACGAGGCAACTGTTGTTGTGATTTGGAGCTATATAAACAAAACTGAATTAAATTGTACTGAATGATGTCTCCTCTGTTATATTTATTGTTCATGTTTCATTTTTATTTTGTTGCAATTGTTCTAAATGCTTTTTGAACCTAATCAAACTTGGTGCTTGGAAGATTAAGAATTTGTTCTTTGGTTTAACTCAGTCCTTCTGAGTAAAGATCTATAGCTTCAGTTCAAGAAAATGAATAATGGTATACAGGAGTACAGTATCAAATTACACTGATAACTGAAGAACTACCATGCGGCTTATTCCTTCATTCTTTATTAACAGGACAAGTCACATTAAAGCTTTACAATAAAAAAGACATGTAACAAACACAAAACATCAGAGAATAATAAGTTTATCAAAACATAAGTTCTAATAAGTAAACGTGAGCAAAGGCTGTAAATGTAAAAGCTACACTTTAGCATAAAATATAATGCGTAAACATACCATTACAGACATATCTGAAACCGAACTGGAACTCTTAAACTCACTACTATCGTTAAAGCTTTTAATGTGTAAAGATAAAGTTGATAAGTTAATTTCCTGTTAGTGCATCTGTGAAGCCTCACTCACTAAATGATCTCATTGGAGGGATGCAGCAGAAAGCCTCTGACGTCACCGGAGTAGAACTGCGTGCGCGTATTGTAGACGCATAAGCTTGAACTTCACACACATACTACAGATCGGTGCTTGTCGGACACACAAATCCCTCTATTCAAAGGTATGCTTTTCTCCAATTCATTGTAACTTTTCTTTAGACGTTGTAACCTGACGCACTTCATAAAAAACGCCGTAAGAAGTGTGCTGACAGGAGCTGTATACAGATGCAGTCTGTATTTTCCTTTTTATTTACTGCCAGAATAATATCAAAACTTGTTCTGAGTCCAAAAAAAAAATCTCACCCAGGGCTGCTGCAGTAGGCGGTGAAACGTAACGAGTTTGGGTACCTAATATTTCAGTGGCGAGAAACACAATTTGTTGTCTTTTCAAGCTAAATCACGATGCTGTGGCCCAGTTAAACACGTTAATGCAGGGGTTAGCAACCTTTAAGACCCAAATAGCCATTTGGACCCGGTTTCCACGTAAAAGAAAACACTGGGAGCCGCAAATACTTTTTGACATCTAAAATGAAGATAACACTGTATATACTGTTTTCTACCTTTATGCTTCGTGTGAACAACTAAGGTGTGTTGCTTATGAAATTCATGAAGTGCTACAGAGAAAATTACATTTTATTTGTGTAATTAATACATTTTGAACTCTTAAAGAAATATAACCAAAGGAAAGACACCAACATGAACTAATCCATGTAGCAAACAAAAACTGTTGTGAGCCGCCACCCTTATATCGCCTTTGGGCTTTTGGAGCCTTGACCTGACTTTTATAAAATAATTTGAAAAAAAAAAGCACTATGCTGCTAAAAAATGAAAAATAGATATTTGCAAAATTCTGTCTAAATATGTATTTTACCAGGTTAATGTCTGTGGCGGGGCGTGGTTTGCAGCGCCGCTGCAGGGGAGACGGACGCACCTGAGCGGCACCCGCAATCACGTCTCGACGCCTTAACGTCTGTGCTATCGATGCTGTTGTGTTGGTGTGTGTCGGGCTGTGAGCTGAAAAGCTACAGCCGGCTGTTTGCGTGAAAAGTGATCAATAAAGAGATGCTGAAAAGCATGTTCATGCAAACATCATCGGGTCTGCCTGATATGTTTACAATGGGACTTCTACTCCTGAACCTCTGCGCATATCCCATATGCGCACAGCGTCTGCAAATCGGGGCTGTATAAAGTCACTTTCATCTTTACCAGGACTGTAAGCTGTCATCTGTGAGGCATGAGCGGTGTTTGTTTGTAACATAGTTCACAGTGGAGAATAGCTGCTGACATAATGTGGATCCGAAGATCCATAATTGGCCTACCTGGGGTTGAAAGTCTCGATATATGCACGGTGTTTCGGCGGGTACACCGGCTTCCGCGAGTGACGCTTATTTTGAGCCATGAAAAAATAATAAAATATAATTTTATTTTTATATTTAAATATCACAATAATCTTCCAATTTAGAACTACAAGTTTTAAAAAAAAGAACTAACATAAATAAAATACACTTCAGCTAAATACTTCTAATTTATTTTCCCAAACCACGAGGAGCCGCACTATATGGACTAAAGAGCCGCATGCGGCAGGTTGCCGACCCCTGCGTTAATGCAACAGCACATATCACTTAGTTGCCAGATTTGCGAAACCTGGGTAAAAACTAAGGTGTTTCCAGACTCATCTTTTTTTTAAATATAAAATTCAACTTAACGGGGCAGCACGGTGGTTAGCACTGTTGCCGCACAGGTCCTGAGTTCAATTCCAACATCAGGCCGGGTCTTTCTGTGTGGAGTTTGCATGTTCTCCCCGTGTTTGTGTGCGTTCCTTCCGGGTACTCCGGCTTCCTCCCATCGTCCAAAGACATGCAGCTTGTGGGCATAGGTTAATTGGATAATCCAAATTGTCACTAGGTGTGAATGTGCGAATGGTTGTCTGTCCCTGTGTGTTGGCCCTGCGACAGACTGGCGACCTGTCCAGGGTGTACCCCGCCTTTCGCCCTATGACAGCTGGGATAGGCTCCAGCGCCCCCCGCGACCCTGAAAATTATATTTGTCCAGCATATAAGATGACACAAAGCTGCTGCCATAAACACAAGATTTTATTACTGGGAATATAGTTACTCAAAGATGACAAACTGGGGAAAAAAGAGATGGAAGCCTTGACTAAAACAAACAAAGAGGAAGAAGACCATGAATCAACCACACAATGTGCCATTGGATCCAGGCTTCTGTTCTGTAAAACTAGACTAACAGAAACCAAAACCAGGAGTAACGGTAACTCTCAACTCAACCTATACTTGATAAATAAAACTATTAAAGGAACAGAAAGATGAAACCGATGCTGATGGATTTTAGGTAGACGGAGAGGACCGAAACACCAGTTGGCGACCCCCATGTTGTGCTGTCTTCATGAGTGCCCACATTCAGCACTAAGAATAAATCAGAGATGTGAGAGAGCAGGTTAATGAAGGTGACAATATAAACACAACAAGACGATGACCGGACCGATGCCGCACATAGCAGCGCCCCAAACTTAATGCATGAAACATTAGGTCTGCTCCTAAACAGGGTGTCATTTCTAGCTTTCGACTTTATTTGGATTTAAGCTACAAATTAAGGTCATACAGTCATCCCTATTTTTAATAAAAAATGTGGGAAAAGTAAAAAAAAAATGTTTAAATTACAAGTGAAAGACATGAACATGCCTTCATTTTATCTACTCTAATTCTGTCTGCTAAAGTTACAGCCAAAAGTTCATCCCCTACTTCCAGTTTATTTAAACTTCAGCTGCCAGATGTTGAAAAAATTTATAGAGAAAAGGCTCTTGGATGCTTAATTGTTTTCTTTAAAACTTTGCAAAGCTTTTAAATCCTTATATTACGTAACTATTCCCTAGTTCTAGATTTAGATCTTAACTGTTCCTCAGTCAGATCCTCCTAACTATCATTGTCATCTGTTAGTTATTTGGCTTCTGGAGCCAAAATGAAAGCAACACTAAATTCTTTTATTTGGAGTAAATCTCTGTGGTGGTTGTCTCTTACACAGGAACAATGGTGAGAGCCTGTGGTCTGCTAACTGCCCAAAAGGAACCAGGTAAAAAGTTGATGAAAATCCAAAATGGGCAGGAGACTAAACTAATTTTGAATTTAATCAAAAACAATTGTTTGGATGTTTATGTTTTTCTTTTAGTACCTCTGAAGAGCATTGAAGTTGAGCTGGAGGTGAGGGACCATGTGGCTACAGTGGTCTCCACCCTGAACTACGAGAATAAGGAGGACAAACCATTAGAGGCTGTTTTTGTCTTCCCTCTGCCTGGAGACGCTGCTGTCTGTCATTTCAATGCTAAGATCGGACAGACACAGATTGTAGCTGAGGTGAAGGAGAAACAGAAGGTGAGCTGGACAGTAAATATAACCTGATTATTGTTATTTTTAATCTTACATATAAACACAGTGAATGTCACTGACATGTGCCACCTGTCCTTCAGGCTCGTGAGGAGTATGATGATGCTCTGAGCTCGGGTCAGCAGGCCTTCCTATTGGAAGAGAGTCTTCAGAGTCCAGATATATTCTCTCTGAGTGTGGGCAGTCTGCCTCCAGGAGAGAGCGCCTCCATCAGGTTGGAGTACGTGACTGAGCTGGCTGTGCAGGCTGATGATGGTCTGAGGTTCTGTCTGCCTGCTGTGTTCAACCCTCGATACCAGCCTCAGGGTAGGAACACTTCAAAATACTTGGACCAGAAATGGTTAAACCATATTAGGTCTTGAACCAACCTCACAACAGTGACAGAACACAATATATGGCAGAAAAAGCATCAAAGTTCAACTTTATTTTCTCGAAGAAAAGATACTACATAACACCGTGACTGTCAAATATATTTACCAGATTGGAAAAAATGTAAAAGACTTGTGCCAGCCTTGTACCTAATTTCCCTGAAACCTTTAATTGGACCAGATGTTTTTAGAAGCTTTAATATTTAATGCCTTATTGTTCACAGCATTTCTAACCTGATGTTGTGTACAGGTAGTGAAGGTGCAGGTGTTCAGGTGACTTCTGTTCCAGCCTCTCTGGTGCCCTACAGTCTGTCTTTCTCTGCCCGAGTGTCCTCTCCTCGTCCAATCTCTAAAGTAGAGTCCAACTGTTCCCTGGACCCTCTCCAGTACCTCAACACTGATCAAACCCAGGCCACAGTAGGTAGAGTGCTGATGTTTCTGCTGTGTGTGGTTGTTACTTATAACTGAGAACTAAATATGAATGTGTTTGTGGTGTGCAGGTCAAGTTGGCTGCAGGACACAAGTTTGACAGAGATGTTGAACTGCTGATTTATTACAAAGACGCCCACCAGCCCACTGCTGTGGTGGAGGCAGGACAGGTCTCTGCTGAGCCGGGTGAGTGGAAATGATAGGAGTAGTTGGTTTTTAAAGACAGATTTTTAATATCCCCATTCTTTCACTCAAAAGTTTGAATACGTATGAAAAAACCACTGAAAAGCAAATTTATATAAACTTTTTTCTGTCTGTTATTTTTCAGGCTCTCTGATGGCTGATTCAGTGGTGATGGTGAGTTTGTACCCTGAGTTTCCCCAGTCTGTGACGTCTTCAGTGGCTTCATGTGGAGAGTTTGTGTTGTTAATGGATCGATCTGGAAGTATGAGTAATACTCGCATCAGCAGTGCCAGGGTATCCATAATATACTTACTCATAAACTCTTTAGTTTCAAATTGTTCCTCTCACACAGTGGCCTCACTATATTTTCAATGTTCTCTTAAGGATACTCTGCTGCTCCTGTTGAAGAGCTTACCAATGGGCTGCTATTTCAATATTTACAGTTTTGGGTCCAGATATGAACACATCTTCCCGTGAGTCTCTCCCAGCCCAACAAAGGTCCTTTTGTCCTTGACATGAAATACATGCATGTTTGTATTGGTATTTGTGTGATGGCAGTAAGAGTGTGGAGTACAGCCAGCAGACCATGGAGGAGGCTCTAAAGACAGTTGTGCAGATGGAAGCTAATCTTGGAGGAACAGAAATGCTGCAGCCCCTCAAACATATTTACAGCCAGCCCTGCATTCCCAATCAGCCTCGACAGGTAACACACCAGGTTAGGTTCAAACTTTCAGAGGGAGCTCAGCTCCCAAACATAATTTCATCCATACAGTTTCTTGTGATTAATATTAATGAAATATGCTTTTGCAAATGTCATCAACTGTTACCTTCTAAAGCAGCCTAACTGGTACGATGATCTATTCAGAGTGACTAATCAGAGATTTCTATCTAATCCACCCGTTGAAGCAAACTGGTAATAGAGTTGTTTTATATTAATTCATACAAACCCTCCCTTTATGATGCAGACTCAGCATTATATACCCCAATTTCACAAGTGGAGAATAGATTTGCTGCTCTTGGCTGAGAAGTTTGAGGACACAGTAGTTGCTCTGTGGCACTCCTCCGCGGGGCCGATATGAACGCAGACACCGCGCCGGGCACTAGCCGCTCCCGCCCGAGGAGTGGGGATGGGTGCGGCAGCAGGCTGCATCTTGGTTGTTCGCACCCTGCTGCATGCCTGCCGCTGGGGAACCTGGTGGGGGTGTTGGTGGTGTCGGTCAGAACTGGATTAGAGCTGCCAGATTCGCAATCCTTTGTGTGCTGCAGTCAATCCAGTACCGGAGTTCTTTCTGCTTACGCTTCCTGGTTTCTGCACCACTGTGGCAAGAATGAGGCATGACGCGACCACGATTCTGCATTCTGAAACATCTTACTTTATTAAACGGTTGCTTTTTGTACAACTCGGCTCAGCTTCCCAGCTGCCAGCCACACGTACACAACAACAATACAACAGGACTTCACACCGCTCTTAAGCTGGGCAGGCGTGATTGCGATGCCACGCAGATGTGTCCACCTTCGCTGCTGTGGCACCGCCAGCCACGCCCTGCCACAGTGCTCTGATGGAAATTTCCTTGAGCGCCCCCCAAAAGAGTCCAAACTCAACTATCTAACACACACACACAGTATGTTTGACTTCAGAAGACATTTCACTGACTTGAAAAAACTGAATAATAGCTGAATAATATAAACATGTTGTACATATGTCTCTTACCTCTGTGACATTATCATACTATCCTTCTTCCATCTTCTTAAGTACCATATTTTGAGTTCATACTAACTGTACATTGTTTGTTGCACATTACCATTAAAACATTTGTGTTTCTGAATCCTAACTCAGCTCTCAGAACAAGCTGTGTGTTTGTGGGTCTGATGTTTTGTCCTTATGTGCCAACTCTCCTCTCTAGCTGTTTGTCTTTACTGATGGAGAGGTGTGGGACACCAAAGAAGTGATAGATCTGGTGAAGAAGAACTCAGATTCTCACAGGTGAAACCACAAAAACACAAGTACGTCTACACAATTACAGAATGTCCAACATGTCCTCTATGTACTTAAAGAAAACTGTTGTATTGCAGGTGTTTCTCTTTTGGGATTGGGGAAGGGGCCAGCTCTGCTCTCATCAATGGGATGGCCAAAGAAGGAGGAGGTCACGCTCAGTTCATCACAGGGACTGACAGGATGCAACCAAAAGTAAGACATTTAACACAATTAGAAGTCAAGCTAAACATCGCAGCACCAGCAGCAGATACATATTTGAGATCAGACCTGCAGTGAGTAAAATGTCTGTTCCAACTGTTTGTGTATATTTGGAGAAATTTTCATTATTTTTCAGGTGATGCAGTCGCTGCGATTTGCTCTGCAGCTGGCTGTGGTCGACATCTCAGTCACATGGGATTTACCAAAGGAAGTTTCTGTCACTGTTCTCTCTCCACCAATCACAGCACTTTTTCCAGGTCAAAGGTCACTGATTTATGCCCAGCTCAGTGGACAGGTAGGAGCAGCAGCCTCTCATGTTGTTGTTTAGATATTTGATGACAGTAATTAACGTGACTTCTGACCCTGTGGTTTTGTGTCAGAGTTCAGAGGCAGCAGAGGGCTGTGTGACGGTGAAGTACAGCCTGGCAGGTCATCCCTCTGAGAACCAGCTGCACTTCAGTCTCAGACCTGCAGAGGACACTGGGTAAAACAGAGTTTTGATATAAACAGCACTGTTCTGTGGATCATGACTTTAGACTTAAAGTTGCTAAGTGTGAAACATATGACACTATCCAGTTAATCCCTCCCATGTTCTATTTCTAACCTCTTTTACTTGACCTTGACGATCACGTCAATGAGGTCATAAATAACTTATAAATTCAAATTTTATCTGTTCCATACACAGTACAACATGTAGTGAAATACTTGTGTTCGAGCTGCGGACAGGCTGCAGACGTAGCCGCTCCATCCCCGGGCTTTGTTTTAACATGGGGGTCTAGCCAGGACCCTTACTGGATACCGGATACTGGAGTCTATTTTCAGGAGGGAAGATGTTATCAGAACTAGTGTGTAATCGGGACTTTGCATAGATGCTTAAAGCTCTTATTGCAGTGCCAAAACTTTGTCTCTGTCCTAAAACTCCTCCCTCTGTCCTCACGCTGACTGTTTAGAGGTGAACCCCACTTATTGTTCCACTTATTGCTGTGCCATTAGCAAATGTTGTTGCGCAGCTATGTTTATTATGTTTATTTTCATGAATGGTCGGATGGTCCTCACAGTGAATTATGGGAGAGCATTTTCTCCTCCCTTTCTGTAAAGGATGGTCCAGTGTATCCTCTGCTCAAGGAAGCAATAAAAGAAGCATTGAAGCGCCATTCCTTAGTACTTACAGAATTGAGCAGCTCTTATTATGGTCGCTTTGCCGATATTTCAGTCATGTCTCTCGGTTAAGAACCCTCCAAAGCAAAATTAACTTTTGGAACGTACCTATTGCCTCAGTCTGTTTTTGTCCTTTGTCAGAACATCAGCTCACTTTCCCTTCCTGTCTCTTAGCTCCAGTGCTTCTTACTGTAAGTATTAGTTCCCAGTTTAGGTTTCGGTAGTTTATAGCTTTCCGTTTCCTTTTGTACTTTATGTTCCACATTTCATCAGTTTCACCTTCAGTTTAATAAAAGGCTCGCATGTTGAATTTAGGTCCTAATAGAGGCCTCCTGTCCATATACTGCACAGTGCAACGAGTGGAAAATAATTATATCTTTTTATCTGTTTTCACTTGAAATGCCACCATGAGCTTCTGTTCTGTGGACTGAGATTTCCACTAGGAGATTTTCTCTTGGTGTGAGCATTTGTCACCATTCATGTTATCACTGTGATTCTTATATAAAGCAGTGGGTTTATCTCCATGTTTGACCTTAGAAAGCATACAATATAATAAAAACAGAGAAGTCACTGGTAAACAGCTGTAGTAAAAATATGTCCGTACTTCTTTACAGATTAACAGTCCACAAGTTGGGTGCTCGGACTCTGATTCATTCCCTGGAGGAGGGAGAACACAGAGGATGGCAAGACACAAAAGTGAAGGAGAAGGTGGTGCAGCTCAGTGTCCAATCGGGAATAAGCAGTTCACTGACTGCCTTCATTGCTGTCTTCAATAACAATGGCGAGGCGATTCAAGGACCTCTTCTGCACAAAAATATTTTAAAACACGGTGAGTTTTAAAAGCAAGAACTAAAACTTTCACCCACAACTCTGAAGATCAAAATTACGGTGCACGAATAAAGGGAGTGCAGTGATTAAAAATAGTTTTATAAGATGACTTGAAAACAAGCTCATTAAACTAAAAACCAAAATATTAAGGGGGGAAAAACCCATTGGTCAACACTGACAGTGTACCAAATAAAGGATGGCCAGCTAGAGGTCTATATACTGTGGGGCCCATTCAGGAGGCAGCTGAATGGGTTTGCAGAGAGGGGAGACTGAACAAGGGACTAAATAGATGAATGAAAAACATATAAAACAGCAATGACATCCAAATGTCACTCCGACTGGTGACGTGTAGTCGGATGGTAACAAAGACAGAGAGGGTAGTCGGAATGGACACGATTGGACTGCCAGAAACTACTTTGGAATCTCACAGGCAAATGGGAACCATCAAGAGGCCTCTAGAAGAGACCGAGGGTAAGGTAAGTCCTGAGGAGTATGCTAAATGAGAAGAACAAGATCTGGGAATCAACACCTGCAAGAAAGCTCCTTATCATGCATGGGGTTTCAGCCCAAGTCCAGCATCCTGAAACTTTTCGCTAAGCGAAAGGAAGCGGGCCAAGGACTGGTGAGTGTCAGAACCACTATCTAGGATGAAAAAAAGAAAAAAGAGCCATGAGTATATCAGGAAGATGACCACAACTGATCACGTACATAGGGAATACTCCAGGCAGCAGAAACCTGAGAAAGAAAAGGAGGAAAAAGAGGAACCATCATGGAAGTATAGGTCCATGCAGGGCAAGTAGCACTGACAGTTAGAAGAAGTGACTGATATCGAGAAATCCGAACAGTGGCTGGACAAAACTGAACTGAAAGACTAATCATGGCAACACAAGATTCATAATGGCTGGAGTCTACCACACCAGGCAAGACCCCAGGTGTAGGTTATGCAAAGTTTTCCCTGAGACCTTCCAGCACGTAATTGCAGGGTTTAAGATGCTAGCAGGCGGGGCTTACAAGGAAGACCATAACCAAGTTGCCGGCATAGTATAGAGGAATATCTGCGCCGAGTATGGCCTGGAAGTTGAGTTCAAAATGGGTGGTTGAGAGAGACCAGACTAAGATCCTGTGGGACCAGATACAGATGGACAAACTCACTTGGTGATGGCTAACCAATCAGACCTAGTAGTGCTAGAAAAGAAGAGGAAAACCAGCCATAGTGATAGATGTAGCTATACCAATCAATAGCAAAATCAGGCAGAAGGAAACTCAAGAAAGTCGAGAAATACAAATGGCTGAGAGAGGAGCTTTAGAAGATTTGGAGGTTGAAGACAACAGTGGTCCCAGTGGTAACTGGAGCATTTGGAAGTGACTTCCAAACTGGTTGAATTGCTCCAGGAGATCCCAGGATTGACATCTGAGATCTTAACAGATATCTACTCACACATTTTTTGGGGGGTCAGAAATATAAATTAACACAATACTGTCCATGCTATGGAAAAATAATTTGTCACAATATAAACAGGCAATAGAGCGACAATCCTCACAATCTCTGTGATCCAGGACCTTCTAATTACTCAAATTATAAAATGTTGAAAAAACATCAGTTGTTTGATGCTAAATGTTTTACTGCCATAATTTTAGTTAATGTATTTTATTTTGCATTATGCATATTTTATGTCAATAGGACATTTATTTTAGAAATTCTCATGTAGGATCTATGAGATGCACGCCCATTTTGAAGCATGAGCATGGCAAGTTGAAGCCGGGAATGTTAAAGGTTTCTTAAAAGTATCTGTACAGTGCTCATTTCAGCCTCTAAACATGGGTCAGCCCGCGAGGTATGTTTTATGTCATATAGATCATTTTATGTCTCTATTGTACCTGTTTTACTATCTCATTGAATATTATGGGTTTTTTTAGTTTGATGGTAGCGTAGTTTGTGATCAAGGTGATGCTGTAACA
This sequence comes from Pundamilia nyererei, assembly GCF_000239375.1. Taxonomy (NCBI): domain Eukaryota; kingdom Metazoa; phylum Chordata; class Actinopteri; order Cichliformes; family Cichlidae; genus Pundamilia; species Pundamilia nyererei. Next base: position 3,623,220 of record NW_005187404.1, read on the forward strand.
ATATCAACCCAAGATTGTACAACTCGCATAAAAGTCAACTTCATGCCATCAGTAAAAAGAACTCTTTACTGACTTTAAGAAGAGGTGGAAGTCATGATATCCAAACATCCATCTAACCATTAAAAAAGATTCAATGGACCTGATCTATGAAAGCATTAACCATTAACTAGCCTGTAAACACTGAATAAACCAATAATTCTGTTGCAAAGTTAACATGATTGGAACTGAAATATGAAACATGTTTTTATACACTGTTTCTATAACTTTTTGTGATATTTTAAATATTGTTAGATGGCACTTATTAAATCACAGTTTGCAAAAAGCCCCACTTTGTTGACATTTTAATCAGCTTCATTTTATTCGTACATTTTACAACCGACTGTTATGATTGATGGTATGATGTTTAACTTAATGTGTTTACCGTCCATCTTTAGGATCTAAAAATGCCTTCTTTTCTTGCTACAGATTACGTTGATTGCACTCTGAGTCCTTACCAGGATTATGAAGGTAAGCAAGTAGCTAAATACAGCAGATATTGTTTCTCTAAACTTTTGATATTTTAAATATTACTGAAAAACTTGTACCTTTGGTTATGAATCATTGTGCATAAAAAAAACAGTGATTTATAACACTTTGAACATTTTTATGAATACATTTTAAACTGTTGTCATGATTTTAGTTTTAGATTTCTTTATAATTTCTTTACCTCCCCTCTCTTTTAGATCTCCAAGAGCCTTCCGTTCTTACCATGGGTTACATGTATGCTGATCAGGAATCTTATGGCAAGCTAAGTTTTGTTTGTTTTTATTTCTCTAAATGCTGGTGAACACTGAACAAACCAACATTTCTGTGGCACAGTTACTGCTGAACCCATTTGCAACATTAATGAAAAGAATTGTTACTATACATTTTTGTGATACTTTAAATCTTACTGAAAGTTGCACTGTTGTAATGAGTTATAAATCACAGTGTGTGAAAAGAAAAACGTTTTTGACATTTTGAACATTTTAACAAGCTTATTATTGTAAATACTTTTTAAACTGATTGCTGTGATTCATAGTATGAGGCTTAGCGTAATGTCTTTAACTTCTCGCTTTTGAATCTGAAAATGCCTTTCTTAATTGCAACAGATTATGTTGGTTGCACCCTGAATCCTTATCAGAATTGTGAAGGTAAGTAAATGGCTAATTATAGCACAACATTCATAAATAGATTTCTATAAATGGAATAACTGCCTGTAAACACTCACCGAACCAATATTCCTGTGGGACAGTCGGTATTTAACTTGTTTGCAGCTTTATTGTGAAAAGCTGTTCCTCTAAATTACGGTAATATTACTGAAGAACCTGCAGCCTTGTAATGGCATATGAATCACTGTATAAAAATAAAAAAAAATCACACTATTTTGATATTTTAATAACCTTTTTATTATAAGAACATGCTAAACTGATCATTGCCATTGGTGGTACAAAATTTAGTTGTAATGTCGTCACTTCTCCCTTCGTTTTGTGCCTGGAAAAACCTTCTTTAGTTACTGCAGATTACAGTCGTTTCATGCTAAAGTGTTCTTGGACTACTTCTACAAGGGAGTCATAGATAGATTGATAGATAACTCATAACATTATTACTCCCTGCCTAATATTGTGTTGGTCCCCCATTTCCTATAAAACAGTCCTGACAGTCCAGTTCCCGGATGGTATACTGGGGTATCTGATCTTATATCCCAGTCTCAGGGAACAGAAGCACAACATAAGGGTTAACCCCCAAGGTGGAGTTTTATTGCTACCAAAACTAACAGTGCTAACTCTGGGGTGAACAAAGGCTAAAATAATAAACAAAACAGGCTATTCCAAAAGAAGCTGCTACCTAAACCCTGCATGAAACAAAAGCCAAATAAAAGACAACCACTACCCTAACTCCCTAATTTAATGAACAAGAGAAAAGGTAATGAAAACATTTAGGCAGTTCATCCCTTCTGCTTTAGTGCTTATTTAGTGGAAAAGAGTATTTACAACACTGTTTACAAAACTTAACGGTTCTCTGAAGATACGCGCAAAAATTTGTCACAGAGGGTTTGGAGGCCAACGACAGGTCTATGTAATTATTTTTGTGCCACTGTTCTGAGCACATGTTAAAAAAAATTTGCAAGTACAAGTGTTGCATTTTGAGGAGAAATTTATTTTGAGCGAAGAAAAACTAAATTTGAGCGAACAAAATTCTTCTTCTTTGCTATTATCCATATACACACACAATAACAGCCCCTCTTGCTCGATTGATAACGACACCACATATTTGCAAAAGTGTTCTAACGTTTTCGGAGATGCCCGTTACCCACCAGCTGACTGCACAGCTGGAGTGGCCATTGGCCGATAGTGATTTTTTTGTTTTTATGTTTGTTTGTTTTTGTAACAATATAAACTATGAAGGTGGTGGATTTGCAAAGTGGTCATGATGGACTCTGGACTCAGGGATCCATATCCTGCTGAATGAGACTGTAGTCATTGGAGTTTCTTTTTTTTTTCTTGCCTTGATTGACCTGATCTATTATTTAAGAATAAAAAAACAAAAAGCTGAATGAGAAAGAACAACACATGATTTTCTATAAAAGAACAACATAACTGCCTGGAAACACATGAAAAAATAAATGCTATTTAACTTGTTTGGGACTTAATTACAAACAAACAAAACAAACAAAACAAACAAAACAAACAAAACAAACAAAACGCTGTTCCTCTACATTTTTGTGATATTTTAAATATTACTGAAGAACATACACACTTGGAATGAGTTATGAATCACTGTGTGTAAAAGCCCCACATTTAAAATTTTTATTATAAATACCTTTTAAACTGATTTTTATGATTCATTATGAGATTTTTAGTTATGTCTTCCCCTACCCTCTTTTATATATCTCAAAGAACCTTCCTTTCTTGCCATAGGTTACATGGATGCTGATCAGGAATCTGGTGGTAGGCAAAAAGCTAACCTTTTTGTTGGTTTGTTTTGGTTTGTTTTTTAAATGCTGGTAAACACTGAACAAACCAACATTTCTTTGTGATACAAATACTATGCTATTCATTTGCAATTTACATATAAAATGTTGCCCCTATAAATCTTTGCGACACATTAAATCCTGTGGAAAAAAGTTGCACTGTTGTAAGGAGTTATAAATCACAGTGTGTTAAAATGTTCACTTTTTTTTTTTTTTTTTTTTACAATTTTGAACATTTAACAAGCTTATTTATTTTAAGTTTTTAAGTTTTAAATGGATTGTTGCGATTCATGGCATGAAGTTTAGCTTAATCTCTTTACCTTCTTTGTTTTCCACAGATTACATGGATTGCGCACTGCCTCTTGATCAGGATTATGAAAGTGAGCAAAAATTCTAAATAAAACAGAAACACAGATGTGTGTTTATGTTCTGTAATTAGAGTGACTGCCTGTAAACACTGAACAAAACATTTCTGTAGCACAGTTACTGTTTAACTTTTTTGCAACTTTAACGTGAAAAGTTAATTCTTTTTTTGTGATATTTTAAATCCTGCTAAAGAACTTGTGCCTTTGAAATTAGTCATTAAACAGTGTAAAAAGCCACACGTTTAAATATTTTCAGGTATTTCAACAATCTTATATTATTATAGTATAACATTATAGTTATTAAGTTGAAGTCTTGAAGACACAAACGTTTCAGTTATTCTAAAATTATGTTTAACTTACTTATCTCAATCAGAAGACATGCCCTGTGCTAAAGTTAAATTTAAAAGCTAAATGCTATAATAGGGGTGTTTTTTTTTTGTTTTTTTTTATGAATACATGGCTGTAAACACTGAAATAACTACCGCCTTTTTGTGGAACAGTTGACATTTGCCTTTTCCTTTGTAGTCATTAACAATTTGCCCATGTTAAGTAGTACTTAAGGTGAATCATTTTATTACCATAAAAATCCAGTTTTTAGTAGTTTCATTTCTTAATTCTCATGTCAGAAACATTTACTATTTATTTTAAAACCTTGAAGTGAAAAAGTGTTTTTAGTGTTGTGACACATCTTTTAAAAAAGAAAAGAAAAACAGAACAATGAAAAAAATAACCTTTCCAAAGAAATTCTCCTACATTACAAGTTACAAACCATTACACTGGGTGACAGTTTACTTAGTTAAGACCCCCACATTACGTGGAATTGGAGGGCTTTTATTTGCCTTGTTTTAGACAGGCATTGTTGCCCATGGTCATGGATGTGGATTTCTGTTTATTGTGGAGGAATGAACTTAATCAAATGTTCATCATTTTAAAGGAAGCTTGTATCAAAACACCAAAATCCGATGTATTATGCATTTAATAACAGTAAATTGATCTATATCAGGGTTTTGTTTATCTGTTCTCTCACCAGCTTGTAGCTACAAACCTAGAAATAAGTCTGACAGCAAGACAGGGGTATTTACTCAGATGAAGAAGATACTAAGTGACTTTTGGAAATCTTGTAAGACGGTGGCTGATGGTGCTCTAAAATCTGTGTCTGAAGGTAATGCTAGATGTAAGTAGATAAATCCAATAAACTATCAGCTTCCATCATTTACAGAATGTCAGACATTTGTAGTTGGCTCATCACATGTATGTGTAGTGTGTGCTAGTGGATTAGGAAAAAGAAAATAATAATATGAAAATATAGTCAACAAAAACTTGAATGAGGCATTTAAATATATTACAAATGTTTCAAAGTTTATGGTGGTTTATGGATTGCTTTATATTGTAGACTTTTTATGTCTTCACATGTAGAATAATTATAATCAGGTCCAGCTTTTGTTTCATCTTTGGTTTTTCAGCTTCTGTGTCTGAGCAGCAAACCAGAGATCCTTTGCTGCAGTTAGTCTCCCTCCAGGAGGCAACTGGCAAGTGGTTGCTTGATCCAGCTCTGCCTACTGCACTGGGAAAGACGAACGAGGAGGTGGAGAAGTCAAAGCCAGTATTGGTGGGTTGCTGTAAATTTAAATCATTACATAAAGTGATAATATAAGATTTCATAGTATGAAACCTAATTAAAAATGTTCATATATAACACAAAGTTTTTGGGTGCCGTCATGGAAGGGACTGTACCTGGAGACATTGTGAAAGGAGTGATTGGGGGGAATGGCCTGTTTGCTCTAAATGAGAATGATGTTTTGTTATTGGACTTCTGTACTAGGTACAGGTTGGCCAACCAAACAATATGTTTTAGTGTAAGGTTGATTGTAAGTGTAATTTGTGCCAGAGCAAAAGGTCAGTGGTTGATTTTGTTTTTGTATCTGATCAGAGGCAGTATGTCTTGCACACAGCAATGCTGTCAACTGACCGCCTAATGGTGAGTCGGACTAGATGGCAGGGAGGACTGCTAGACAGTCGTAGAAAACCTAAATGGGTAAAGAGGGAGGTTTTGGACCTCCCACGGGATGCAAGAGTAATGAGAGAGGCTGTAAAGGTTAAGGAGTACGCTTTCTAGACTGGGTTGGCCCAGGGATACTCCCGAAGCAGGTATTGTGGGGCCAAATGGGGTGGCTTCAACAGTTGAACAGAACTTCAAGCAAAAACCTGGGTGTGGGATGAGTTCAGAGAAGCTATGGAGGAGGACTTTTGGCAGGCATCAAAGAAGGTCTGTCAAGCTATCTCAGTACTCAGGAGGGAAAAGCTGGGTTTGGCCCAGTTGGGGAGGAGAACTGCTGTCCCGTGGAGGAAAAGGCATGTTGAGGAACTCTAAAACCCAAGAAAAACATTCCATATGAAGGAAGGAGAGCCTGAACAGTTGGGGTAAGTCTCACTGGTTACTCTTCCAGACGGTCACCAGGATTGTTGAGAAGCAGGCAAGAAGGGTTACCTATATGCGTTTTTAATGTTTCATCTGGGACAGTGCCTGTGGAGTGGCAGTCCAGGGTGGTGGTTCTCATTTTATTATTATTATAAGAAATTATTGGGGTATTACGCTGCTTAGCCTCCCAAGGAAAACTTAATTCAGGGTATTTTGAAAAGATGTTCCGTCCAATCATCAAACAGGAGGAGGAGCAGGAAGGTTGCCTGTTGTTTTCGATCATTTTCTAAAATTTCAAGACGGACATCTGCTTTGGGAATCTCAGAATAACATCGGTTTTTTTGCAAATAATATATATATATATATATCAACCAACATAATCTGTCGCAATTAAGTGATATATGTGGTTCTGTATGCTTCATTGGAGCGTGACCTTCTGTGTTACATTAGCACACATCTATTCCATTCAACCACTGATACTTTTCACTTCTCATATCCCATGCTTGTTATTTCCTTTTTTTGAATAAAGTAATGATTAGCAACACAATCTGTCTTGTCTTCCCTCTGTCATTTGCCATGGGCCAGCTTGTGACAGTATCCACTGGAGCAATTTGTCACAGTTTGAAATGGTTGGTATGAGAGTCAGCACCTCCAAGTCTGAAGTCATGATTCTTTGTTGGAAAGTGGTGGAATGTTTCCTGGATTCTTGTGGTTAAGAGAAATGTGAGCCAAAACGTGAATCTTTCAATTATCCAGTCCATTTACATCCCAGCCCTCACCTATGATCATGAAATATGTGTAATGACCATAGAATAAGGTCATGACTGCACACGCGGCTGAATTAAGTTTGCTCTGTAGGGCTCAGTCTTATAGATGGGGTGAGAAGCTCTGACATGTAGACAAATCTTGAACTAGAACTGCTGTTCCTCCATCTCAGACAGAGTAGGTCGAGGTAATTTAGTCATCTGTAAGGATGCTTCCTGGGCGCCTTCCTTTGTGAATATTTAGAGCATGACCAAAAGGGAAGAGACCCCAGGAATCTGCTGGAGAAATTATATTCCTTGTCTGGTCCTGGAATGCACTTGGATCTCCCAGAAGGAACTGGAAAATATATGGATTAGTCTGCTGCCACTATGACCTACTTCAGATGAGCATAACATAAAGATGGATACAACTATAACATAAACAAATTACATTGAAGTGAGCAAATGGAGCAAAAAATATTTATTATCAGTCAAAAAAGTATTTCAGTGCCTTCTTTCAGATTATTTATGTTTTCAAAGTGGTAGGAAACAAGATCATAATCATTGGGTAGCATTTTCCATGTGAAGGATTGTGTTCTGTCTATATCATTTGATTTTGTTTGATTTGGTGAATTAGGCCAACAAGGAAATTTGGGCTACCATTCTGGCTCTGATCTGGCTTCATGGTTTAAAGATGGATTCAAAGAATGAGTGGGATCTTCTGGCTATGAAGGCTGCCTCATGGCTCCGTGCTCAGAATGGTAGTAACCCTTATGAAAGTGCTAAAGTGCTTTTTAACACTGGTTGATGCCACACTCAGCTGTCTTTCTTTGTTTTGTGTTTTCAGCACCATGGGTGACAGAGTGTGTGGAAGCTGCAAATTTACTGTTGGGTTGCAGCGTGATGAAAGAAGCTCTGGGACTCTGAGGGATTTCTTATGAACCCTTTTCCAATAGTACCTACTTGATTTGGGTCAGCACGGCTCAACTCTGTTTTTAGCCTTTTCCATTAAGTGATAGTAGTGGATAGTTTTTTAGTACCTCCTCAGCCGGGGTTCCAAGCGATCCATGCAAGTAGAAAATGTGACATCAACAGACTGCGTGCCACAAATTGATTGGTCAGAGGTGTCACTCGATGAATCATGAGAGCGTCTCTTTAATGACTAACCAACTAAACTGTCATTTTTGAAACCTAACAACAAGGGCAATGGCTACACTAAAGACAACACTGTGATCACTGACTCTGCCAAAAAGCCACAGACTGAGCAACAGGTATAACACTACCTTTCTTGTGGCGTTCGTGTCACATACAAATGATATTACAGTCATGCCTGCTTACCTGATGAATGGTTGTTGTCTGCCACTAATTTTAGTATATCACCTTTGTGATTCATTTTAATACTTTGGTTCAAAAATGTCGTGCAGAGAAAGGGACACTCCAAAACAAACAACAAACACATCTCCCACTACTGTCCAAGTTGCGGCATTTTTTTATTTACTTAGTCAGTTATTAGTTATCGGTGCAAAATCTCCACGTACTGACAAGTACTGTAATTCTATGAATACATCGAGAAGTTAAACAAGAGAAACTGTATGCAGGTGGATTATGGCAGTTCTGTTTTTACAATAATAAAAATCAATAATCAGCAAGTAAAACCTTGATTTGTGACTTTTATTCTATTTCATTATTTATTTTTTAAATCCTGTCTGGCAGCTTTGCAATCAGAATTGTGATCTGAATGCATTTTTGCTTTATTTTTTAATAACATTAAACTTTTAGATATATGCTACTATAGTAGCATAGGGCCACTGAAGGTAGAAAAAAATAAAGGGGAAGGCTGTGCGTGTGTGTCAGTTATTTTTTTGTACAATGGTTTTTATGCACTGGTTTATCTGGTAGGTATTAAATATTATAAATATTTAAATACACCAAATATTTAATAATAATTTTTTCTACCTGTTGTAGCTAAGAAGCCACCCACAGGCCCTTTGCTGACATTAATCTCCCTCCAGCAGGCGTCTGGCTGCTGATTGCTTGATGCGCCTCTGGCTATTGCACTGGGTAAGACCAGCAGTGAGGTGGAGAAATCAGTGCCTGGAAAGGTGACTTGTTCATCTTAATAAATAAAATCAAAAACTGATAATTTGAGATATTGTTATAATAATAATAATAATGATAATATAGCAAAATTTGAATACAAACACATGATGTATAAAAATGTATGGAAAGACCAGACAACATTATGTGTGCGATATCATTTGTTTTAATTATATAATTAGAATTGTTATATATTTGTATTGTACATTGGTATTTGAAATTTGTGTTTACCGTTGTAAACAAATAAATAGATAAATCAGAATTGTTCTCATAACATTGATAAAGTAAAGACAGCTACTGTAGCAGCTCTTTCAGAAAGACTGTTCCTTACTTTTCTCTCCCCCTTTCTGGTGATGAAATTCATACTTTGTTACTTGTTTAACACATAAAGACTATAAGAACATTTTCCCAGGTTTCCCTCTGTAGCCACCCTACAGTCTTCTGTACCAAGACTTTTAAACGCAGGGTTCAGGTCCTGATGACTGTGTTCTCAGAGCTAAGGCTGCGAAAAAAGCTCCACCCACATCACAACAAGTAAGTGGAGAATATCAGATAGAGGTGACATATCAGTTGAGTCTGTGCTGTGTGAACACTTTGGCCTTTAATATTTACAAACGGGGACGGCAGTAAACCATCTGACATCTGACACACATGTCGGGCTTTAGAGGTAAGCTCCTACCGTGCATTTATTTAAGCAGCCTGATCAGTTGCTGCTCAGCAACACATTACTGCACACTGACACGAAAACCTTAAAACTAAGGATAGCAACCTGGATGCTGTCACATTGAAATTCTTTATTAATTTTGTTTATATGTTTTTATCGTAATATAAAGAAATGTGGTTGTGCTGCAACAGACAACCGCATTTACAGAGAGACATCTGTGTGTGTGTGTGTGTTGGGGGGGTGGTGGTTGGGGTGTTGCTCTTTATTTTTAATTCGATGTTGCAAACAACAGGAAGAACTAAACCGGAAGGTGCTTCAGGCTAGCTGTTACCTGTCATCAAAACAGTGGTATGCGGTGACGATTCCGCCCACCTCACCCACCACACATACACATAAGAAAAACACATTCCTCCACCATGTAACAATTTCACAACATAAATTGGACCAGTTTAAAGCACTATTTATGCTGCCTGTCTGCTTTCAAACACAGACATCTTAAGCCTAACTAAATATCTACTATAATACCAAGAGTATTCACTGTTAGCTGACAATGCTGACAAGTGATTTTCAAACCATTCCCTTAGGAAAAGAAACAAGAAAACAAAATGAAAACACCTCACTATAAAAAAAACTGTATGACTGGAAAACTGTGCATAAGTAATCAAATTAATAATGCAATTAAAATTTAACTAACTATTAAGATGTTCCTATTAGCATTAAAATAATGTTCTTGGTTCACAGGTACAAGGATGAACTTCTCCAGTCTGCTAACTCTCTAAAAGGAACGAGGAACTGATTCAAAGAGACTTCTGTTTTCTCTCTGACCACTTTTGGATTTTGTAATATTTTAATGTAACTGGTTACTGGTTATAATGGCACATAATATCTTGCTTCAAATATTGTTTGTGATAGAGATAATATCTAATTAAACACAGTATTTGAAAAGAGGGACAAATAGCAGAAATACAGTCTGCAATGTCATACATTTCGTGTTTGTCGTTGTGTAGTTCTTAAAAAAAAAGAAAAATTAAAGTATAAAAACTCAGAACTACAAAAATCTAGTCTTTCATGTTAATTCAGTTTGAATAATATTACTATTGAATAGTCAAATGAAAGTCTGTTTAAATTAAATGTAACTTCCAGAATAAACATTAAAGAAAGTGTCTTATATAGTTAACACAGTCAAAGTTATGATTCAACTCAAAAATCCATGAAGGATGAAAGCGGTCTTAACAACATTATACCAGTCCTCATGTTCTGTATTGTAAATAATCTTGGATTGAGTTTATTTTTTTAAAGTATCAGCTTGGTAAACAGGTAGAATTTCCTTGTAAAAAGAAGAAATAATCCACGAGTCAACTCTTTGTAAAACATGTTTAGTTTATGTATTCATGGTGATTCTGTATTACTGTCAGTTCCTCTGAAGAGCATTGAGGTGGAGCTGGAGGTGAGGGACCATGTGGCTACAGTGGTCTCCACCCTGAACTACGAGAACAAGAAGAACAAACCATTAGAGGCTGTTGTTGTCTTCCCTCTGCCTGGAGACGCTGCTGTCTGTCATTTCAATGCTAAGATCGGACAGACACAGATTGTAGCTGAGGTGAAGGAGAAACAGAAGGTGAGCTGGACAGTAAATATAACCTGATTATTGTTATTTTTAATCTTACTTATAAACACAGTGAATGTCACTGACATGTGCCACCTGTCCTTCAGGCTCGTGAGGAGTATGATGATGCTCTGAGCTTTGGTCAGCGGGCCTTCCTATTGGAGGAGAGTGATCAGAGTCCAGATATATTCTCTCTGAGTGTCGGCAGTCTGCCTCCAGGAGAGAGCGCCTCCATCAGGTTGGAGTACGTGACTGAGCTGGCTGTGCAGGCTGATGATGGTCTAAGGTTCTGTCTGCCTGCTGTGCTCAACCCTCGATTCAATCCTCAAATATCGGGGTATGAAAAACACTTGACACTAGCAGAAACCCTCAAATTCAAACATGTAAAAGGTTTCATAACTACATATGTGGAAATAAGTAAGATATTACATGGAATTATTTACATGTTAACCGAAAAATAACTACTGTAAGTCATTCCATCTCAAATTGGACAATTTGTAGAATCTTTTCTGCTTGATTGTCACTGATTTGAATAAAATTTTTATGATACAAAATTTGAGCAGCTATAATTATTGCAGTCAAAATTTTGTTTTATAACTAAAATACTTTTCAACATACATATTTTTGAAAAATGACTCGTGCACCTACTTAAATGGCATTTTTTTCATACATTGAAACTGCAGCAATGTTTGAACATGAAGGTTGATTCTGTTCATCTGGTTGTAGCGTTTTCAGCGAGAGAAACGTTTCATCACTCATCAAGACTTCTTCAGTCTCACCTGACTGCAGGTTTCCCCAATATTATTGACAGTACATTTGCATAATGACTGAAACCAGCACCACTGAAGGAACAATGGGCTGGGAGGTCAGTTCCTTCATCATGATTATGCAAATTCTCATGACCACTGATCAACAGCTGAAGTCTGAAGAAGTCATTTTAATGAGTGACGAAACGTTTCTCCCACTGAAAACGCTACGTCCAGATGAAC
>NW_005187404.1:3635828-3637115 GCF_000239375.1 Pundamilia nyererei
GGCAACAGTGCTAACCACCGTGCCACCGTGCTGGTCAAACTGGCTGCAGGACACAAGTTTGACAGAGATGTTGAACTGCTGATTTATTACAAAGATGCTCACCAGCCCACTGCTGTGGTGGAGGCAGGACAGGCCTCTGCTGAGCCGGGTGAGTGAAAATGAGTGAAGTTGTTTGCTGCAATTTGTTGGAATAAACAGTAAAAACTGCTTTGCGTCATTTTTCTGTCCCTTTCATTTTTCAGGCACTCTGATGGGTGATCCAGTGGTGATGGTGAGTTTGTACCCTGAGTTCCCCCAGTCTGTGATGTCTTCAGGGACGTCTTGTGGAGAGTTTGTGTTCTTAATGGATCGATCTGGAAGTATGGGCTATCAGTAAGAGTGAGCAGGAGGAAACTCATATGAGCTCTGCCAGGGTATCCTTAATACGTTATTACAGTCATAACATCTTTAATAGTGTCCCTCTCCGCTCTGCTGCTTCTGTTAAAGAACTTACCAATGGGCTGCTATTTCAACATTTACAGTTTTGGGTCCAGTTATGAACACATCTTCCTGTGAGTCTCTCCCTCGTATCAGTCAGCCCAACAAAAGACTTTCTGTTTTTGGTATGAAGTGCATGTAATTGTGTACTGATATTTATGTGAGGGCAGTAAGAGTGTGGAGTATAGCCAAGAGACCATGCAGGAGGCGCTGAAGAATGTTGATCACATGGAGGCTGATTTGGGAGGATCAGGGATGCTGGAGCCCCTCAAATATATTTACAACCAGCCTTGCATTCCCAGTCACCCTAGACAGGTAACATGCACAATGGCTCTAATTAATTTTCTGGGGACTTCTTGTAATCATAACCTTACTGCTTGCCTAACTCTTACCTTAACCTCCTAAGACCCGAGCTCTTTCATGGCATGCATTTTTAATTTCTCTTTATTATTTGGGCTGATTGGATGTAAAAACTGATGAATGTAAAAACAAAGAAATATCTTTTTACCTGATTTTGCTCTACAAGAGCCTGATAGTCACATACAAGGACATTCGTTTTGGCAGTATGGCCTCGTAAGTGGTATCAGGCCCTTGTAGAGCAAAATTGTGTATTGTGGTCTAGACAACCCAAAATGTCATGTCCACATATGTGGATGCCAAGTCCTAGGAAGTTAAAACAACCATTTTAGATTAGATTAGATTAGATAGAACTTTATTAATCCCTCGGGTGGGTTCCTCTGGGAAATTCGATTTCCAAAAAAGCACAGCACCGACAGAAGTTACAGAGTTACAGAATATTATATATATATA
>NW_005187404.1:3638890-3649980 GCF_000239375.1 Pundamilia nyererei
TCCGGTGGCGCCAGTGTCCGGCAGCCTCGCCTCTGTCAGTGCGCCCCAGGGTGGCTGTGGCTACAATGTAGCTTGCTATCACCAGTGTGTGAATGAATGGGTGGATGACTGGATATGTAAAGCGCTTTGGGGTCCTATGGACTAGAAAAGCGCTATATAAATACAGGCCATTTACCATTTACCTGCAGTGAGTAAAATGTGCGTTCCAGCTGTTTGTGTATATTTGGAGAGATTTTCATTATTTTTCAGGTGATGCAGTCGCTGTGATTTGCTCTGCACCCTATTGTCACAGTCATATGGGATTTACCAAAGGAAGGGTCTGTCACTGTCCTCTCTCCACCAATCACAATACTTTTCAAGGGTCAGAGGTCACTGATTTATGCCCAGCTTACTGGACAGGTAAGAGCAGCACCTTCTCATGTTGTTGTTTAGGTATTTGATGACAGTAATTAACGTGACTTCTGACCCTGTGATTCTGTGTCAGAGCTCAGAGGCAGCAGAGGGCTGTGTGACAGTGAAGTACAGCCTGGCAGGTCATCCCTCTGAGAACCAGCTGCACTTCAGTCTCAGACCTGCAGAGGACACTGGGTAAAACAGTCTAATAATGACAGCACTGTGAGAAAGGCTACACTATTTAGTAAAATTTAGTTTGCCAATTACAAAATACCAATGTGTGCTAGTACTGATTATAAATATGATATAAACAAAAGACAGAAGAATCTCACTTCCAGCACAGGTGCAGTCATTGTTTGATTCGTCCAGCTTATCTTGGTTCTCTTTCCTTTCAGCAACGCCTGAACTTGCAGCCTGATCTCATCTAACACTTTATGATAAAATGAAACTGACATCATGCACTTTATTTTTCTGCAGATATTTCTTTCACACTAAACAAGTGACTCATTTCTCACAATAAACATTAGACTGAAACATTCACACACATGTGGTCACACACATGTGAGTGAAGTCGCAGGTGTTTTGACTGTTTGTGGTTTGCTGACTGAGTGACTGCAGTTTAGGTAATTTTATTTAAGATGCACAAAGTACACATATCGCTGACGTCTTTTAAAAGCTGGCTTAACCAAGTACTCCTTTTACTCTTTACCTCGTTTTTATGGTTTTTACATTTTACATTCTGATGACAGCATTTACTGATTTAATATTCCAGCTTTAGCCACCATCAACCAACTGGTTCATGTTTCCCTTAGCTCAAACTTCATGATTCACAAAACACAGGAATAATTAAATTATTTTAATTAAAAAATTAAAAGAAAAAGAAAAAAAATAGTTTGCAGTCTGCTATCTGTGACATCCTGCAGCTATAAGAGGCATTTCTGAAGGAACTGACAGAATCTTCCATTTATCCTACAGTATATTTATCATTGTAAAGTATTTTACGCCGTAATGCTGTAAAAAATTATATTTATCTCTGCTGATGAGTAAGAAAACACAGCAGTTACACTCCTGTGTTTAAAGATCAACCCTAATCATTGACAGTCAGAATTCTCTGCAAAGGTAAACTCTGCAGCTTGTTGTTTCAAACTGTTGACTTGCAGTTATGCATGGGAGTGCTGTCTGTGATATCCTGCAGCTATGAAGGCCATCGCTGAAGAAATGTTATGTCTGTGGTTTGTTGGTTTTGAAAGTGTAATCAGTTGTAATAGGTTGATAGAGAGGAGCAGTTACACTCCTGTGTTTAAAGATCAACCCTAATCTGACCATTATTCACTGTAACATTGACAGTTAGAAACTGTCTGCAATGCTGTAAAACACATTAAAGTGTCATTTAATGTCATTTTATTGAGTCGTAAACACAGAATGTCTGCTGCTGATCTCAGTAAATGTAACAGGGAACCTCAATCTCTCTGTGCAAATATATAGGTGTGGGTAAACGAGGGAGGTTTGCTATAGATTTGCTGTAGATGACACTCTGTTTGAAAGTACAATAAAACTGTCATCAAAGCAGATTCTTTTTTAGGACCCTGTTTTAGTAGAATATTTACTACTTCTTTCTTTCTGTAAATGGAAGAGGAATGTAACGCTCTTAAACCGTTTGTATTGTTGTGTTTGATTATGAGTGCCTAAAGAGGAAATCATCAGGTAGGAATGTAGCTCATATTAATTTTATTTAAAAAATACCAATGTGCACAATGTGTTTAAAACTTTAAGACCTGAAGTTGAATAATTAAAGTTCATAAACACATCCATATATTGTACTGTATGTCTGTATCCATATATAGATTGGGTTGGACTATTATTTTGAAAGAAATAGGAATTTATATTTCTGTTCCATCTATTCTTCCATTTATTTTCTTCCACCACCAGTTGGTGAGTTGGATAGTGAGCTGTCAGTTCAGATCATCTCTTTACGCAAGTGTCCAGAATATATGGCTGCAGATCCGATGATGAGATTACAAAATTGATCATCAACTGAAAACCTAGGATGTCCGGGTGACACATGCACTTATTGCCATTCTCATGTTAAAACATGGTGGTCATTATGGACAAAGTCTGATAACAAAACACTACTCAGGTTCAGATAAGGCAGGCTGGTCCTCCCAATCACAATGCTTCAGGTCTCTCTGTCATTGCCCACGTGAGTGTTAGGGTCAAGTCTTCCTGTAAAAAAAACACCAGGGCCTCCGCCCCGATAACAGCCCTAACTTTGATTACAAAATTAATGGCAAGTTAATCCCCAAAGTTTGAGTCTGTTCATCTGGACGTAACGTTTTCAGTGAGAGAAACGTTTTGTCACTCATCAAAGGGACTTCTTCAGTCTCAGCTGACTGCACGTTTCCCCAACCTTATGAACAGTACATTTTTATAATGACTGAAACTAGCACCAGTGAAGGAACAATAGGCTGGGAGGTCAGTTCCTTGATCATTAACATGCAAATTCTCATGACCATTGATCAACAACCACTGATCAAAGCTTATTGATCAAAGACCGCTGATCAGTTGCCATGAGTACCATTCACAGAGATTTGGGAAATGGCTGCAATCACAGCATTGCAAGATGGCGAAAGATGTACCCTCAGGCCCCCTCCTCGACTCAGATATAGTCTTTCCCTTTTCACGTAAATGGCAAGTTTGAAAGAAATCTACACCAGGTGTTCACTTGTCTGTTGAATTTAGACCCCTTGTAGGTAGCATTTACCTCCAAACGTTTTATTAATGTGATGGTGGATTAGACTCTATTTATGTATGAAACTAAAGAGGATACAATGGTATAAAACAGACACTAATAAATGAATGTAGTAAAATGATAAACATTACAACTGTAGCTGTTTTCCTTCTTGTCTGCCGACTAACAGTCCACAGGTTGGGTGCTCGGACTCTGATTCGCTCTGATTCATTAAGGTGGCAAATCCACATTAGCGCGGTGGGGCTGCATGGTGCTAACGCGTTGCCTTGGTGGATTTCTGGGCTTCTCTGCTTAGGCTGCTGCCCTCAGGACCCGATAATGGATAAAAGGATACATTTATTTTTAATACAAGTCCTCAAATATTCTTGGTTCACAGGTACGAGGATGAACTACTCTGGTCTGTTAAATCTCCAAAAGGAACCAGGTACTGATACAAAGAGACTTACGTTTTTCTAAATGAACGTTTTTCAAAATGAACGTAAGTTCATTAAATAAATGACAATCGGTCATTAAATAAATTACCATTGTCATTTATTTAATCCTTAATTGTAAAGACTCGTTGCTTGGCATGTAATATTTTGCTTCACATACTTTTGTGATAGAGAGGATAATTGTAATTAAATAAATAAAAATAAAAAATAAAAACTGGGGATAATAGTACAAATACGCGTATGAGCAGCCTACATGTGGTTGTTGTGGCTGTTCTTTCAACATCAAATTTATATTAATTTAGATATCATTTTTATACTACTTCTGTAGGCTCTTTAGTAACATGTTTTCAGAAGGTGGAGGACATATAATGAAATAAATAACCAGTTAAAAAAAATACCCCCCAAAACCCCACATGTACTGAACAAATACATAGGCTAATAAATTTTGTTTTCTTATGAATAGTTTGTATTCATATGTATCATGTTCATAACAACGAGCTTGATATTTCTAAACAAAAAAATATTACATTTATCAATAATGTAAATTTCCTGCACCTCTCATAGACGTCCATGCGATGTCCAGAAAAATTAGCTAGTCCAAAGTTAAAATGTTGAAAGTCATATTAACGTCTAACTTGGGTCATTGTTGGATATCCAGATTGTGGGCCTAGTTTGGATGTTGCATAGATGTCCAGAATTGGTAATGAACTGACGGACCCAATATAGACATGATCTGCACGTTTATGTTTTGCAAGTACAGTTCCTACAAAAAAACTAAATAATAAGAAAGTTATTTAAAAAATAGACTGGATAAGTTAAATATAAATATTAACAAAATTACACTTTTTCTTCTTTTTTTTGTTTCAAGTTGACACTTTGTTGGACAGAACCGTGTTTAAATATCAACTTGGTTAACAAGTTTCTTTTACTGAAATGTAAAAAGAAGAAACAAACAACCATTTTCAAAACATCTCTGATTTATGGTTTTTTGGTAATTCAGTTTGAATGTCAGTTCCTCTGAAGAGCATTGAGGTGGAGCTGAAGGTGAGGGACCATGTGGCTACAGTGGTCTCCACCCTGAACTACGAGAATAAGGAGGACAAACCATCAGAGGCTGTTTTTGTCTTCCCTCTGCCTGGAGATGCTGCTGTCTGTCATTTCAGTGCTAAGATCAGACAGACACAGATTGTAGCTGAGGTGAAGGAGAAACAGAAGGTGAGCTGGACAGTAAATATAACCTGATTATAAGTAAGATAATAATAATGGATTGGATTTATATAGCACTTTTCAAGGCACCCAAAGTACTTTACAATGCCACTATTCATTCACTCTCGCATTCACACACTGGTGGAGGCAAGCTACTGTTGTAGCCACAGCTGCCCTGGGGCAGACTGACAGATTAATCTGAAAATATTGTTATAATATCTACATAGCTAAGGAAGGCCTGGAATGTACAGCCGCTATAAATTTTATTTCACAGTCCTTAAATGTTTCTGTTTCACAGATACGATGATAAACCGCTGTGGAACCAGGTACTGATGGAAAATAAAGTCTTCTGTTTTCTCTGCATTCTCTGCATATTTACTAATTCCACACTTGCCCTGTGGACAGTCTTTATCCTTCAACCTTGGGTCCTCTACCAGAGGCCTGGGAGCCTGAGGGTCCTGTGCAATATCTTTGCAGTTCCTAGGACTGCACACTTCTGGACAGATGTTGTTTTCTGGGATCTGCTGGAGCCACTCGCCTAGCTTGGGAGTCACCGCACCTAGTGCTCCGATTACCACGGGGACCACCGTTACCTTCACCCTCCACATCCTCTCGAGCTCTTCTCTGAGCCCTTGGTATTTCTCCAGCTTCTCGTGTTCCTTCTTCCTGATATTGCTGTCATTCGGAACCGCTACATCGATCACTACGGCCGTCTTCTTCTGTTTGTCTACCACCACTATGGTTGGTAGCCACCACCATTTTGTCCGTCTGTATCTGGAAGTCCCACAGGATCTTAGCTCGGTCATTCTCCACCACCCTTGGGGGCATCTCCCATTTTGACCTCGGGACTTCCAGGTTATACTCGGCACAGATGTTCCTGTACACTATGCCGGCCACTTGGTTATGGCGTTCCATGTATGCCTTACCTGCTAGCATCTTGCACCCTGCTGTTATGTGCTGGATTGTCTCTGGGGCATCTTTACACAGCCTGCACCTGGGGTCTTGCCTGGTGTGATAGACCCCAGCCTCTATGGATCTTGTGCTCAGAGCTTGTTCTTGTGCTGCCATGATTAGTGCCTCTGTGCTGTCTTTCAGTCCAGCTTTGTCCAGCCACTGGTAGGATTTCTGGATATCAGCCACCTCCTCTATCTGCCGGTGGTACATACCGTGCAGGGGCCTGTCCTTCCATGATGGTTCCTCGTCTCCCTCCTCTTTCTTGGGTTTCTGGTGCCTGAGGTATTCACTGAGCACTCGGTCAGTTGGGGCCATCTTCCCAATGTATTCTTGGATGTTCATTGTCTCATCCTGGACTGTGGTGCTGACACTCACCAGTCCCCGGCCCCCTTCCTTCCGCTTAGTGTACAGCCTCAGGGTGCTGGACTTGGGGTGAAACCTCCATGCATGGTAAGGAGCTTTCTTGTCTTTATGTCAGTGGCTTCTATCTCCTCCTTTGGCCAGCCTTCAAAAAAGATTTGTGTGTGGAAAGGAAGAAAAACAGGGTCAAAATTCGTACTTGTAACTTGAAACTTGAGTGCAGAGTTTCACACGTATTTTTTGGCTAAGTCCACACACAAATCTTTTTTACGCACACACAAATTCTTTTTACACATACAAATTCTGATTTACAAGTACAAAATATTTATGACCACAGTTTGAGCCCATAGGACTGGCCCTCAGCATGAAAAGGAACCGTATTTTGCATGCCCTCCAAGTGAAGGAAGCTCAAGCCAAACCCAGTATATGTTGGCGAGATTACATTTCTGGGCTGGCATTTATTTTATACTGAATGAATGATTTTGTTGTGTAAAAGATACAAGTTTTATTATAGAAAAATATTAAGTTTTGTTTTATAAAATATGTAAATTTATTGTAATGTTGCAAAATTAATAGATTGTTGTTTTTCTTTGGATAAAATTAATTAGATAAGTAAAATGATTTGTAAAGAAACATGTTTTGATGCTATAATAAACTTCCAATAAATTATTGTTGGGGTCCCCGGGGCCTCAGATCAGTCATCTATGTAATGTTTGGAACGAGGGTTACATAGTGTGATGTAGATATCTTTTTATCAGACACCAAAATTGGCAATACGTATTTGAGATAAATTGTGTTTGCACAGTTGTTTCATTTGATTGTCTTTGATTTGTTGAAGTAGGCCAACAATGAAGTGTGGGCCACCATTCCATCCATGCCACATTATCTGAATTTCTTTGAATTTTCTTTTTAACTAGTTCTATAATCATTGAGCCAACTAAATGGAGACAACCTATTAGTGCTGATTAATGAAAGTTTGCACCGTAAAATAAAGAATAAGGAGGAGGAAGTACAATTATTTTTTGTGTAAGAGTGTGAGCGTGAGACCTTTCAGGACTTCAGAGCTATTGCAAAGTAAAAATGTAAACCACATGTAACAAGTGTCACCTGGCAGTTTGTTGCTCTCTGCCAGGTGATTGGCTGAAGAGCTGTGAAAAGGTAGTGGGTGTGTGGGATGAAGTCAGCGCTCTTCTGTGGAAAAAACCAGAAGCAATTAATTCACTCAGGTGCGAGTGGGTACTGTCGGTAAGAGACTTTTGCCATTTTTGTTTGGATCGTTTGCTATTGCATGTGCCTATTTTTAATGTGTCATTGGACTTTTTTAGTGTAACCACGAATTTTAATAGAATTGATCAAGCCCTAGATCGACTGCGCGCAGGGAAACTGATCAATATTGTAGGTATATTGAGTGTTTGTTTTAGCTTCATGATTTTGAATGGTTTTATAAAATTGTTATTTTATTGGGTAATATTTTAATTGATAATGTTGTTTTTCAGCTGTGCTGTCTCTGCTGTCCTTTTTTCGTTCTTTTGATTGATTTGTAATTTTGTTTTGGTTAGTCCGTCCAGCCGTAAAGGCGGTTTTTTAATTGTTTGTGCCACTTCCCTTTTTCTCCCAGATCACAGGCCATGCATAGCACTGATTCCCAGCTGCGCTGAGACCCGAATTGTTTGCAGTGTGTGCCACGATTGCAGTGTCGCTAAGCGGGGTGTGACAGGTTGCAGTGTTGTTATTTTCGCACAGTTTGTGTGGTAAGTCTCATGTGCAGCTGGGATATCAGCAGGATGTGTTGTAAGTCCTGTCTGGAAATGACTGGGAATTATTATGTCTAACTTATGTAATAAATAAACGATCAATATATTTCTTTGCCCCGTTTACTAATCCTTTGTCCTCGGTTACACACAGAAGGAATTCTAAAAAAAACAATCCAAAGGAAAAATGTTTTGCAATTTGACGCTCCGCCCACCCAGTGCATATCGGTTGGTGGGGAAAAAAAACAAGGTGACTTTTTTCTATAAAGTCTGCTGTTTGTGGCGTAAACATTGCTACAAGAACAGAGGAGTGCAGTAAACCTATCAGGATACACCCGTCTATCAATAGAGGTAAGCTTCTATTGCGCATCATTCTTCGCTGGCGGCCATATTTTTCATATCTCACGTGTTGATTTTACCTAATTCCATTTTTTATGAGTTTGTCGCTCAGTTCATTGTCACGTCATTGGTTGCTTTTTCAGTTTTCATTACTGCCTTTTAACAAATGTTTTCGGGTCCCAGACAAAACAGTTTCAAAACTATTCAGTGGCACAAAACTGCATAATTTTGTGTGTAGTGAAAAAGAACTATTGCCTTAGATTCTGAAAGTGTCACGTACTAGCAGGTAGGTGCACAGTCACTCTGTCACAATAACAAAGAGATGCCTCCGACTGGAAGTTATCAGAGCGTAGAAGTCCCCGGTGTTCCTACTTAACTGGTTTTCGTGTTTTCTGATGGCGTTTTCCAACATTTCACTGAGTGGTAACGTAATCCAGATGTTTCTAGTGGCATCTAATGCGAATCTTTGTAGATGCCAAGATTCAATTTTTGCAATGTTTCAGAGTTCTAATATGCAGATGTGGCGTTAGAAATAAACAGCAGTACTGAGAGCGCACGCAGCATTAAAATAAAAAAACTCAATATTTTAATTTCAACATTGTGTGTAAAATGAGAAGAAATTTTCTGCACAAAGAAGTATTTCTTTATTTCCAAGTATTCGTGTCACTATCATATTCTGTTCGCTATAGATTTTTAATCATCTTCACCTGATTAAATCTCTTAATGTATTGAGCGGAATCCATTAGAAGTGTCATGTGAGCAGTAAAGCGCCAGCCACCCCCTTTTTTTGTGAGCGCGCACAGAACAACCGCGGTCAAGTGAACCATCATTTGTGCGTCGGGGTGAAACCAGCTGCCTCTTATCCTACCGTGAAGCGTTGGATATCTTGTTCGCTAATCGAGACACCCACACAAACGCACAGAGGAAGTTAAGAGAAATAAAGCTCCAGGACCATTGTTTTCCCCAGTGAAGTTCTCATTTATTTTTCTTTTCACTTTCGCTGGTAATGTGCTTCTTACTTCACAATTCAATGGAATCTTCAATGTGACCGCAACAACACTCAGTTTCATCTCAATCAACTGCAAAATTCCTGAGAAGTTAAAAGACAGTTACTCAAATTCAACCAGGGCTGTAGCTATAGATTATTAATCTATCGATTATTCCATTGAGTAATCGGATAAATACTTTGTCGTATTAATGAGAAATAATAAATATCGTAAAGAAAAAGAAAATACGTGTCTATCAAAATGAGCTGCTCACTGTTTTCTAGTAGAAATTGCATTTTTCTTTTCGTTTCATCCTTCATGTTTCATTTGTCAGTCTCTTTCTCCCCCAACTAATGGCTCTGCCTCTTTGCTCATTCTGTGTGTAAACAGACTCCAGCTCCACTTTAAACTGTGCCTGCACCATCAAAAATATTTTATTTATTTATCCGCCATTTTTCAAGTGGTCTTAACCTTTTGATCAGGACTGTGTCATATTCAAAAACTGGCACACATGTAGCGGAGTAACCCAGAGGAGTAATCAACTGAGAATTTCATGTCAAGGATGATTTTAAGTAATTTTTATGTGACGTTATATTTGAATATGTTGAATTAGACCAGAAATGTCCGTTAAATTTCTCCAGAATTATGCAGTGGAATGAGGAAAACAAAACCTGCACACGTGAGTGTTCAAGAAGAAAAATCCAATTTAATTTAACTGCCATGTATAATTTTAAATACATTTTTAACATGATGTTGACACATTGCTTTGAAATGTTTTTTCAGTTGAGTAGTTGTCCTTTAATTTCTTGGGTGTTTAAGCAGTTTAAGATCATGCTTCTAGAGTAAGTGAACCAGAGTAGAAATATGTTGAAAGTATCATGTCAACTGTGAAGGATGGCTTTTAATGAATTTTGGAATATGATGGAATAATTGAGTGATTGTGTTGAATTTGAACATACTTGCCCTCTAACTTCTCAGAAATTTTGCTGACTAAACCAAAACAACGCAGGGTTTTGTCATGTAAAAATGTATTAGTGTAACTCTATTAAATCCAGTGTTTTTGGGCAGAAACGTGTGAAACCTGCACTTCCAAAGTCTTATGTTGTCATGTGACTCTGCTGGTTTTCGAGCAGCTAGTTTGCTCTGCTCCTGGTGAATTTCCGATCATTCTTGAAATGATCTGGTGTTGTTTATAAACTGAACTTTTCCCACAATTTGAGGCATTCAGAAAATACTGGTTGAGGCTATGTGGATGAATATTCATACAGGCCAAACAGGGCAGTTTCCTGGACTTTTAGAACCGAGAACAAAGCACTGATGCTCACACAATATCAGTGTGAAAAACTGGTGAAGAAAATATGGTACATTGTTCCAGGATGCATAGAGGAGGTATTTCCTGCATGTCCTACCAGGAGGACGTCTTAGGGCTAACCCCACAGATGCTGGACAGATTGCATTTCTGGGTTGGATGGTTGTGTCATAAATACAACATAAATAATATGTATTTGATATTCTTGAAACCTCACTTTGTGTTCAGATGATAGTAAATAAGCTTTTGAGTAAACTACATTGAATAAAAGTGCAAGTAACAGAAAAATAAACATTTTTGTTTTACAATTAATTAACATGTTTTATAACTTTGCAAAATGAATGATATTTTGTACATTATGTGTAACATCATATTTCTGTATGCTTGCATGACAACCTTAGGGTAGTAATATAGATGCTTTCACAATGATTTGTATGTATATGATGTGATTCCATAAGCAAAGTCTGTGTGGCTACAATTAACCATTAAATCTGAGATATTCGTGCTGTTTTAAAACTCGGTGAGGTCAATCACAGGAAGAAGATAACAAGAGTGAAAGTAATGGTTGGTTCCAACTTGGATTTTTGAGAGGAGGTCCTGCTGTCGTTGTTT
>NW_005187404.1:3651443-3652693 GCF_000239375.1 Pundamilia nyererei
ACTGCGTTCTTTATTTATACAAGCTTGTGTGTGTACAAAGGTAACAAAGTTATTCCGGGAACTCAGAGCTGAGGTTCCTCTTCTCTAAGTCTGTTCCCAGAAAACAGGAAGCGGTTAGTTGCTAAATAAGTTTATCACACAAGAGTTTATGTGAAAAGTCATGTAGACATGTGGATTGCTTAGTGATCCATAAAATCCAGCATATTTCATGTAGCTGGATACACTATGTACAATTTTCCTTTGACAGAAACCTAACTCAGCTCTCAGAACAAGCTGTGGGTTTCTGGGTCTGATGTTATGTCTTCATGTGCCAACTCTCCTCTCTAGCTGTTTGTCTTTACTGATGGAGAGGTGGGAAACACCAAAGAAGTGATAGATCTGGTGAAGAAGAACTCAGATTCCCACAGGTGAAACCACAAACCCACAACTATATCTACACAATACATGTCCTCTGTGTACTTAAAGAAAACTGTTGTATTGCAGGTGTTTCTCTTTTGGGATTGGGGAAGGGGCCAGCTCTGCTCTCATCAATGGGATGGCAAAGGAAGGAGAAGGTCATGCTCAGTTCATCACAGGGACTGACAGGATGCAAGCAAAAGTAAGACATTAAACACAATTAGAAGTCACATTAAACATTGCAGCAGATCCATATTTGTTATATGTATAGGATGTATATTTGGAGAGTTTTTCATTATTTTTCAGGTGATGCAGTCGCTGCGATTTGCTCTGCAGCCGACTGTGGTCGACATCTCAGTCACATGGGATTTACCAAAGGAAGTGTCTGTCACTGTCCTCTCTCCACCAATCACAGCACTTTTCCAGGGTCAAAGGTCACTGATTTATGCCCAGCTTACTGGACAGGTAAGAGCAGCATCTTCTCGTTTTGTTGTTTAGGTATTTGATGATAGTAATTAACGTGACTTCTGACCCTGTGATTCTGTGTCAGAGCTCAGAGGCAGCAGAGGGCTGTGTGACGGTGAAGTACAGCCTGGCAGGTCATCCCTCTGAGAACCAGCTGCACTTCAGTCTCAGACCTGCAGAGGACACTGGGTAAAACAGAGTTTAATAACAACAGCACCCTTTTGGTTTGGTTTACTTTATTTAAGATGGACAAACATATTACTGTGCATATCTTTGATATTTTTATGACCTGGTTTTACCACATCCTTTTTTTCCATCTATACATCATTAGAAACAATGATGAATTACAGTGTATTTCTATGTTTGATATTCTGACAATAGGGTTTACT
>NW_005187404.1:3654711-3657058 GCF_000239375.1 Pundamilia nyererei
TAAAATAAAAATGGTAACATTATACATTAAACAATTTCTACACTATACAGTAAACACTTTATAATGTTTAAGAACTAAACTTGATTAACCAAAGTTCATGAATGCATGCATGCATTTCAATGTATGTATGTTTGTATCCTTGAATATATTGGATCACTCTACTGTCTTCAGATAAACTTGGTATGTTATCATTGTGATTCTTTACCAAAGTGGTGGATTAAACTTCACCTCTGTAGGACCCTGAAGAGGATGCAGTGGTATAGACAAAGTTACTGATAAGTTAATCTAGTAAAATGATAGACATTAGAACAGAAGATGGTTTTTTTGTGTCATGTCTGCAGATTAACAGTCCACAGGTTGGGTGCTCGTACTCTGATTCGCTCACTGGAGTTGGAGGAGAGAGAGAGTAGAGGACAGCAAGATGGAGAAGTGAAGAAAAAGTTGGTGCGGCTCAGTGTCCAATCAGGAGTGAGCAGTTCTTTCACTGCCTTCATTGCTGTCAACAAAGACAACAGCAGGGTGATCCAAGGACCTCTTGTGCGCAGAAATATTCCGACGCCCAGTGAGTTTATTTTAAATCCCCAAACTAAAACTCTGTGAGCCACAGCTCTGAAGATAAAGATAGCTGAACTTCAATGAGGTGAATGTAATGACTGCTTTAATTGCAGAATAATAGAGTTAATTCTAAATCCTAAAAAACTTAACTTAAAAACAAAGCAGTTAGGTAGTAGTTGCTTGTTTTCCAAAGTGATCTCCAAAGATCAGAAACTAGCAAGAAGTAAAAACCTGAATGAAAGTACAACAAACAATTTTTGCATTTCTTCCTGTCCAATCCGGACCTCATACCCTCACTCTTTTTTTTTTCTTCTTTTTTTTTATCTTAAAGTGACACAAAGATTTGGATCAGTATTGCTTGGTCATCCTAGAATGAGTAAGTACAAAGCAGAGTTATTGGCATTGGAAGGTACGTGTGTGCATGGACGTTTGCTGCATCCCTGAGATTTAACACATGTATACCTGCAGCTGAGTGAATGAAAGCAGGGCAGTGATAATGTTAAGAGCAGAGAGACACGGCAGTATCCCCGTATTTTTAAAAAATAGCAATCAGAAGATTTTAGTTTTGAGTATGAAGAGTATTAGAGGAATTATACATTTGTTACTACAAAAGCAAAAACTAATTGTCACACACAACCTGAAGACAAAGGCGGATGAACATGAATAAAAGTACTTCAATGATAACTTAGAGCAGAACATTAGAACCAGTTTAGAGGTTCCTGAAGTCAGAATCCAAAAACATGCCAGTTAAAGCAAAATGTGGCTTGTTTTCTTCAAAGGGTTTGTTACAAAGAATCAAAAATACTGATAGGAAGAAACTAAACACAGAAGAACAATGAATAATTAAACAATCTGACAAATCAAGCATGGTGATCAAGCTTTGTAAATACTGCAGGGACCATGGAGGTAGGTGAGCAAGCATCCGGACTGACCACATGAAGATCCCATACATTTAATCAGTGTTTAAATAAATGACATGAAAAATGCCCTTTGAAAAAATTCTTATAAAAGACTTTAATCTCATTTTATCCTAGTTGGCTCCCCCATGGAAATGTGTTCAATACCAGATACGTGTAAGTAAAAGCTGAATGTCAGTGTAACACACATCTGCACATCAGTGCATTTCTAAAAAATAAATGGTTTCTGTTTTACTCTGTTTAACTTGAAAATTTTAAATATGAAATGCTCTATGGACAGCATCAGCAGTATTTGCTATCATAGTCATTGTATTGGGCTGTTTATAATGTCTGTACTTTATTTGTTCTTTTTCATTTACTATTATGAAATTGCTGATTCCATGTTTTTCATCTTGATTTCATGGTAGATGGAAAGAAAAAAGGTAATCCGCGGCGTGGGGGTAAGTAAAGAGTGAATGACAGAACACCACACATCTGCGCAGTAAAATCACAATCCAGTAATTGTTTTTATTTCTTAATAAAAACCTGAAATCGTTCCCTGCATGACTGTAAGTACAAGCTGAATGGAAGTTTAAGACAAGCTATCTAAAGTTCTAAAATGAAATGTGGGATGGGTAACTGGTCAAAACAAGTTAAAGGATTTGAAATGTCTCATTTTTATCTACATTTTAATACAGAGTTCATCTTCATTTTCTTATTTAGTCATATTTTAAATGTTAAATTGTTATGTCAAATTTAAGATTGTGTTAAAACTGTGATTTCAAATCTGAAACTTGTATTTTTATTTTATTTAACCAGGAATGTCCCGTTGAGATCAAAAACCTCTTTTTCAAGGGAGTCCTGGCCAAGAGGCAGCACATTTCCAAACAAATACA
>NW_005187404.1:3657811-3661175 GCF_000239375.1 Pundamilia nyererei
AGTTTAAGTCTCAGTTTCTTTACAAGTCTCTCTATATGTGGTTTGTATTTCCAGCTGCCATGTCTTTGTGGGATTTAGAGAGGATTTAGATCATATGTGTACACGTGGGCCGTAGGAGGTGTTAATGTGTCACTTTATAGTTTGGAACTTTTCAGTTTTTTCTGTAGAAAAGAGTAAAAACTATGAAAGTCCCTTTAAGTCCAATTAATGACAAATTCTTCAGCAAATGTCTTGACCCAACTTTTAAACAATATTTGAACAAATTCAAATATAATATTTTAAATATACTGTTTTTATATAAACATCATGGTGATGAATGCCTACCTTACAGTAAAATCTATGTTGGGTACGAAAAAAGCTGACTGTAAGCTCCAAAAAATATTTGTTCTATAAATATGGCTCATATAATACCCACAGAGGAAATTATATGATCCTCAGTATGTGTGTGCGTCATCTCAAATCTACTTGCTGTTTACATTCAGAAGCTATTGTTTGATAAAAGCATTAATAATATCAACCTATTTGTGGTATACACATTGAAAAAAATAAAGCTATCTTTTTTTTCTTTCCAGTTTTAGTCTTTCTTCAGTTTCTGTTTAAAACCCTTAATTTGCTGTGTGGAAGCCTTATGTACACTGTTTGTTACATTTTTGCTTTCCTCTGTCATGTAGAATTGTGTTTTCTTATCTATCACCATATTGAGGTCTGGTTTTTGTTTAATCTTTGATTTTCCAGTTGTGTTGCCCAAGCAACTACCCAGAGACCCTTTCATGCACTTAGTCTCCCTCCAGAAGGCGTCTGGTTCCTGGCTGCTTGATCCAGATCTGGCTACTGCACTGGGAAAGACCAGTGAGCAGGTGGAAAAGATCAAACCCAGAACGGTGGGCCGAATTTTGCTGACTAATCATTTTTGTCATAATTTTCATCAATACCTTTGTGAGGGAAAAACAGAACACAATAAAAATGAACGTAGGAAGACAAAAACTTGAAATATATTGACAGTTTTACTGATGAATAAAAACGAGATTTTCTAGAGAGAAGAGATCCAATCAGAACTTATTAAGTTGTGTAGGAAGGTGAGGCGAATTTGGAAGTGATAAAATCAGAAGGAATCTCCTTGTTATATTAGTTAGACACCCACAATTTGATCTGCCACCGACAAGCAGGGGGAAACTCCCATGCTCCCTGTTTATCATCAAAACATGATAAAAGTTAAAAACTCGGAAGGAAAAGAAGACCTGGACAGATTTTGCATGTGATATCAAAGAAAATAAGATGCTTTGTAAACCATTTGGAGCATCTCTTACCAGCAAAAACACATCAAAGCTTTACACTTTACGTTAGATTTTAATCAGCTGAATAAACTACATCTACTATAATCTTATAATATTTAGCTGACCACATCTGAATTTAGACAGCTAAATTATAAATAAAAATAAATGTTTAGTAAAACGACTGACTAAAACTAAATTAACATTTTCTCTCAAAGTTAACACTGGCTGTCAATTTACGTAATAACACAAAATGATAATATGAGATTTAAAACAAAATTGATTGAATAATTTGATCAAAAAAACATAGGACGCAATTAAAAACATGGGAGTACAATATAAAAAACATAACAAAAAGAAGTAAACTAAATGTAGCCCCTGCCTTTCTGCATGAAAACAAATCTGTATATATTAGAGGATAAAATATTGGTTGTAATGACTCCTAACTATCCACGGAGCTGCACTGCAGAGTGTTTTCTCATCAGTCAGAACTTCTACTGAACACATTTCAGTGCCTTATTTTACTTTATGTTAGCAAAGTTGTAGAAAGTGAGATCATGATTTTCACGTGTTCATTTGATGAATTAGGCCAACAGTGAAGTGTGGGCCACCATTCTGGCTCTGGTCTGGCTTCATGCTTTCAAGGTGGATGCAAAGGATGAGTGGGAGTTTCTGGCTATGAAGGCTGCCTCATGGATCCATGCTCAAAATGGTAGAAACAATGATAATATCAAATCAAGTATTCTTTTAAACACTGTTTGAAACCACAAAAAAAAAATCAGCCCTCTCCTTATTCATATAATAACTTACGCTTACATTTTAGCGCCATGTGTGTCAGAGTGTGTGGAATCTGGAAATGTCCTGTTGGGTTGCGGCATAAAGAAAGAAGATCTGGGACTCTAGGTTTTCTCGAAGTGGATTCACCTTCAGGATTGGCAAATCATGCCATATGGCTTTTAATTCATTATTGTGCTATTTACCCTACTGTAATTGTTATGTAATCAGAATCGTTTCAAAAAACAAGCAGTTATTATGGCAACTCATTTAAATTGTATGTTTTTATTCCTGTTTTCCATCACCATATGGTGATGTTGTTCATAATTTGTTACTTTTTACTTGTTTTTATACATTCCACTTCATGTTGTTCTTCTGAAAAAGGTTCTAATTCAAAATGCTTGTGTTACAGTCCCAAATCAAAGTTAAGTTTTTATGCCTCTAGACAAAGTCCTAATTTTATCTTATAGCGCTGTTTATATGGTCACATTGAAATTAAACAATATTGATGACATTTTGTTTCTCTTACAGATTTTTCCTTTTTATCCACAAAATGCTAGCATTGAGCCGATATATGCTAATTGATCAGTTAGGATGATGGAACAGCCAGTGGTTTGGTTGTTTTTTATCTGAAGCAAAGGAAAAAATATACATAGCCAACCCACAGGGCCTGGCTCAAGTCAGCAATTACAAAAGATAGCATTTTTATCATTTAGGGGAAAATGGCACCAGCAGTGTTAGTGGCTAGGTGTGGTTAGGTAAGAAAGAGCCAGTGGGCCCATCACTAAAGCTGTGGGGATCATGGCTTACAATAGGAAAGAGTGCAATGCATGCCATATCAGGTGTGCTGCAGTGTCGCCCGTGTGCCTAACTATTCATTTACCAGAGCAACAAATTGAATGATTATGTGAACATAATATCTTGCTTTTTCCCCTTTTAAGTTGCAAATACTTTTGAAAACTCTGAAGAAAGCTGAAAACAGTGGAGTGAATGTTTTATTTACAGATTTTGTCATATTTTGTAATCAGGTTTATCTGTCTGCTTAATGTTTAGATAGAAATGCTATGAAATCTAATGCAACTCAATAAATATATATATATTTCTATAATCTGACAGACTACTAAATGTTTGGGAAAAATTGTGTATGTTGAATAATAAAAGGTATGCACATTAACATTTTAGCACTTAAGCCATATTGTATAGTACAGGCAATATACCCAATTGCCCAGGTCCTCATCTACAAGGAACTAGCACAGTCAGTCTGTGATTCATAGTGTAAACACTGTTACAAGAACAGGGACCTGCAGTAAAACTGTCCA
>NW_005187404.1:3661529-3669431 GCF_000239375.1 Pundamilia nyererei
TAAAGATAATAGCCAGACATTTTCAATGTTCTTTCTTACAAGCCAAACGAGCCTCGCTTGTGAGTTTGTGGTTTCTGCGTAGACTGTGTGGTTGTTGTATTATATTTTTTTTTTATCTAACTTCAGCAATAAAGCCACTTTTGATTTTTACATCTTGTTTTCAAAGTGGCTTAACCTTCGGGGCTAGTCAACAGAAGCAGATCTAATTACACCATACTGCCTTCAATTCGCTGTTGTATTATATACCCTGTTATGAGTGCTATATAATCAGAATTTATTGGAATTTTCTTTTGAACAATTTCTACATCTGTGGGCCAACTAAATGTTTATAGGGGTATTTATGCTGATTAATGAAAGATATATACAGTAAAAATTAATTCTCTTTTTATTGCCTGTTGACTTTATTATATTTTTGATGTTGGTGTTCTGCATTGTTTACTGTTATTGTATTTTTATTTTTAGTATATATATTGATAAGTAAGAAAAGGAATCAGTGATGTTTCATCAGTGTACATGGGAGAAGTAGTTTCAATACCATTGGCTGTCTAGTGGACTGACGATGCAAGACCACTAAGATCAGTGATATGCTCAGACTGAAGTTCATCATTCGTTAGTTTGCAAGACAGTCACTCAGATTGCAGACCTGACATTCTGATAGAGATTCAGCAAACATTATATAGAATTACTATGATGGGGCTTATGGTCACCCTCATATGGGTACCAGCGCATCATAGAGTTAAGGGAAATGATATGGCAGACAGAACAGCAAAGGAAGCTACAAAGAGACCATTATGGATATGGAAATCAGTGTTAGTAGGACAGCAATCAAGAGTAGAATATGGCACAAAATAAAAGAAAGGTGGCAAAGGCAATGGGAGGAAGAGAGGTAAGAGAGATGGTTTTATAAAATACAAAGGGAAATAAAAAAAATGAGAAGCACAGGGAGGAACAGGAGAGAGGAGACAGTTATCTCTTAAACAGTATAAAGAGGAAGAAAAAGAAAACGAAACCTGTCAGGATACACACGTCTGTTTTCTACAGTCATTGGTCTGTCCATAGAAGTAAGCTTCTATTGCACATCATTCTTCACTAGCGGTCTCCAGCGCCACACTTTCATATCTCACAGGTTTTTCTTAACCATTCCGTTCTTTATGAGTTAGTTCATTCCTAATGTCACATCATCGGTTTTTATTTCCGGATTCATTATTGTCTTTTTTAAAAAATGTTTTCGGATCACAGTCAAAAACACACAGTATAACCTATACAGTTTCACAAAACGGAACGACTGAAGTGTCACATATAATCGGGTGGGTGCACAGTCACTCTGTCACGAGAGCAAAGAGATGCCATTCATCGTCGGGACGAAGTCCTCTGACTTGAAGTTAGCAGAGGGTCGGAGAAGTCCCCGGTGCTGCCGCTTAACTGGTTTTCTGGTGGCGTTTTCCAACGTGTATAATAATCCGTGACAACATAATCCAGATGCTTCTAGTCGCAGAGTCGCCATATTAATGCGAATCTTTGTAGAAGCGAAGGCTCAATTTTAGTAGACGTGTGTCAACTCATTAAAATTATGTTTAGACGATTTAAATGTTTAAGGAGACGTCACGTTGGGAGTAAACAGCAGCACTGAGAGCGCACTCCGAGTGAGTCACATTGCAAATTTTCTGCAGCAGGAAATGTTTTCTTATTTCCAGCGGTGCTCTTTTTTACTATGATATACTGTTTGTTTTTTTTAAATAGATTTTTAATTACCGTTTTATTATCATCACCTGATAAAGTCTCTGACTGGATTGCGCTGTACGCGTAAGAAGCGTCACGTGACTAGTTAAACGCCCTTTCTATCGCGAGTGCTCGCAGACCCTCGTGCGGAAAGACTGACTTAAAAAAAAAGTTAACAGGTATCATGTAGTTATTATCTCCAACGAGGGTTTTAGATGTTTTTTCTTGTCCAGTTTGTGAAAAGAAAGCTGTGTTGGGTTGAACTTCGTATCTGTTCCTGGAGACACAGCAACACACGACACAGACCAAACCAAACAAAAAGATGTCAAACTAAACGGAGGCTTGCCTCACAGCATGAAAGTAAACATCTGTATATCAGAAGATAAAACACAGTAACCACACACAGCAAAATTACTTTTCTCATCATCAGTTCTTGACAAAGTATTTCAGCACATTATTTTAGAGCATCACAGTTTGTGATTACATCAGGAACAGCATCCAGTGTAATAATCGGCCAAATCAAATATGCAGAGCTACACATCTTGGTGACACCTTGTGACAAAGAAGCAGCCAAAAATATTTAATACTACTGGTTGCAAAGCTATCAATAATTGCTTAATTTTTTGTTTTGTTTTTGTTCTTTATCTTTATAAGTAAGGCAGGAAGAACTGTAGGGCCATTTTCTATAAGGGTTTGTATCGGTCCAGCATGAACTGGAGTGGGCCTTTGGGAAAGAGCAGGAGAAACAGCAGGAAACAATAAAAATTGATCTTTGGTTATCGCTTGCCAAACTGGATAAACTGACCATAAAAAGCAACTTTCAAATTTTGCACATTGGACTGCTTTTGCCTGTGTACAAACTATCACCACAGTGCAGCAGTGGTTTGTTGATTTGAAATTATTGGATGTTTGATTGGACAAACAGTGGACACTCTTGGTCACACCAGTAAGTCATGTCCCAATGCTCCCCTTGTTTCCAGTGTTAAGCTTGTGTGTCTTTCTCCGCTTCTCCGTATTTGTTGTGCTTCCAGTTTGATTGCCCACTATACAGCTGAATTGACAGCTTCTGTTTAACATCATGTGACAGTTCTGTTTGATATTGTTCTGAAGCATTGAAGCTGATATTGAAAAACGTTTCATTACTCAGAGCTTTTCAACACAGTCATGTTTGGTGACATCTGCTGGCCAAAAGCAGCTTGAATCTAAAACTTCTAATGAACGGTTTCATTATGATTGCCCACTATACAGCTGAATTGACAGCGTCTGTTTAACATCATGGGACAGTTCTGTTTGATATTGTGCTGATGTGGTTCTTTGAATATGTAGTTTTTGTGGATTGAAAAAATTATGTCTATTTTGATAATAAATCAAAGATGAATAAACCTTCCTTGTTTAAACATGTGCCATGGTGTGTTGTCCTTTTGCTTGTGACTTCTTGTTAGTTTTTTACTAATAAAAAAAGCCAGGAAGAGCATCCACTTTTCCTGTGCCCATGTTCTGATGATGTTTACTATCGCTTACAGTATAAGTATAGACACTGCTGCTTCATTTTACTTAGCAAAACTTAAAAACAATTACTAGAAATTTGGTATTTAGATTGTGAGACACACACCTGACTGGTATATCACAGGAAGGTGGTGTGTGTCTGTTTAAACACGGATGAGATCGGTCACAGGTAGGTGATTACATCAGGGGCTTCAGGTGGAAACCCAGAGAGGGACCCACCCGGGAGCACAGACCACAATAAAACACCAATAGCCAACAGGAGAGAGAGAAAGTGAGAAGACAAACCAGATGGTATCAGCCAGGGAAGACTATAGGTGACCATAAAAGTCTGATATTCATATTAGCATAGAGCAGCAGAGAGGGTTTTTCCTCATCGGTCAAAACAGTTGTGAAAACATTTCAAAGCTTTATTTGTGCTTCATTTCTAGACAGAAGATCGTGATTCCAGTCTGCTCTGTTTCATTTAATTGTTGTTGATTTAATGAATTAGGCCAACAGTGAAGTGTGGGCCACCATTCTGGCTCTGATCTGGCTTCATGCTTTCAAGATGGAAGCAAAGGATGAGTGGGAGCTTCTGGCTATGAAGGCTGCCTCATGGCTCCGTGCTCAGAATGATCGTAGCAATGATAATAATAGATAAATGATTTAAAAAATGCTTTATGCTACAGTGTCATTTTGTGTTGGACAAGTGAAAACATTTGCTTAGACTTTTTACTTTATTCAAAATTGTAATTATAGTTAATTAGCTTAATACTGAACAAGTTGCGTGACAAAAATGCATTTACATTACCTTAAATAATTAAAAGCAACATGTAGAATGGGACATTTCAGAATCATATACAATACTATATACTTTTTATTGGATCATAATTATCCATTGATATGTATGCTCTAGATGATGATTTGTATGATGAGTTTAATAACTCTATACTCCTGATTAGCCAGTCCACCTCTGACTGTTTTAGCCATGGGCGATGTGTGACCTGAACAAATTCAGAAGCCAAACTAAACTAATCAAATTAAGTTTGCTTACTTGCTTTTTTTATGGAAACTAATGCCATGTGTTACCTTATCCTGTGTAGGTAATGTCCTGTGTTAAGGTGTGACTATTGTGTTAAAGAAATCTCAGTTGAATGTCTGATTTACTCTTTAAACTATATTTTAAAATAATTTGTACTTGTTTTTGACCACCGGTGATGCAACTTAATAAAGTATCTTTTACTGCTTTTTTGCTTTGGTATAACTGAGGTGTAAACTTTCTCTAATAAAGACACTGATTAATTCATGAATAAGCAGTGATTGCACTTTTTCTACATTTCAAACTGAAATGGGTCAACAGTTAAAGTTTCCATATTCACAAAACGCTTTTCTGTTTCCTAAATGTTTCTCTTGTTCACAAGAGGATGCAATAATGCCATAAGCAAAGACTTTCACGTGAAGTACAATTATTTTTAGTGTAAGAGTGTGAGCGTGAGACCTTTCAGGACTTCAGAGCTATTGCAAAGTAAAAATGTAAACCACAGAAGGAATTCTAAAAAAAACAATCCAAAGGAAAAATGTTTTGCAATTTGAAGCTCCGCCCACCCAGTGCATATCGGTTGGTGGAAAAAACAAGGAAATGGGACGTACCCGGTAGCAGTGACTTTTTTTCTATAAAGTCT
The DNA here is from genome assembly GCF_000239375.1 of Pundamilia nyererei. Classification (NCBI taxonomy): domain Eukaryota; kingdom Metazoa; phylum Chordata; class Actinopteri; order Cichliformes; family Cichlidae; genus Pundamilia; species Pundamilia nyererei. The sequence continues at coordinate 3,666,416 of NW_005187404.1, forward strand.
GCTGTTTGTGGCGTAAACATTGCTACAAGAACAGAGGAGTGCAGTAAACCTATCAGGATACACCCGTCTATCAATAGAGGTAAGCTTCTATTGCGCATCATTCTTCGCTGGCGGCCATATTTTTCATATCTCACGTGTTGATTTTACCTAATTCCATTTTTTATGAGTTTGTCGCTCAGTTCATTGTCACGTCATTGGTTGCTTTTTCAGTTTTCATTACTGCCTTTTAACAAATGTTTTCGGGTCCCAGACAAAACAGTTTCAAAACTATTCAGTGGCACAAAACTGCATAATTTTGTGTAGTGAAAAAGAACTATTGCCTTAGATTCTGAAAGTGTCACGTACTAGCAAGTAGGTGCACAGTCACTCTGTCACAATAACAAAGAGATGCCATTAATTGTCTGCACAGAAAACGCCTCCGACTGGAAGTTATCAGAGCGTAGAAGTCCCCGGTGTTCCTGCTTAACTGGTTTTCGTGTTTTCTGATGGCGTTTTCCAACATTTCACTGCGTGGTAACGTAATCCAGATGTTTCTAGTGGCATCTAATGCGAATCTTTGTAGATGCCAAGATTCAATTTTTGCGATACGTCTGTCGAGTCATTAAAATTATGTTTAGATAATTTAAAGGATGAATGATATTTTTATTTTTAAGTAACTTAAACGGGTTCTAATTGCTGACCAAAGTAAGTTTAGCCTGCGAGCTGCCCTGCATGATGAGTCACAGGCACACCCTGTGCTGACAACTACATGGGGTATTCATTGTTATTTGTGTGCGGATTATCGCTGAATGAATTCAGATAAATTAGTAATGCAGTGTTTTCTTCTTTAAAATGCAGAGCTCACGCAGGACTATAGAAACAAAAGAGAACCACCCCCTAAAGCATGCACTCTTTATAACGCACTCTATTGTGTTGGTAAGGAGCAGGTTATGTTCAGAGTTGCAGTTTTAAATTCTGCTGCTAACACAGAACGCCCTCAAGAATACCAATTTAATCAACACAATTATCAAGCAAGGTGGTTAGCACTGTTGCCGCACAGCAAGAAGGTCCTGAGTTCAATTCCACCATCAGGCCGGGGTCTTTCTGTGTGGAGTTTGCATGTTCTCCCCGTGTTTGCGTGGGTTCTCTCCGGGAACTCCGGCTTCCTCCCACCGTCCTATCCCCACAAGCTGCATGTAAGTCTTTACATGCAAGTCTTTACATGCAAGTCTTTACATGCAGCTGCACGTCTTTACATGCAGCTTGTTGGGATAGGTTAATTGCATTATCCAAATTGCCACTAGGTGTGAATGTGCGAGTGAATGTGAATGGTTGTCTGTCCCTGTGTGTTGGCCCTGCGACAGACTGGCGACCTGTCCAGGGTGTACCCTGCCTCTCGCCCTATGACAGCTGGGATAGGCTCCAGCACCCCCCGCGACTCTGAAAAGGAGAATGGATGGAATTATCAATTTGGTCAATTTTATTGATTGAATTGAGTTGATCTATTTAAAATGTATTGATTTGATTTGTTAACAAATCGAAGCGTCTACAGGTTAGTAATGTTAAAATGTCTAATGTTTCAGAGTTCTAATATGCAGATGTGGCGTTAAATAAACAGCAGCACTGAGAGCGCACTCAGCATTAAAATAAAAAAAAACAACTCAATATTTTAATTTCAACATTGTGTGTAAAATGAGAACAAATTTTCTGCACAAAGAAGTATTTCTTTATTTCCAAGTATTCGTGTCACTATCAAATTCTGTTCGCTATAGATTTTTAATCATCTTCACCTGATTAAATCTCTTAATGTATTGAGCGGAATCCATTAGAAGTGTCATGTGAGCAGTAAAGCGCCAGCAACCCCCTTTTTTTATGAGCGCGCACAGAACAACCGCGGTCAAGTGAACCATCATTTGTGCGTCGGGGTGAAACCAGCTGCCTCTTATCCTACCGTGAAGCGTTGGATATCTTCTTGTTCGCTAATCGAGACACCCACACAAACGCACAGAGGAAGTTAAGAGAAATAAAGCTCCAGGACCATTGTTTTCCCCAGTGAAGTTCTCATTTATTTTTCTTTTCACTTTCGCTGGTAATGTGCTTCTTATTTCACAATTCAATGGAATCTTCAATGTGACCCCAACAACACTCAGTTTCATCTCAATCAACTGCAAAATTCCTGAGAAGTTAAAAGACAGTTACTCAAATTCAACCAGGGCTGTAGCTATAGATTATTAATCTATCGATTATTCCATTGAGTAATCGGATAAGAAATACTTTGTCGTATTAATGAGAAATAATAAATATCGTAAATAAAAAGAAAATACGTGTCTATCAAAATGAGCTGCTCACTGTTTTCTAGTAGAAATTGCATTTTTCTTTTCGTTTCATCCGTCATGTTTCATTTGTCAGTCTCTTTCTCCCCCAACTAATGGCTCTGCCTCTTTGCTCATTCGGTGTGTAAACAGACTCCAGCTCCACTTTAAACTGTGCCTGCACCATCAAAAATATTTTATTTATTTATCCGCCATTTTTCAAGTGGTCTTAACCTTTTGATCAGGACTGTGACATATTCAAAAATTGGCACACATGTAGCGGAGTAACCCAGAGGAGTAATCAACTGAGAATTTTATGTCATGGATGATTTTAATTTTTATGTGATGTTATATTTGATTGAATATGTTGAATTAGACCAGAAATGTCCGTTAAATTTCTCCAGAATTATGCAGTGGAATGAGAAAACAAAACCTGCACACGTGAGTGTTCAAGAAGAAAAATCCAATTTCATTTAACTGTCATGTATAATTTTAAATACATTTTTAACATAATGTTGACACATTGCTTTGAACTGTTTTTTCAGTTGAGTAGTTGTCCTTTAATTTCTTGGGTGTTTAAGCAGTTTAAGATCCAACTTCTAGAGTAAGTGAACCAGAGTAGAAATGTGTTGAAAGTATCATGTCAACTGTGAAGGATGGCTTTTAATGAATTTTGTAGTGATGGTCCGCTTGAAGCTGAAGCTCCGGTGCGTGTGTCAAAAAAA
>NW_005187404.1:3680905-3682586 GCF_000239375.1 Pundamilia nyererei
TGTGGTGTGCAGGTCAAGCTGGCTGCAGGACACAAGTTTGACAGAGATGTTGAACTGCTGATTTATTACAAAGATGCTCACCAGCCCACCGCTGTGGTGGAGGCAGGACAGGCCTCTGCTGAGCCGGGTGAGTGGAAATGAGTGAAGTAGTTGGTCTGCAAATACAGATTTTATTATCTATACTCTTTAAGTTTTTGAACAAACAATGAAAAGCAAATTTAGGTAATTTTTAAAATTTGTTTATTTTTCAGGCTCTCTGATGGGTGATTCAGTGGTGATGGTGAGTCTGTACCCTGAGTTCCCCCAGTCTGTGATGTCTTCAATGGCTTCATGTGGAGAGTTTGTGTTCTTAATGGATCGATCAGGAAGTATGGGCTGTCATATCACAAACAGCAAGCAGCAGGAAACTCGCATCAGCAGTGCCAGGGTATCTGTATTAAGTTATTACAGTCAGAAAATCTGTCATAGTGTTCCTCTCACATAGTGGGCTCACCATATTTTCCATCCCTCACCATCCTGTTCTCTTAAGGATACTCTGCTGCTTCTGTTGAAGAGCTTACCAATGGGCTGCTATTTCAACATTTACAGTTTTGGGTCTGGATATGAACACATCTTCCCGTGAGTCTCTCCCTCATATCGGTCACCCCAAGAAAGGGCCTTCTGTCTTTAATATCTGAATGGATGTTTTGGTCATGTGTTTATGTGATGGCAGTAAGAGTGTGGAGTACAGCCAGCAGACCATGGAGGAGGCTCTGAAGAAAGTTGAGCAGATGGAGGCTAATCTTGGAGGAACTGAGATCCTGCAGCCCCTCAAACATATTTACAGCCAGCCCTGCATTCCCAATCAGCCAAGACAGGTAACACACACAGTCTGACACTTTCCTGGTTATGGCTCATGTTGGGGATGATCTGCTCATAATAATGTTGGTGGTTCAATCACTGGCTGCACACCAGTGTGTTCTTGAGCCCCAATGCACATGATGCAGAGTGAGTATGTGTGCGAGTAAATGCTTGATAGAAAGTGCTTGGATATAGAAAAAGATCCTGGAGCCCTTCAAACGTACTTACAACCAGCCCTGCATTCCCAGTCAGCTTAGACAGGTAACACAGACACTGGCTTACATTCATTTACTGGAGACTTTAGAAACGTTAGCTAGAGAAAAGTGCTTTGACATAGAACAAAGTGCTTGTATTCACCCATTTTTGTGACTATGTGAAAGAGACCTGTTGTATGAAGAGTTAAGTTCTCAAGCAGAGTAGAAAAATCACTTTAAAAAAAAGCACACTTCTCCATGCCTGCTTCATGCCCTGGGGGATGGGGCTATGGCTCCCTACACCCTCTAGCAGATCGTTACATGGAGAAACCTTTTGAACACAAGTGCGCCCACAGGTGTGCACACGGGTGTTCACTGTTCACAGACACAAGCTACACCTTTCTTGGCTGCTACCTCAAAGCACATTGTGCGCTGTCGGTCCTGCGTGTTGCACAACAACATTCAATATTTAGTATTTACTGTTATTTACACTTAGCTAGACTAAAGCGATGGTGTTGTGTTTATTATGTTGCGCTCTCTCTCTTTTTTTTCTTTCTTTTTTTCTCTCAACAGGTGATCCAGGAGATTTTTCTTTTTTAAGTGCCCTTTCTCACTGTCCCTCTTCCCCTCTGTTTTTCTTTTCCTTC
>NW_005187404.1:3683395-3684722 GCF_000239375.1 Pundamilia nyererei
GAGGATAATAACACTATATGAAGGACTTACTAAACATACTTCACCAACTTATAAAAGATATTACATCTTATTTTGCTGGTTTGACTAATGGTAATAAACTTAATCCAATATTTTTGTTTGACACCATCAGCAGATTCCTTAATCTCCCTCAATCTGCTTTCCCTGCCATGTATTCCAGTGACTGCATCAAGTCTGTGTGTCTTCAACCGACTCAAATCTCTTGATCAGTTCTCTTCTCAGAGTTTAAACTAATTTTCTCAACATATCTCCTTGACATTATTTCACACACTTTTGTCCCATACGTCCCATTATTGCACACGTTTTCCTGCCCAGTGGACATTGTCTGTCCTAAATTCATTAGCAGGTTCTACTTGTCATCTGTCCTTGGCTTTTCTCTATTATAAATCATTCCATTTATCTTACCCAGCGTCTTTCCTCTAGGGAAAACATCCCTCCTTAGATTCCACTGTTTTTAGGTCATTATGGGCCAATTGCCAAAGTCTTCGAGAAAGTTGTTGCTTCTCAATCTGGTTATTGACAAAACCACAGCACTGAAACAACTTTATTAAAAAGAAAAAAAAATTGCTAATGGTATTCTTATGCACTCGGATAAGAGAAAATATTTCATGTTAGTTGTGCTTGACTTATCTGCAGTCTTTGATACCACTGATCATGCTACTCTTATCACCAGAATACAAAACTAGATGGCATCACTGGTACTGCTTGCAAATGGTTTTCTGCATATTTATTCAACAAATTCATATTAATCAATGTAGAGTGGTGTGAAAATGTGTTTTCCCCCTTATTTTATATTTGTCACACTTAAATATGTCAGATCATCAAACAAATTTAAATATCAGACAAAGATAACACAAGTAAACACAAAATGAAGTTTCTAAATTAACCAGTTTTATATTAAAGGGGAAAAAGTCCAAACCTACATCGCCCTGTGTGATAAAAATGATTGTGATAACTGGTTGGGCCACCCTTAGCAGCAACTATGTTTCTATGTTTTTAACTAGATTTTTGCATCTTTGCACTCTTTTAATGTTCCTGTAGTCATATTAGCTTTTAATTTGTATTTTTTATATTAAGTTATTTGCATTTTTCTGTGCAATATTGATTATGTATTATGTTAAGAAATGTTGGGATTCCCCCCCCCCTTCCCTTTTAATTTGTAGTGGTTTAGTGTAGAATCTATTATGGCTGTAGCTTAACCAATGAACCAATACCACCTCGTTAATGTCAACTGGTCAGCTGGTTTATTTCTTGAGTTGTAATTGGTCCACTTGGAAATTCTCTTTTTCTGTTTCCTTATTTTTTTTTT
>NW_005187404.1:3686434-3687765 GCF_000239375.1 Pundamilia nyererei
ACCCTGTGATTCTGTGTCAGAGCTCAGAGGCAGCAGAGGGCTGTGTGACGGTGAAGTACAGCCTGGCAGGTCATCCCTCTGAGAACCAGCTGCACTTCAGTCTCAGCCCTGCAGAGGACACTGGGTAAAACAGTTTAACACAAACGGCACACTTCTGTTTTGAAATGCGAGTGTTGAATTTAAAACAATATTTTCAGAAACATAACTCTACTTACCTCTGCTTACTAGAAAACAGTTAATAATACACAGCCCTAATGGTGTTTGTCTAGTTTTAAACATGTTTCACTTTTTCTAATCTTATTTTTACTTTGGATTAGGGGTATCATAATATCTAATAGTATATGATTACTGATCACAAACATTTAGACATGACAGAGGAATCTCAGTCCGCAGTTTCTGGGAAATCAAGGAGCCATTTTTTGACCTCAAGTGAAAAAACTACTGTGCAACAATCTGCCATTTTGACTGTAAAATACACGTCAAGCAAACAGCTTGACCCACACAGGTACCTCTCCAACAGCAACTAATTTGTGCCCTCAGTGCCTCTTTTTGTAAAGCGTGACAGTCATAGTGTTTGCTTAGAGAAGAAAACATAGTCTGTCTGACCTTTAGAGGCAAATCTGTCAGAAGCAAAAAGGAATCTATGCAAGATGCTGTTTCGACTCCTTTAGCCTGATAACTGGGGTTAAGTAGACGCAGCACATCTGTGTGGACTATTGGTCACCATCCTCTGTCAATGTGAGTGATATAAACAGAAAATATAGCACAAAGGTAAGTGGTAACTTTATTCCATAATAGATCTTGAAAATATAGCCACTGGCAATACTGCTTCATTATCTTTTAAAAGCATTTTTGGACTTAAATAGCAAAATAACACCTACATTTTACAGTAAGTTCAACACACTTATCTATGTTTATCAGATTCTCTTTAAAAATCTTAAAATTTCTTTTTGCTTTCTTAACATTGTCTCCATGAAGCCCAGTGACACAAATCAATAGATCAAACTACAGTCATGTCTTTAAGACATCAAGACCTCGGTGAACTCTAATTTCCTGCTTCTAAATTCAGACTAAACTGATGTTATGAGATAGCCTTTATTTGTCAGTTGCAGGTCTTTAACCCACAACCAAGATGACAGACCTTGCTAACCGTACATACAATACAAACATCACATTGGGGAGACAGGTCAGGCCAGGTAGCGAGGAAAAAAACATTGAAATGTGCAACACAAAAGGATAATACAGGAATGCACAGATATCAACACACCATAACACAATAAACACAGACAAGCAACATGGGAAAGTGTTCCAGTGTGTACATCTGATCTGGG
>NW_005187404.1:3689350-3693578 GCF_000239375.1 Pundamilia nyererei
ATTACTGACCTCTGTCATCATTTTAAGTGGGGGAACTTGCACAATCGGTGGCTGACTAAATACTTTTTTGCCCCACTGTATGTATGTGTGTGCGTGTCCAGAGTTCAGCTGAGACAGTGTCCTTCGCCCCGCCAGGCTAAATAAACAGTCTTCCAGCCAACCCAGGTGGCCTTGCATAGAATGGGAAGGAACAGACTCAACACAGTCGTTATCAGGGAGTTTTTGTTCGGCTCCAGCCTTGAGCCCACCGCTGGCGCCGAAGGGGTAGCCGCATTATGATGGTGATTTTTCTTTTGCAAACAACTCATGAGAATTTCAAGCTGTTTTTAACACTCCGACACTGGTCTCTCAATCTCCCGTTAATAGCTGCGAGTTTCTCCGTGATGTTATTAGCCGTCGATTCCATGGTCTTGTCTCTCTTGTGCTCACATAGCAGGTTCTGTAATCTGATGTAATCCAGCTTCCGCCGAGAGATGTTGTTCTGAGTTGATTCTTTCCTGATGTAATCCAACATACATATGCTCAGAGGTGTTATTCTGAGCATTCACTGCAGTCATAAGTGCCTCCAAGCTCTTAACCATGCTACCTTCAGTGAGCCCTTTCTGAGAAGTCGCACCTGTCGTTCCAATCCCAGCGGGCAGCCTTGTGGGGGTTTGAACAGCCAGTTCCGCTTTCTTAATTCTCCGATAAGCCAGGGCCAAGTCAGCTCCGATCAGCACGAACCCTATTATCATGGTTCCGAATAGGTAGATATCTTCAGCGTCCTCGATCGACAGTCCCGCCAGGCACACGATCCTCTGCCACCTTTCCATTGTGTATCCGGCAGGGAAAGTCCCTCCAGGGCACCTGGGTTCTCCCGAGCCCAGACTTCTCATTAAAGGGTGTCAATAGCATTCAGAGACCAGTTGATCAAATCCATAATTCTCTTTTAGGTTTTAGATACAGACTGAGAGAGTGTTCCAGGGAAAGTAATACAAAAAGACATGAGACTAGACAAGGACATAAGAACTAGCAGGGAAGATAAGGGAGAGGAGAAAAAGTGCGTCCGCCTCCTCCGAGAGCCAAAGAAAGAAATAGCTTTGTCTTTGACCCTAAAAATCTTCACAACATTGTGTCTGACCAGATATTTAATAGCTTTACTTTGAACTACAGCAAGGCTGTGAAGAATCCTGGAGCCAGTTTTGATCTGATATATCTTTTAATTGACATGTTAACCAAATATTTAGCACTATTTTCATTTATTTGTGCAAGATGTCTAAAACGAGAAACATCCTGTCTGTTTGTTAATGAAAAAATTAGAGCATTTATTGCTTTAGGTTGGACTATTGTAATTCATTATTATTCATCACTGCAAAAGCTCCACAAAAAAAACTTCAGTTAATCGAAAACACTGCAGCGAGAGTACTAAAAGTACCAACTCTCACTCTCTCTCACACTTTCTCAAGTGCACACACACTCACTGACTCTTTCTGCCTCCTTCTCACCCCCAAACAGTCTCAACAGACGATTGTCTCTCCATGACCCTGGTTCTGCCAAAGGTTTATTCTTGTTTAAAGAGAACTTTTCCTTCCTCCTATTGCCAAGTGCTTGCTCATGGGGAGCATCTGGTCATTATTTTTTTCTCTAATATTTTTAAGCTTATATCCAAATTGAATTAAATTAACTGCCTAATTGCAAATTATAATAAGTTATACTGCCTATCAAAGTGACCCTGGGGTTTTTTGCTAAGCTGCAGCCTTTCTTTACTGTAACTCCTGTTTAAAACTATTTTAATTATGTCTATATCCAAAACAAATACCACAACACTGAAGTCTAGGAAATGGGTCCAGTTTTTGTTTCAACTGAAGCACAGCTCAGGGATCTCTTAAACTGATTTATTCTTTTTGTACTTCTCAAAGTACGAAAAAACAAAACAAAAAAACGTTTCCAAAGTAACTTCAAATTTCGCACAGCCAGTAAAACCAACCAGCTCAGTGAATTCATGGGTAACTCCGTAAAATCAACACGGGACTTCTGCCTATCCGTCTACGATTTTCATATAAATGTTATGGTGTGGGCACATATGAGTGCTGTGAAAATTTCACTTCAAAATTGAAATATTACTCAAGAAATGTTTCTTTGAAAAATGCTCTGTCAACCCTCTTTTTTTTTTTTTTTTTTTTTTTTTTTTTTTTTTTCAACCAGCCACTTCTGCGCTTGTGAAGTGGCTGTTTGGTCTCTCCAATGTAGAGGTCTGGGCATTCCTCGCTGCACTGTACAGCATACACCACATTGTTAAGTCTGTGTTTTGGAGTTTTGTCTCATAGAGATTTGTCTATGTTGCGCATGGCACAACACAGAAGAGCCACCTCCACAGGACAAGACTCAGCAGTCCATCTGCATCTTAAGGATAAAGGTCACTCTTTCGAGGATGCCAATGTTCACATTTTGGACAGAGAGGACAGATGGTTTGAAAGAGGAGTGAAAGAAGCCATCTATGTCCACTGTGAGCGAACATCTTTGAACAGAGGCGGTGGTTTACGACACCAACTCTCTGCCATCTATAATCCAGTTTTGAGTTCCCTTCCCAGACGCCTTAACGCCCACTCACATTGGCCCCACCCTATTTGCATAATAGGGTGGGGCCAGGTTTCACAATGAGCTCACCCGAAACTCTGGCTGATTGGGACCCACACCCAGTTTCACACCTTGGCTCAGGCGATTAGAGGATCATCAGGGGGTCCTTTTGTCCCTCTGTGGGGGGATACTCCCACTAGGTTTAAATCTGGGACTCTCCACCATTTGACCTTAGAACTGAAGAAGCTTCTCGGATGAGAGGTGAAACGTCTTCAAGCAACTTAAAGAAGTCCAGACGCTTTTCTTTGCAAGCTCCTTTGAATACACAGATATGGGTATACAGATTTGGTAAATTTTGTTCATTCTTCCAAAAGGACATTTGTTAGGTCACACATCGATCACGTTCAGTTCAGGACTTTGTGCACTGTTGCACAGTCATTCTAGAACAGCGAGGGGTTATCCCCAAATTGTTCCTGCAAAGTTGGGAGCATGAAACTGCAATTTTAGGAGAAATTATACTTTTGTTAGCTTTGGCTGGTTTTGTCACATCACAGTACTGTTTGTTTGAAAGGTAAACGTGAGTACAAAGTTGTTCTGAAGTGAAGACTGAGAGATTTGTTTGACTATCCTGACTGGGCGTGGTTTAAATTTTCTTTTGTGGTGATATACTATTTTATCCAGTACCAAGCTGTCTATTAGCAAATGCACTTGCACATTATTTTTGGCAGGAGAGGTCCTTTTATAAAGGAGATAAATTACAAAAAGAGATGTATTGATTACCAAAAACATAGATAAGTCTAAGTAAAATCAGCTACTAGTAGAGGATGAGATAAAGAAGGAACATTAAGGAACTATGTCAATTGTGGTGATGCCGAACAAGATAACAATGTTGTGTGGTTTTCTGATTAATCTTATTCTGAAATACTTTAACACTCAGTTTAACACTTTTTGTTCTAGGTTACATGTATTTGATTTAAATAAAGAACGTTCTCATTTTGGGAAAGCAGTGGATCAAAATTGTTGGCCTGCTTGTGTGTAAATCTTTTTGTTGTTTTAAAGTGATGAAAAGGAAATGGATGGAAAGGAAATTATTGTGGTTTTGTGCCTTCTTGTCTGCAGGCTAACAGTCCACAGGTTGGGTGCTCGGACTCTGATTCGCTCCCTGGAGATGGATGAGAGAGAGAACAGAGGACAGCAAGATGGAGGAGTGAAGGAGAAGGTGGTGCAACTCAGTGTCCAATCAGGAGTGAGCAGTTCTTTCACTGCCTTCATTGCTGTCAACAAAGACAACAGCGAAATGATTCAAGGACCTCTTGTGCGCAGAAATATTCCAACACCCCGTGAGTTTATTTCAAAAGTAAAAATAAAACTCTGTCAGGCACAGACTGAAGATGAAGATAGACTTGAATTAAGGGGTATTTATTGTAAGGGGTACAATGATATATTGAAAAGCAGACTATAAGAGTCACAGACAGTACAAATATAAAGAAAAGTTGGTTATGGCAAAAAGTAAGATTCAGTAGCAAAAAAATTATGCAAGGAATCAAGATACCAAGATGGATGTTAACACCACGGACCCACACAGCGTTCGAACACAGTTAAATTGTCTTAGTTGTACAGATTTTACACACACACACACACACACACACACACACACACACACACACACACA
>NW_005187404.1:3693629-3698695 GCF_000239375.1 Pundamilia nyererei
AATATTTCCTCTTCTGCAATTTGACCACCAATCCTCCTGTTCGGCACCTTATGTTTCCCAAAAGCTTGCAGCTGGCCCTCTCTCTGCTGGTCCCCAGCATAACTAAAAACGTGAGAGTGTTCGTGAGCCTAATTCCCTCCACCTGGACCTCAGCCTCCTCCATGGGACTGGCCCTGGAGTCTGCTGCACCACCCTTCCACTGCAGCGGAGCCATAGACCACACCCCTGCCACACAATCCCAATGTCTGACTGAGGCCCAGGCCGCATCTGGCTCCCCCTGTGTAGACGGGAGAGGAAATTGTCCATTACCATCTGTGGCCTATGGACCACCTTGAACCTAAAGGGCTGTAAAGTCAGGTACCACCTAGTGACCCAGGTGCACTGTAGCGGGGCGTGGTCTGAGCAGAGTGCGAACGAGTGTCCCAGGAGGTAATAACGAAGGGAATTGACTGCCCACCGGATCACCAGACAATCGTTCTCCACCATGCTGTATTTTGCTTCTGGCTGATGTAAAAGAACAAGGCGGTTAACCCCTCTTACCTGCTGGGACAAAGCGTCCCCCAGCCTTCTGTTCGAGGCATCTGTGTGCAGGATGAAAGGGAGGGAAAAGTTTGTGGAGGAGTAGCTCCCCACAGAGAGCCTTTTTCACCTGCACAAACACTGCTTGGCATTGCTCCATCCACTGGATCAGATCTGCGGCACCCTTTCAGGTGAGATCTGTCAAAGGACTGAAACTAGGCATGAACTGGTTATGGTACCCCACCAGGCCCAGGAACTGCCTCACCTCCTTTTAGGTCTTGGGGCGCGGGGAGGATACAGATACAGTGGCAGTTGTCTTCTCCATCTGTACGCACCTGCCCACACCCCAAGTGCTAACCCAGATGCTGTACTTCCCTCCATCTAAATGCACATTTCTTAGGGTTTGCCCTGAGCCCTGCCTGCTGCAGAGTCTTCAGGACCGCAACCACCTGCTGCACATGTGCACCCAGGTGTTACTGTGGATGATAACATCATCTAGGCGAGGCCACCCCACCCAGTCCATGAGGGACTGGAAAGTGGTTGGGGCTTTGGGCAAGCTGAACAAAAGTGTGAAGAATTGGTACAAACCATACACAGTGCAGAAGGCTTTTTTTTTTTTTTTTTTTTGCAGACAAGGGAATGTGCCAGTAGCCCTTGGTTAAATCTAGCATTGTGCAAAATTTTGGCAGTGCCTAACTCGTCCAGAAGCTCGTCTATCCTGGGCCATGGGGTAGGCCTCAAACCGTGACATTTCGTACATTATGTGTCGTGCGACTTTTCTATTAACCCCATTTTCAGCATCTCGGTGGCTTTTAAGCACCAACAACTGGGTGTGTTCCTCCTCTGTGCGAGTGTCACGGCTTACTCGTTCAATGATACAAAGTACGGGTAGGGCCACATGGCTTTAGGGCACACCAAGTGACCATCAATTACTATCTTGGTCAAAGGCTGAGCGTAGGGTGTCGTCACGAGACTGCTCCAGTGGAAAATCTTCTGTGGGGCGAATGATCCACTCAGGCGGGGCCTCATGAAAAGGACCCACCACTTCTTCTCCCCAGGAGTCAGCGTTGGACAACCCCGCGTCACCACGTAGCACCACGCAGACACTACAACCTACAACTGGTCGTGATCACATCCCAACATACTGGCCCAAAAGTTCATTAAATCTCAGCCAATTCATCCCCAAAGTCAGGGATGCGACAGGTGCCAACTAACTGCAGCCTTTATTCTATGTGTGTTTCCCTTAACTTAAATACGCAGCGGCACTATGGGATATTTGTGGATGTCCCCATGCACACATCTAACCTCCACCCGCTCCGCCTCCAACAATGTGCAAGGGGAAACAAGGGTTTGGTGGAGCAGAGTCTGCGTGCGGCCCACGTCCACCAAAGCCTGGTGTATACCCCGGAAGGCTCAGAGCCGCTGTCTGGCCCTGTCGTCACAGTAGTGACTGCCACCACTGTGGCCCAGAAGATTTCCAAGAACATCTGGGGAGTCATCATCACAGATCCACACAACGTTCGATCACACATGATGCCTCCTAATCAGCAACTTGACCCCCGAGCTTCCTGTTCAGCACTTTGTTTCCCAGCGCATCTTGCAGCAGTTTTTAAAATTTTGTTTACAGGGAGTGCAGAATTATTAGGCAAGTTGTATTTTTGAGGAATAATGTTATTATTGAACAACAACCATGTTCTCAATGAACCCAAAAAACTCATTAATATCAAAGCTGAATGTTTCTGGAAGTAGTTCTTAGTTTGTTTTTAGTTTTAGCTATTTTAGAGGGATATCTGTGTGTGCAGGTGACTATTACTGTGCATAATTATTAGGCAACTTAACAAAAAACAAATATATACCTTCAATTATTTATTTTTACCAGTGAAACCAATATAACATCTCCACATTCACAAATATACATTTCTGACATTCAAAAACAAAACAAAAACAAATCAGCGACCAATATAGCCACCTTTCTTTGCAAGGACACTCAAAAGCCTGCCATCCATGGATTCTGTCAGTGTTTTGATCTGTTCACCATCAACATTGCGTGCAGCAGCAACCACAGCCTCCCAGACACTGTTCAGAGAGGTGTACCGTTTTCCCTCCTTGTAAATATCACATTTGATGATGGACCACAGGTTCTCAATGGGGTTCAGATCAGGTGAACAAGGAGGCCATGTCATTAGTTTTTCTTCTTTTATACCCTTTCTTGCCAGCCACGCTGTGGAGTACTTGGACGTGTGTGATGGAGCATTGTCCTGCATGAAAATCATGTTTTTCTTGAAGGATGCAGACTTCTTCCTGTACCACTGCTTGAAGAAGGTGTCTCCCAGAAACTGGCAGTAGGACTGGGAGTTGAGCTTGACTCCATCCTCAACCCGAAAAGGCCCCACAAGCTCATCTTTGATGATACCAGCCCAAACCAGTACTCCACCTCCACCTTGCTGGCGTCTGAGTCGGACTGGAGCTCTCTGCCCTTTACCAATCCAGCCACGGGCCCATCCATCTGGCCCATCAAGACTCACTCTCATTTCATCAGTCCATAAAACCTTAGAAAAACCAGTCTTGAGATATTTCTTGGCCCAGTCTTGACGTTTCAGCTTGTGTGTCTTGTTCAGTGGTGGTCGTCTTTCAGCCTTTCTTACCTTGGCCATGTCTCTGAGTATTGCACACCTTGTGCTTTTGGGCACTCCAGTGATGTTGCAGCTCTGAAATATGGCCAAACTGGTGGCAAGTGGCATCTTGGCAGCTGCACGCTTGACTTTTCTCAGTTCATGGGCAGTTATTTTGCGCCTTGGTTTTTCCACACGCTTCTTGTGACCCTGTTGACTATTTTGAATGAAACGCTTGATTGTTCGATGATCACGCTTCAGAAGCTTTGCAATTTTGAGACTGCTGCATCCCTCTGCAAGATATCTCACTATTTTTGACTTTTCTGAGCCTGTCAAGTCCTTCTTTTGACCCATTTTGCCAAAGGAAAGGATGTTGCCTAATAATTATGCACACCTGATATAGGGTGTTGATGTCATTAGACCACACCCCTTCTCATTACAGAGATGCACATCACCTAATATGCTTAATTGGTAGTAGGCTTTCGAGCCTATACAGCTTGGAGTAAGACAACATGCATGAAGAGGATGATGTGGACAAAATACTCATTTGCCTAATAATTCTGCACTCCCTGTAGTATGTAAATCAATGCCAATGTGTGCTCAAGCAGCCATGGGTAATTAAAAGCATTCAATCTGGCTCTTAAAGGATAATAAACAAGTGCTGCAGCGACCAATAAGACTAAGCTTTACTTGCAGACACATTTGGGAGGTGTGAATAATAAGTTCTGAAATGCCACAGTATTGTATTGCATCGCATCACATCACAAATACTGTTTGTAGTGTTTGTGTTATATTTCTGCTTCCCTAAAATAACATCAAGTTCTTTTTAACAAATTCTTATGAAATATTTGACTTTTTTTTTTTTTTACATCCTAGGTGTCTTCGCCATGGCATGTAGTAAGTAGAAGTTGAATATCAGAATAACACACATCTGCACATCTATACATTTCTAACAATAAATAGAAACAAGCCAAAATATTTCTGTTTTAACTTATTCGAAATGTTTTGTTATATTTGGAATATTAGTGAACATCTTTAATACTTACAATACTACCTGTGAGGCACTGCAGTAATATTATAATCCAGTAGCAGTTCATTCTATCTCCCATGAAAACAGAAAAAACAGATTAAACACATGAAGATCTTATATACTTTAAATAATGCGAGTATTGTTGTAGTATTTGTATTATTTTTCTGTATAACCAAACAATGTAAATAAGTCAGTACTCAACTTTTTATGCAGTTGTTGACCTAATGTGTTTCATCTTGTCTTCATGGGAGTTTACGCTTCAACATAATGGTGAACATCTTTTACACTTTAAATACGACTTATAATACTACCTGTGAGGCACTGCAGTAATATCAGAATTTAATTATTTTACTAGTTTAATTATTTATTATTGTTGGCTAATCCTCTAGGTTTTTTGTTTTTGTTTTTTAAATTATTATAACTTATTATAACTTGGTGAAGTGAGGCTGAGTGATTTTTGTGGCACACAGTGCTTGATGCAGAATGACCACAAAATGAGAAAAAAATTAACTGGAAAAAAAAAATCTAAACACTAGAGAACAAATTGGAATTAACAAGTTGTATAAACCAAGGTGTTGAGCAAGAGGTAAATACAGCAGGGATCAATCGGACAACAGGATGCAGGTGAGGAAACTTTACTGGTAGACATGTCAGGAACGTTACGACATGAAAACGGAATAACCAGACTGAACAGATAGACATTGTATATATTTTGAACACTGTTTGTATTATTTGTGTTGCATTGGTATATCAGCCTGTGAATGTTAAAAAGTATGAAATTAAGTGTCTGGACCTATTCGTTTGTTTACATAATAGGGAAGATGGCCAGGCCAATGTGTGCTCCAGTGCCCATGAGTAAGTAAAAAGTGAATGACAATACACCACATATTTGAGCGTTTTTTTTT
>NW_005187404.1:3721797-3729059 GCF_000239375.1 Pundamilia nyererei
AGTACTATCACAATAATTGAGTTGCAAATTTAATTTTTCCTCTTTTGCTATATTGTATAATTTCAATTATACAAAGTAAATCTTGAGAATTTACTGCATACATAATCATTCTGTGGTAATGACTGCTCATTGCATCTGCCTTGGACTTAACCAGTCAGTGAGGACTTGCTGTCAGTCTGCAAAATCTGATAGAAAGCTGGAATGTGCATACAGGGCTGGACTTGGACAAAAAATCAGCCCGGGCATTTTGACTAGAGACCGGCCCACCATGGTATTATAGGAAAAATCATAAAGCCTTTGAATGAAAACAAACGCTGTTGTCACAGTGATATAAATTGTCATGTTGGCATATATGTATAAATCTAATAAACTTAAAGTTTGTTATATTGATACATAAACACCATCCTCCCTATGCTGTTATTCTAAACATACAGAAACCCAAAAACTGCTTGGTCAGTTAACCTCCTGAACTATCTACAACACATGGTGGAACCCTGAAATTAAGACAGAGAAGACTAGAGGTGAGACATGATCATTACTGATTACTGATGACAGATTTAGATATATTTTCATAAACCATTCATTTACCACATCAATAAACAGCATGGCAGGGCAAAATATTTTTTTTAAACATGGCAACCTTTAAAAAGTGAAAGGTGACAGAAAGACAGGTGAGAAATTTTACACACAAGAATTTTTTACACTGAAGAAATTATGATTGGCCCCTGAAAAAAATTACTATGTACAATAATGGATTTCTATACATTTTACATCAGATGAAAACGTTTGTTGTAAGATTCAGATAATTATTTGTTAAAAGCGAGATATTTTAAATGAGAATAAGAAAGAAAAGTATTTTTTGTGCCCCCTTTTCCCTATTAATGCCCTACCTGGCCCCCTGGCAAAACTTTGCTAGACCCGCTGTCAGCTATGTAAAAAAGGATCCTGGTGTTATTCGTCTCTCAGAAACAGTTCATAACTTCCCTTCAACTCATTCGTGTCACCTAAAAGGTGAACCTGTTTCTCCATCACCTGTTCAGCTGATGATTCAGGACATCTCCTGGTTTCATCTTCATGTTACCCTCTCACTAGATATACAAACCGACATCATGACCAGCAGCTTTTACAGCTGTGGCTCCAGCAAACATCAGCTGATAGTAGACAGTAATATTAAATAAATTCTAACAACACCTGATCAAGCTTAAACGTGCTGCTGTTGTTAACGCGACCTCTGCTGCTTTCTTCTTTCTGGTGCAAAGTGGGCGATAAAAATAATAAGAGAGAGGGGACTTGGAACAGAAAAGCTGATCAGCTGATCATTGATCAGTTTCATGATTGAAATAACAACAGGAGAGGGGCGGAGAGAATGAGAGAAGAAGATGCAGCTGTGCAGCATAACGACAGAATAAATCAAGCTTTGTGTCTTTTTCATTGTAGCTGAAGTACGGGACAAATCCCGTTCCTTTTCAGCTCAATACGAAACGCGTAATATTTTCTGTGAATACGAGACGATTCTGCCAAGTTATAGTGCACAATCCCTTTTTGGCAGCTTGAAAATGGCATATTATCAGTTTTATTGTTCATGTTCAAGTTATTCAGCAGTTCTAATGGACTGTTTGGGATATAATATGGAACATGTAGCCCTTCTGGATGATACCCAACAAGTTTGAAGCAGAAATATTGTTTCAGTCACAAGTTATAGACCACAATCATTTTTGGTAGCGCTAAAATGCCATGTTCTCAGCCGTTATTCTGAACAAACAAGAAAGAGTCATGGTGATACTGGCACAATAGGTCTTTATTGTTTTAACTACTATTCGACAGTCTTATAACAAATATGAACAACGAGAGTAGACATACTAAAGCTGTAGGCATTAATTATTCCATCGTGATGCGTGTAGTCATTCGTGACTGC
The DNA here is from genome assembly GCF_000239375.1 of Pundamilia nyererei. Taxonomy (NCBI): domain Eukaryota; kingdom Metazoa; phylum Chordata; class Actinopteri; order Cichliformes; family Cichlidae; genus Pundamilia; species Pundamilia nyererei. The sequence goes on from NW_005187404.1 coordinate 3,723,713, forward strand.
GCTACACACTGAAAGCAACCTTCTGACAAGCGTCATAATTCGGTTACAAGAAACGTTAAAGTTCCATAAATGCATACATTTGACTAATAACAAAGGCATAAATGTGTTTGGGTTTTTTCCCACATTATATCAGTTGCACGGAAGTAGCTGTCAACGCAAGTAATCCGGGCACTGCAGCTTTAAGTGGCCGCGCGCGCTCCCGCGGACGGCAATCACTTTCTGGCAGACAATCACTTTTTGGCACAACACTTATCAGTAACATCAAAGCACCCACCCAGCAGTATAGAAACTCCATCATGCTACCTAGTACGCAGTTAGAGTTATTGTAACTGATTGTAAAAACTCAGCATAACGAAAATAAACTTCACCTAAACTTGGTTTATATCTGACCCAGATAGACTGCAGGTCATAACTTCTCACCTAAAGTTCAGTTCACCTGACACTCGGATCGGCGGCCGCCTCGGGTCCTCCTGCCTCCCCTGCCAGCCTCCACCACTTGCTAATGTTATGGAATCTGTGGAAGCTCCGCAATAGCCACCACCAAACGAGTTATACACATCCCCCAGCATCTGGCCAATCCACCAGCTTTCAGTGTTTATACCATTACGAAAAAAAACAAAACAAACAAAAACCATCAGCCCATAAAAAACAAAAAATCACCATCGGCCCACCGGGCAAATGCCCGGTATGCTCGATGGCCAGTCCAGCTATGCTGAAAGCTGTCATTTCAAACTCACATAACTTTTTTTCTGTCTCTGAGGATTTGTCTTTTGTTAACACTGACTGTTGCTGGTCAAGAGTCCAGCAGCTTCTTTTTGGTGATTTGCACATGTGCATTTTGGATGAATGCAGTGTGTGATGCAAGCTGCCGTTGGTCTGCTTGCACATCTCTATGAATCTTATGGAAACAGAGCTAGCATTAGAAAATAAACCTAGCTTTAGTAATTTAGTATTGTAGCTGTATTGTAAGTGCTTAAAATGAGTCAATCTTAAACCTATTTAGCAGTAATATTAATTACTTTAACGCTGATGCTAAACATTTCTCTGCATAAATAGTTTTTTCTCTTTCACTCATGAACTGAAGAAGCTTCTTGGATGAGAGGTGAAACATCTTCAAGAAACTTAGTCCAGTCGCTTTCTTTTCAAGCTCCTTAGATCATTTTTACTCATACTTTATGCACAATTTTCCAGTAATACAGTTTTATGTGTACCTATGTGTTTTCAGTAGTGTATTGTTTCTTTTCGGAAAAAAATGGTTCAAAAAAAATTCCTCCGCCACTTGTATTTTTCACCTAATAATAAAAAATAATTGTTGATAATAGATGTTTATTCAATTACAGAATAATATTTTACAATTCATCAGTCAGGAAGGATTGCAGAAAGATATCCATGCAGTGTACATATACATACAGATAGCACAAACGTTATGTACAAAAAATCAAGCACCAGCTCAGGCTCTTTCCATATTCTATGTCACAAACTAGTCTTGGATGCCGGGAATTGGAGTGCCATGACCTCAGCGTCTGACGGCATCACAGTCCACAGAGCACACAATCACTATTTCTTTCCGTTATTGTGGAACTTCTTTTAATGTTTTAAGTAGAAAAATTCAGTTGAATACATACAACATGGAAAGATTAAAGTTTTTCAGTTTGACAGAAAAACAAATAAATTATAAATATCAAACATGTATTCATTTACTTATTTTTAACTAAATATATATTATGTCATACAACAAAAATTACGTTCAAAAAAGATTTACCTTTTACATGCAAACACCATTGAAAAATTCAGCATTTCTATATATTGACCCTCTTATTAATTTTTCTCTAAACATTAAACAGCATTATACAATATGTATATTCTATATGTATGCAATTCTCCAGCTGTCTCATGTTTTCCACAATCACAAGAGATCTTTGGTATTTTATTATTTATAGGGGCAGCGGCCAACACAGAGGGTCCCAGACCTCCATGTACCCTTGGCACCCACTCTCACCTCAACTGTGGGGATATTGAGACATTCTCTGCAATCATTCTCGGGGGAGCTGTGGTGTATATCATGGTCCATGCAAATCTCTGTAGCCCAAAATATAAAACAATCCTTATATAGATTAAAAGAATGCAAAACAAAATGAGGAGGAAAATTGTGCTTCCAAACTGCAAACATTTAAACTTTCAGTTAATATACCTGCATCCAGTGTAGTCACATGATTATGGCAGGGTATTTCATTCAAACCTGGAAAAGAAGAGAAAAAATAATAATACCAATCTGCTTCTTGTGTCTAACTGCAAAATAAAGAGCAACTTACTTTTACAGATGAAAGGCAATTTGTCATGACAGTTGTCATTCATCCACTTGATTTCTTTTGTCTCATTAACCAAGATTATCTTTCCACAGTTGTAGTTTAAGGAGTTGAGAGGATAGCTGTTTTTCCACTGATTATACTCCACTTTAGACCCTGAAATCCACTTCCACTCAGGATTCTTGCCAAAAATTGACCGTTCTAGGCCAATCCACACCCCATTCTGTAAATCTTTTGCATATTTCCACAGACCCTTTAATTGATCATTATCTGTCTGGTTGGTAATTTCAACTACAGAGGAATCCCCTCTCTGGCAGTGCTCCATTGCATCAATCCAACTTTTTGCTTCCTGGTAGAGATTCAAATTTGTACCTGGACACAAAAATGCAAAATCATATATTTTACATACACTTAAGATTTCACATCTTCTTTCTTAAAGCAGCCCGAGCATTTATTGTGTTAAATAAAACTTACTGTTATCATTATCAGCACATAGACTAACATTGTTTTGAGCACATTTAAATTTAATCTGTACTTTTTTATTATTCTGTGGAGGTGAGAATGGCAAACAGATTTTTCTGTGGAAGAAAAAAAATGTACAGCTGGTGATGAAAAAGCATGCATCACAAGCAATTCTTAAAAATAATACTGCAGCAATGTTTAATAACTGAGTACAACTAAGACATATTTACTGTTGTGCAGTGTTGATAAACTGGTTGTTGACAAAGACTTGCAATGGTTTGGAGGTGGAGCTTCCCTCGCAGTTATCTTTAGCATCACAAGCCAGGTTAATGCTTCCTGATACAAACAAAATGTAAAAATCAACAAGTTAAAGTATAGATGTATTTAAAATCTTTAAACATTTCGTTGCCCTGTACCTGTGCATGTGCAATGACAATAAAGTTGAATTCTAATTCTATTCTATTCTAAACATTCCTGTTTCCCACACTCACTGGTTACTTTTCCTAATGTAAATATATATTATGTGTTATGTGAACAGTTCGCATATCTCGCTTAATATCTTACACAAAGGCAAATTATTTTGTAGAGAAAATAACAGACTGTTCTGGTTTGAAGTACTTACCATCTCCCTCCTTCTTCAGACACAAATGGACACATTTATTGTTTTTGTATTTAATATCAAGGCACATCTCAGAGCTATTTAGCATACACTGATCCAATGCTTCAGACATGATTTCCAGTGTAACATCGTCAATGTTCCAAGTATAATTACCAGCTGTTAAACGTTCTATTTTTTTATGTTCGCATTTGCACTCTGTACTGGAACCTTGAGCAAAGACTGGTAGGGTTGTTGCTGTAACAAAAAAACATCACAAGATTACGTCTGGATTTTGCATTTATTTATGTATGTATTATAATTCATTTTAAAGTAAATAAATAAATTAAAATGCTGAGGAAATATGCAGATATGAATAAAATCGCTAATTTACACAGCATTACAACTTTTAAATGTGTTTTTACATACAATGAGGACCACAAACTAAAGTAAGTCAATTCCATGTTTTGGGCAGGAAGTAACATCAATATCAATGGTGACAAGAAAGGTATTTATTTTATAATTTAGACAAACTCTTAAGATTTCTAGCAATGATAAATCAGTTAAAAACATACCTAAAAGCTGTGACAGAAGAATTGTCAGGGCCATGGCTGGCAACTGAAAAGGAGGGAAAACTGAGAAAGTTTAGGACAAAAATTTTACATAACACCAGATAAGAAGACCGCAAACATATGATAAGCACTTACAGACTAACACACCTTCAGTAATATTAAAGTGTATATATTCAAAGTTAATAATCACATTATTTGTATCATGGTACTTTGGCAGTACTGATGTATACTGCCAGCAGACAGAATCATCTATACTGTACACCTACTAATATACAGATATCCACCCATCCATTAAACAATGTTATTCTGATAATCTAATTCAAGGTCAGGAGCCTATCACACCCCTCATAGGGTGAGAGGCAGGCCACATGCTGCACAGGTCGCCAGTCTGTTCAGGATTAACACAGACTCACCAGCCGAATAATCATGCATGTCTTTGGACTGTGTGAGGAATCTAGAGTACCCGGAAAGAACACAGAGATTTCTTAGTTATTGCCGAAAGGTGACAGTGCTAAACATCACATCAACATGCTGCCCGAAATACAGACAAACGTCTGGAAATCAACTCAGAGGAAAGTCCAGATGAAGATTCATTTTCTCTTACTTGATCTGAGAAGTGATCCTTAATAAAATGGCTCAATTACCTCATTTCTTTGCAGCTTGTCTAACATGGCTTGAATACTTTTGAGACATACCTAGACTACTACAATAATGATTCAGTTTTTTTAAAGACTTAAAGTTGTTCTCTATTTGCCTGTTTATGATACCAAACACATTGCCCAAGTTAAAGGATATTGATTTATAGATTTCTTATGTAAATATCTACCAAGTTTTCACAAGTTTAATTCGTTTGTCTTCATTTGTGACATTGAATAATATCAATTACACAAAGTAAATCTTGAGAATTTACATCATACATAATCATTCTGTGCTAAAGACTGCTTATCGCATCTGTCTTGAACTTACCCAGTCAGTGAGGACTTGCTGTCAGTCTGCAAAATCTGATAGAAATGAAAGCTGGGATGTGCATGGGAGTCACTTTATGGAGCTTTATGGATTTACCTCATCCCTTATTTGACTACAGAAACACACCCACCAAAACATCGAGAACACACTACAGATATGCAATGTGAATAATTTTTTAAAAGCTAGCAAAATAAGAAAAAGTAATAAAGGCTTAAATGATGGGATCATAGCACTTGGAAAATCTACAAGAAACAGTTAATCCAGTTGATTAAATGTTATTGTTACATCCAATCACCTTTTGGCCTCTGTGTGTGATTGTGGACATGTGCAGAGAGTAGCGTGTGGCTGAATTTGAAGGAGAAAAGGTGTGTGTGGGGGTGCTCCTTTGAGGACAAAGGAAAGGTGTGTAGGTGTGTGTGTAAGCTACCTGAGGGGCAAAATGGAGG
>NW_005187404.1:3729144-3732371 GCF_000239375.1 Pundamilia nyererei
GGGCAAAAGGGGAGACAGAGTGGATTACAGGGGATTATTGGTGAAACAATAATAGTAATAAAATAAATAATAAAATAAACAGTGGATTAGTGATAAGGTAATAATAAATAAATAAAATTAACTGAGATTTAAAGGTGATCAAGTATGGATGGAGAATTTAATCAAGAACTAGATGAGAGCAGTTGGGGAGAAAGGAAAAGAGAGGTTGGAGAAGTGAATTAAGAGGTTGATGTGTGTGTGTGTGTGTGTGTGTGTGTGTGTGTGTGTGTGTGTGTGTGTGTGTGTGTGTGTGTGTGTGTGTAAAACAACGGGGTAAAAAAAACGGGAAAAATGAAAAAGAAAAACTAATGAAAACAAAACAAAAAAAGAGTGTGGAATTGTGAGAGGGGAATTGTCTCCAACTGGGGAGCGGGTGATACTGCAGGTCACCATCTGCCCTTAGTGGACACAAAAGAAAAAACTGAATAGGAGTGTGGTTGATGAAAGTAAGTAATAATAATACGAAGAGGGTCAAGAACCACTAAAATCTTACTTTCAGGACTTTTAAGACAGGAGAGAGACACGGCTGGAATTAATTGGACATTACGACACAAGGGGAAGTGAAACACTGAAAAGAGGCACGGACCTTCAAAATAAAACAGGAAACACCGACTGAACTTTACACGCGCAAACTTAACACAGACTGGGGAGACGGAACATAGGAACCTGAAACGTGGAACAGGAGGGCACAGAGGACACAAAAAACTAGTGATAATCACAAACAACCCAAAAGAAACAAAACCACAGAATGGTAATAAACTTAAACATAAACACGGGGAGTCCACAGACTGGACCAGGACAGTGAATGATCAAGTTGTCTCAGTGTGTCACTTGCAGGTGGAGAAATGGACCTGGATCAATTCTCCATGAGAAGCAGTAGGAAGAAGATTATAGGTTAATTAGAAACACCCAGCTCGAGTTTTGGCTGAATTGTTTTGCAGCTTCCCTTCCTCATCCTGAAAAAGCAAGCTCCAAGGAAGCTAATCTCTTCTTGAAGACATGGAGTGCAGTTCCAGAAGCACAGCCATGAACATTAACAGTGGACAGAAGTCCAAGAGACGACAGCAGAGTCCTGAGCGGAGAGGTCCAGCAGCGCTATGGGCAAACGACATCAGAGAGAGAAACAGAACATCCATCATCACGACTGGATGGATGGAGAGATGCGGTTCCAGCAAGCTGCAACTTCACTATGGGTGAAGGACTTTTAAGGAGACTGTCTGAGTTTGACATTTGCCATGTTTGGAGCAAAATGGCAATGAAAGAGACAGTGGGAGAATACACAGGACAAAGCTGAAACGAAGAACTGCCACTGGACTGCTGGGGAAGAAGAGACCACAGTGAAAGAAGGAGCAGGTGAAGACACAGAGGAATACTGTTGTTTTAGTGTGGGAAATCAAATTGGGTTAAGGAATCCGGGGAGACAAACGACTATGTTGAGGTGGAGAACTGAGAAAGTGTCCAGACCACCACAAAAGGGGGAGGAAGACAAGCACTGAGGTATGCAAGTGGACTGCTGGACAAAACGGAAAGGCAACACCTCACATGCACACAACATGTACTGGGCGTAGCACAAAATCATACAGGAAGTGGCACACATCACAAGAGGGTACCTGTAGAGGGGGTTAACAAAACACAGCGTGGTTGCCTATGGTAACTCGCAAGCATTAGGATTTAGCTCTGCCTGACTATGATAGAGATTTTTTAAATTTTTGTTTAGGTGTTTCTGAAACAAAAAGGTGGAGCAAAAGAAGCTTTGTTTCAGAAAAAAAGGGGGAAGGTAAATAAAATGTTCTTTTTGAAATGTCGTCATATTGCTGGCAGTAGAAACTTAATGCGACACGAGAGGTTCTGCTATTAGCAATAAACATGGGGACTGACTGGACTGACAAAAACTTGACTGACTTGACACCAATATGCAAGATTGCAACTCCACCCACAGAGCAAAAAGGGTGGATGTTTCTTTTTTTACAGGAACAGGATGAAAGCGACATCTTAGTTTTGCATGACTTGTAGGCCATGCAAATCTTTTGGTTGCCAGTTTTTCTGTATCTATTTACAAGCAGTGTGTTAATATGACCTTGTATTGTTTACAGTGCAAAGGTCCACTTTCAGAAAGTGTGCATTTAAGATGCACTGGGCTAACATCTACATCTACTTTTCTACAGCAGAGGGTTAATCATATGATTTAATCACATGATTTGCAGCAGGAAACACCACTGGCCAATTTTTTTAAACACAGGTTTACAGGCCTGGAGCAGAGCTACTCCAGGGGAGAAGCCCTGGAATTTTTAAGAGAGAATGGGCAACTTTATTGTGCATCTCTAATTGTTTTGAATTTACACATGGCAAGGACCGTGTGGCAAAAGGGGTTTACCGGGGTAGTTTTAATTTTTAATTACAGGTGCAGTGACCAAACTGAAGGAAGGCGATCACCCAAGAGGACCAGATGGACGACCAGTCTTGCCCCCAGAGATCAGAATGAGAGCTAATGAAGAGGCACATGGGTTAGAGAGAGAGCACAGCTTGTTAAGCTTGCTGCAGGTAGCTCGCTGCCGGAAGCCTGGTGGGTACGTCTGAAAGTGATCAAAAGAAAGTGGTCAGAGCTGAGGTGGACAGGAAATCGCACGCTGTTCGACTGAAGGGCAAAGGCGAAGCCGGGTACCACTGGAGCCAGTGTGCAGTAGCTGAGGAGTCAGGAAGGTCGGTGAAGGAACAAGGAGCAACTTGAGCACCAAAGGGGGAATCGAGCCCTGACTCAGACGAGTCAGAGACCCAGACCTCAACCACGGGGGCAAAATAAACCCCTGGTCTGTGCAAGGTCTCAGGGTAGTCTACCCCTGAGACTGAAGAAAGAAGAGGAGGAAGAATGCATAGACTCTCCCCACGCTGGAAAAAGAAGACTGAGTGAATAGACAGTGAAGGTTGTCTAGTCCACACCACCCTATTCAAGCAGTTAAACAGATTTTATCTGAGTAAGTGGGGAAAACATTCACACCAGGAGAGTCTGGTCAGGTTTAAGAAACCAGTTATGCCCCAGGATGAAGGAGAGGTGTGATGTGATCTCTCATTTGAGAGATCAGCACAAAGGTAGAAGGCTGGCACAGAAAAACAGGAAACATGAAAACTAAACAGTGACAAAGTCTAAAACTGAAAACACTAGGTCAGCGACCCAGGAACCCTGACAAACG
>NW_005187404.1:3733676-3743665 GCF_000239375.1 Pundamilia nyererei
AAAAAAAAACACTATGCTGCTAAAAAATGAAAAATAGATATTTGCAAAATTCTGCCTAAATATGTATTTTACCAGGTTAATGTGTGTAGCGGGCTGTCGTCTGCAGCGCCGCTGCAGGGAACTAACATAAATAAAATACACTTCAGCTAAATACTTCTAATTTATTTTCCCAAAACCACGCAGAGCTGCACTATAAGGACTAAAGAGCCGCATGCGGCTCCGGAGTCGCAGGTTGACGACCCCTGAGTTAGACAGATGGTGGGGGTCTGGTAAGGAAGTTGGGGGAAAGCAGACAACTCCACAGGAACAGTCTTTTGTCTCTTCGTCAACTCTGGGAGGTAGAAAGGGAGTGTGAACCTTAAGGTATGAGACAGCTGTGTAGGGCTTTGGAGCGTGATGTCATGGGGGTGGGCGTGAAAAGGATTTTGGCCTGATCTGCCATTTTCGGGGTCAAAACAAAGCGCAAGCGAAAAAGGAGCGAAGGCACACACAACAGCCATGGTTCGTTCTTGCTGTGTGGTTGGCTGCAATGTTCGATTGCACGAGAATAAGCTTGAAAAGGGTTTGTCTTTTCATTCTTTCCCAACCTGGAAGCAACATGAGGCAACGCGTGTATCGATGTTACCAAACGAAGGCGTCTATCCTGGATAGCAGCTGTGAGACGAGCTGATATCCAGTTCTCTTCCAGCTCCAAATATCTGTTGGTGCTCCAGACATTTTCATTCCGGTAAGTTCTAAATATGTTCATATCAATCCTTATAGCCTATTAGTTTTATTTGCGATGCGCTCTGAGCTCATAGCAAATTAGAACAAACATCCTAATGAGTGATTTTGCAGAACTATCTTCTATTCATATAGTTGCTAATTATTTGGCATTATTGCAGACAAGCCAGCCAATGAAATGGATGAAACAGTGTGGTAGTAAATGCTGTAGTAAAACCAGGGAACAATGAAACCTGCTCCGTTTAAATATTCTTAAGTCTTGTGCTGTTTAAATAGCGGTAATTTTTCAGAAGATAAAGTAAATTAAGTAGTGTTAGTAGTGGGTGATATCATGTAAACACTGTCATGATTTTGTGTAAACATTTTGTCATTTGTAAACTATAAATGATATGGATTCTATATTGTAATGGATGTGATGTTGTCATGGTCCTGGGTCGTGTGACCCAGTGTGTTATGCTTAGCCTATTTTGATGTTTATTATTTGTTTAAGTTCTCTAAGGTAGTCCAGCCATTTGTATATATCACCCCTGCATTACGTCTCCCTTGCCCTTCGTGTGTTTATGTCTGTGTGTCTTGTACTGTCAAGTTCATGCTGTCAGTTATGTCACCTCCCCCTGTACTACGTCTCCCCGGTTCATGTCTCATGTTTCCTGTTTTACTTTGAAGGCCTGCATTCACTGTCAGTGTATTCAGTTTTACTCCTCCTGTCCTGTCGTTAAGTTCATGTGTGTCAGCTGCGTTCCCATGTGTGGTCACTTCCCCTGATCATCCCTCATGTGTATTTAGTCTCTGTGTTTCATACAGTCTGCGTCGCGTCGTCTGTGTTCCCACCCTCCGTGTTTCCATGCCTGGTCTGTTGTCTTCCAAGCCATAGCCTCACCATCGTTTGTTCCCAGTTTAGGTTTCTGTTTAGCCACGTTATCCCTGCTGTATTTGTACACCTTGTTTTCAGCCATATTAAAGGCTCGCCTTCTGTTAAAGCTTACTCCCGTCTGCTCACTCGTGTACGCACCTGGGTCCATTACACGCATTCTCCACTCGGTCCGTCACAGCGGACCGTGACAGATGTTCTATAAAGTGGTTTTAATTTTTTTTTAAAAAGAGGCAAAAATTAGTTTTTTTCTTTATTCAACTTTTGAACAGTGGTACTCAGTCAGTATATATTCAGTAAATGCAAATTATTTACATGGCAGTGCACTACAGGCATAAATCTAGACCCCTAGATAAAACATTATGGCATTATTGCAGTGACAACTCCTCCACAGTAGCAGGTGGGATTTTCCTTTTACCTTTCAATACGGATGGTCTGTTTATGTTTTGATCAAGAGCCTTTTTTTGGGCAGCTGAAGAAGAGAAGTCTATCTTATGGCCAACCTCTGGCCGTATCTTGGTCATATTACCAGGCAAAACCCAGTATGCAGGTTCATCTGTAACAGTTATTGTGCCACAGATCCGCACTGTTGCTTCTACATTAAACAGAAGAGCAGCGACATGGGTGCAGGTCTCCGTGACTCCGGCCATACAGGTGCAGTGGGCGGCTTCAACCTTCCCTGTGATGCTCACAGTGACCCATGGCTGCAATGCTGGTTCATTCAGTCTTTGAGAGTGCAGGACCTGAAACACACACAAAGTTCATTTAAAAACAAGAACTATGAGCCAAGGCCGACACAAATGTGTTTTATCTACTTTATCATAAATGTAACAAAGTGTTTAGAAACCACCATGCCATGGTCGTTCCAACACAGTGTGTTCGTTTTGATTTGTAGATCCCGAAAATGGCGCCGCGCTCCCACAATGCATTGCGGTGTGACGTCAACTCCAAAGCCCTGTACTGCCTGTTGTTCCTGAAGAAGGTAAAACTGAGAGCCATGTTAGGCTCAGAGAGACTCTGCTGACCATCTGCCCCACGATCATGCTGGCTCTCCACCAAGCTTGGTTTTCTGTTCTTTGTTTTGATTAAAGAATGCTAGCAACCGCTCACCGCTTGTCTGCAGGCTTTATTAAATGGAAAACTTCCACATCATTTTGAGCAGTCTATTTTTATTTTGTCTTGTGTGTATTTTTCTAAAAAGATCTGTGTCAGTTTGATTTTGTTAACATAAACTTTGTATGCAGTTCACAACAGAGGTAAAGAGATTTAAACACACCAGAATTAAATTTTAAAACAGTTAGGAACAAAACTAAATGTACTAGAAGAAGAAGAATGCATAGTGTAAAAACAAACCAAGAAAATCAAACTTGATATTTAAACACAACTACAAAGTCAAAACTATGATCTTGGGCAAACTAACCTCATGACATGTCTAAAATCTGTCACAAATAATTCTGTTTTCAGTTTTCAGTTCAGTTTAACTATATAGTGCCAAATCACAACAACATTTACCTCAATGTGCTTTTTAATTTAAGGTAAAGAGCCTACAATAATGCAAAGTATTAAAAATAATGACATCCAAAATAGTTTTCTTGTGAAACACACCTTTAGCCTAAAGAGAGTATTTACACACAGGGTTTGTTGGGTCATTTGTCTGTTTCCTCATAAATCTCATCTCAACGTGACTAGTGAGATGTAATGTATCCTGTTCTTGATTGACTTATTTGCAATTATTGCTGTCCCCAATGTAAATGCAAAGCACTGTAACATAAAACACAAATGTGAATTTAAAATAACGAAAACTGAATAACTGAATGACTTTTGTTTTTAGTCTGCATGCATTCTTTCTAAGGCACATGAAGTGAACTCAAATTTATATGTTTCTGCTTTCAAAATGAAAAACAGTTTCAGTTGATATACCTGGATTTGGAGTAGAGCAAGTCTTGTTTTCCAGACCTGGCAATTGAAGAAAGATGAGATTTAAAAACATTTCGGTGACCTAATTTTACGCAAAACATTTACAAAACACTCAGTTTCACTTATGTTGACAGATGAATGGCAGTTTGCATCCAGCCACTTGATTTCTTTTGCCCCATTAACCGAGATGATTTTTCCACAGTGGTTGTTTAAGGAGTTTACAGGAAAACTGTTGTTCCACTGAGAATATAAAACCTTTGCCACTGAAATCTATTTCCATTCAGGATTTTTGCCAAAAATGGATCGTTCCAGGCCAACCCACACCCCTGTGTGTGAGTCTGTTTTATATTGCAGCAGATTTTTAACTTCAACACCGACTGTGTCATTCCAGATTTCAACCAAGGAGGAATTCTCTTGCCGACAGTGCTCCAATGCATCAATCCAAGTTTTGTTTACTGAGTGGAACAACAGATATGAACACAGAAAAGGTAAGTTAAGGTTTTTGCAATACAGATTTTAGGATGTGGTGACACAAAACAGACTTCTGTCCTACTGTTCCAAATGCAAAGCTCTGAGGACTCTTTTAAAGGTTTATACAATGAAAAGATAAAATTTTTAGTTTTTCACATTGGACATTCATTAAAAAAAATCAGGTGCAATGCAGGTAAAAATGAATCATTTTAAAATGACTATAATTTTATTTTAGCATGTACAAATTCTCATGTCTGCATTATTCTTTCTTTTGGTTATTTGCATTTTTTCTTCTGACTAGTCTCGGGCTGCACTTCTCCTGGATGTACATCTTATGCTGTGTCATATTTCAACCGTAAACAACAGTCAGTAGTCATTTCCTTATTTTTTATGTGGTAAAGCTAAAAAATTAAAATTCTAAAAACCTCTTAAAAAGCAGCAAGATGGTTTCATAATGTTGAATAAAACTTAGTCGTGTCATTACAGATACTGACTAGGTTTTCTTGAATGCAGCTGAATTTCATTCTTACTTTTCCATGATTTTCCAAGGAAATACATATTTTCTCCCTGGAAGAAGACAATAATTATCTGTAATGGACACTACTGGAGCAAAAACAGCAGAATGGATGCAAGACATATTTACCCTGATGTAACGTTGATACATGTGTTATTAGTGAGATTTTTGTCACGTTGATTTCCACTGACAGCTGGCGTGGATATGCTCTCGCAGTTCTGAGCAACGACCAGATTTATGTTGTTGGATCCTTGGAAACCATAGGTAAGAACACACAGCATGCAGACATCTTATTATATGTCAATTTTTAAACTATGGACATTTAGTAGAGATAAGAACAAAAGTGTGGTTTGGAGAGCTTACCTCCATTTACATTCAAAGACAAACAGCTAATTTTGTACATATCAAAGCTGCTCCCAGTGATCCAAGGTCTGACTCAGAACCATCAGTATGTCAGGTTTTGAAAACATTGAAGTGTCCACTTTTAACTGTCAAATGCAGTTAGCAGGGCAATCTATTTGATTTTGTGTGACTGTTGATTACACCAAAACTGTATTAAGTTTCCTTGTATATATATATATTACTTTCATTGTATGTGTTTTGGTTTCCCTATATCAGTTTTATTTTATCAGTAAGTTAGATAAAATGATATGCAGTGGAAAATAAATTCTTTGAAAAAAATTGTAAAAATAAAGAAATACAGGAAGAAATGTATAAATAAATAAATAGATAAATAAATAAATAAATAGACAAGTACAAATTTTACAAAAAACATGCACTTTAAAGTTTCAGGGGGACTGCACAAAACCAAATAACTTTGCATGCAGATCTGGATTCTTTTCTTAAAATCAAAATAGTGCATTTACTAAAAGGTTCTTCTTTTGTATGATTAGATTTGATCAAATAACTTTTTAAGGTTTCTAACCTTGACCAGTCAGTTCGTAACATACCCAGCAGCAGTGATAAATAGATCAGCCTTGCCATGACCTGTAATCACGACCAAAAAATACAGGAAAGTTATGAAAAAATGTACACAGCACACTCACATAGAAAAAAAAAGTTAAAATGCCCAAATGATAACACAGCTGTGAAAATTACATATCCAAGGTGCAAAACTAGAGTTAGGGCCACTTCGCCTTGGGCATTTTTAATCTGTAGCTCTGCTCTAAAAAAACGTACGTACCTGGGCCTGCCTACTACGCTTGCAAAGGTAAAATGTAAAAAAGGTAAAATCTCAGGGGAAAGAAAAGCACCGAAATGTGCGCTGCTTTTTGGTCTGGTTACTACCGTTTATGTCAGAACCGGTACCCATCCCAAATGTAGACTTCTGTCTACTCATTTAGCACCATAATCAGGTCCAGTTGTTATTTCATCTTTGTTTTTCCAGTTGCTGCACCCGTGCAGCCACCCAGAGACCCTTTGCTGTACTTAGTCTCCCTGCAGGGGGCATCTGGCTGCTGGCTGCTTGATCCAGCTCTAGCTACTGCACTGGGAAAGACCAACGAGGAGGTGGAAAAGTCAAAGCCTGAAAAGGTGGACTGTTTTCAGTTTGAATAATAACACACTAAAGGATAATGTGAGATATTGTACAACAGATTTGATTGTATGATCTGAACAACAAAAACAGGATAAAATAAGTAAAAAGATGTCAAACTAAACGTAGGCTTGCCTCACAGCATGAAAGTAAACATCTGTATATCAGAAGATAAAACACAGTAACCACACACAGCAAAAATACTTTTCTCATCATTAGTTCTTGACAAAGTATTTCAGCACATTATTTTAGAGCATCACAGTTTGTGATTACATCAGGAACAGCATCCAGTGTAATAATCGGCCAAATCAAATATGCAGAGCTACACATCTTGGTGACACCTTGTGACAAAGAAGCAGCCAAAAATATTTAATACTACTGGTTGAAGAAAGTAAAATCATGTAGCGTGTTTTTATGTGTTTTATTTTATTGTCTTTGATTTGTTCAATTAGGCCAACAGTGAAGTGTGGGCCACCATTCTGGCTCTGATTTGGCTTCCTGCTTTCAAGATGGATGCAAAGGACGAGTGGGAGCTTCTGGCTATGAAAGCTGTTTCATGGCTCCGTGCTCAGAATGGTAGTAACACGCTAATTAAAGAATAAAATGTTTTAAAAATAGTTTCATGCTACAGTCAACTTTTCTCCATCATTCATTATTTTAATATCTGTTTTCTGTTTTCAGCGCCGCGTGTGACAGAGTGTGTGGATGCTGGAAAGGTCCTGTTGGGTTGCAGCGTGAGGAAAGAAGCTCTGGGCCTCTGAGGGGTTTCTTAAAGTGGCTTCACCTTCAGGGTGATCAGAAGCAGATCTGCGTACA
Source organism: Pundamilia nyererei (assembly GCF_000239375.1). Lineage (NCBI taxonomy): Eukaryota > Metazoa > Chordata > Actinopteri > Cichliformes > Cichlidae > Pundamilia > Pundamilia nyererei. The sequence continues at coordinate 3,740,523 of NW_005187404.1, forward strand.
CCTTACTGCCTTTGATCCAGTGCTGTTTTATGTTACATACCCTGCTGCTGTTATGCAGTCAGAATTGTTATATATTCTTTTTCATGCTTAGTTCTTAGTGTTAAGAGGCTTTTTGTATTTTGTGAATCACTCCCTGTAAACCAGTGTGGGGAACTCCAGGCCTCAAATGATTAGTTCATTACCAGGCCTCTGGAGAACTTCAAGACAAGTTGAAGATGTAATTTAGCCATTTAAATGAGCTGTGTTGGATCAAGGACACATCCAAACCTTGCAGGAAACCGGGCCTTGAGGTCTGGAGTTCCCTACCCCAGCTGTAAACCAATGCACCTTTCGAGGTCCTCCTTCTTAGTTGCATTGAGGATTTTGTGCACGCTTCTTATGGCAGAGAGGATAGAAGAGGCACAAAACTGTGCCCAGTCTGTGACATCAAACAAAGTGGTTGTGAATCAAAACTCTTTATTCCTACTTTTCTAAGTAATCTTAAAATTTCAAGTAAACCTTTTCTGAGTAATCTGTTTCTCCCGTTGCAGTTGTGCTCACCAGTCAAAACACAACGTCTATACACCACTAAACAGTCAACACTTCTATAGCAAAGTCCGTGAGCTGAACACATACAAGGTGCCTGAACATAACTAACAAATTATAATTTGTCACTCCAAGTTAACATGTTTGTGTTTTATTTTTAAAAAGCAAACTTTTTCAACCACCACTGGTTTATTATTCTTTTTGTTCAGTTTGTTCTTGTCTTAATGTGTCTACTCAGACAAAAACTGTGTGCATTTCTTTTCTTTGCTCGGTCACTGAACGCTAATGCAGAAAGCAGTGCAGGGTTGAGTCAAACCGATATCATCAGGTGCTGGAGGCAACCATCATGGTTTCATGTTTCATGACAAAGAAGGATACTGTTCAAAATTATACATGATGATGTGCTCCCAATAATATTTGGAAGACCTACACACATTTTTTAAAATACTGGATTCTTTGTGTGCAAACAGTTCTTGAAAGATCGATTGACGGGGGCCAGTCTCTTTCTGTCATGGTCCTGGGTCTGGTGACCCAGTGTTCATGTGTTTTCGAGTTTTGTGCTCATGTTATAGTTTTTAGCCTTTAGGTTTTCATCCTTTGTGTCTTGCCTGTCTTTCACGTTTCTTGTTTAGTTCCAGTTTGTTCTTGGTTTACTTATATTTTGGGGTTATCAAAAATGTTTTTTTGTAGGTTAATAAATATTAGGTTTATATTGTTGGATCCTTAGTAGTCTGCAAAGACTGTGTGTGCATTCCAGAGTGCTCTGGCATATACACACACATCTTAAGGAGATGAGAGAGGTCGTACCTTCTCTTACTGTTTTATGGTATGGTAAACACATCTATGTCCGTTTAGGTGTAAGTGCCTTTTGTTTAGATGAACTGCTGGACTTCCAGGCCCAGCAGATTTAGGGGAGTCTTTCACGGGGTCAGATCTTGACCCACACACACACACGCACACCTACACGTATACAAAGACTGGTACTCTTTGTTCCCATGTATGCCTATGTAAGATGTCATATGTTAATGAACTAATGCATATGTAACCGACCCAGAGTTTGGGCCGCTGAAACAGATTAAATGTTCCTGCAAAACAGGGAAATGATGAGACAGAGACGACTGGTGAAGTTTCTCTTTGCCTCGCTTCTGCCATATTTATTTATACAATCACATGTATTTTTAACTTGCAGCATCACCATTCTCTATATACAACAGAAATAACAATAAAACCATCTGCATGTTCAAGCTGCAATACCACGATCTTTACATGGGAAACAAGAATACTTCACGTGTAGTGACCTTCAAATCATTTACTCGGTTATTCTCTCTGAATGACAATTCAAAACAATATGAAATGCATGTTCAAATACATTTTTACCTCTATTTAACTTTTAACCCAAATACCTATGTATTCTGATTGTTTTAACCAACATACCAGTGCTTGGTCTTAAACCAATTTAGCTTAGTAGCTCACAAATACATGAAAGAGTCATGCAGGCTTAGCTTTAGCTTTAACATTCTCAAAATCACTTTTCAGAACCAGTAAACAGTCGTTTTTCACTGCCAACAGCAGATTAACATTCATATTCACAATATCAGGACACAAGAAGGAGCTTATTCAGCTAAACGACCTGAAATAAGTGAAGAAAGGAAACCAAAATGGCGCCTGCGGCTGGCTGGGCTTTGGCATTTTTTCAGCCCTTCTACTTCATAAAACGTAACCAATAGAGCAGGAGAAACAGCAGGAAACAATAAAAATTGATCTTTGGTTATCGCTTGCCAAACTGGATAAACTGACCATAAAACGCAACTTTCAAATTTTGCACATTGGACTGCTTTTGCCTGTGTACAAACTATCACCACAGTGCAGCAGTGGTTTGTTGATTTGAAATTATTGGATGTTTGGTTGGACAAACAGTGGACACTCTTGGTCTCACCAGTAAGTCATGTCCCAATGCTCCCCTTGTTTCCAGTGTTAAGCTTGTGTGTCTTTCTCCGCTTCTCCATATTTGTTGTGCTTCCAGTTTTATTTTGATAGTCCTTGTCATGTGTTTAGTGTATTTAGTTTTGCTTCCTTCCTGTGTCATCATGTCTGATGTATCCCAGCTGTCTCCCTCTGATCATTGTCACGTTAGCTGTGGTTCTCTTCTCGTCACGGCTCCAGGTCTAGGTTCTTACTTTTTGTTTATCTTTTGTTTGGTTCTTTAGTGTTCATTAGTGATGGCCAAATGTAGCCAAATGAAATGTCTAACTTTCACAACATTTTCATACAAGCATCATAATCTAGCTGCGATTCCTTCCATGTGAAACACATTTTTCTGAATTAGTAAATAATTAGAAATCTAACTTATTAAAATGTGGCCCTATTAAAACTGTGACAGATACCATCCCTTTGTGAGATTCAGAGAAGGCCGTATGTGTATGTTTGGCTCCTTCAACAAAGCAGTGATTTCTTCTTCACTGCACAAAAGAGTAAAAACAATGAAAGAGATCATTTAATAAGTCAATGTGTCCAAAATTTGAATGTTTAAATGTAGGTGATGTTTATCAGCATTTAGATTTAAATACAGTTTAAATATTGTAGTAATGTTTTAACTTGCTGTGAGACTCTCCGAAGAC
>NW_005187404.1:3743998-3745168 GCF_000239375.1 Pundamilia nyererei
CGAAGTGTGACAGAACTACCAAGGGTAAATAGAACCTAAATGACACATTTAAACATCTATGTAAATGTGTAGATGTATGTAGATGTGGGGAAAAAAACCCATCATGTTTTGTTTTTTTTAAACTTATTTCACATGTGAAATATGCAGTAATTTATGTATAAGATCATTATTACTGCCGGTTATAATGGGCTGTATCTTTAAACAGAAAGTGAAGGTTGAGTCATTTATTTTTATTTTTTTTGTGTATATATATATTTTACAATATGTAATAATTTTCAAGTCACTAATAACCTCAGAAGCAAGAAAGTTGATATTTTTTCTTAAGTAAATCAAATGTAATGTCTTCATCTCATGCCATCCTCTTTTGTTTTATGATTTTAACCTTGTGATGTAGAGTCTATCTTTCGAGGAGTTGTACATGACATGGGTAAGTAAAACACATTTCTATTAATACGGTAGTAATCACATAGTGTGGTCCTCCATGTGTGTATGTGTATAAGTAACATATGTATGTAGAGACAGTACGTAGTCTCAAAAGGGTTGCAAATGCGTATTGATGTACAGATGTACGCATTTTGAAATTAGTTTTAGGTGAGGTCAGATTGCTTCGTATTTGTGTGTGAATTCAAGCTGGTGTGAGTCTTCAAAAGTCACACCCAAATCATTGTACACACGTGTGTGGTTTAGGCTTATGGATCAATCCTTTTGAACACATTTTTCTTCATATATGCATCAGTTAGAGGAGCAAACAGTCAATAAAAAGAGTACATACAGAAAAACCAATTTTAATAAATGTAAGAATCCATGTTTTGTACTTGTAATTTAGGCATTTCTGTGAATACACAAACGGTTAGACACAGAGGAAATTATGTGAGCTGTTACATGTAGGAGTTGGTATGGTGGTCCGGAACATCATGTATGTGAGGGTTTGTTTGTGCCTCTGGAAATTATTATTTTCTTAATGTGTGTGAACCCATCAGTTATAATTGCAGGGTTAGAATAAAATAAGAAAAAAAAAGCATGTATATTCTTGGTAGACATGAAGGGAATTTAACATCGAATGGAAGTGACTGTACAATGTTTAGTTCAGTTGCTTAGATAATGAGATCCAGTTTTCTGCCATTGAATAATTAGTCTTGTATTCCAATAAATCAGATCAAAACAATTTAA
>NW_005187404.1:3764488-3835910 GCF_000239375.1 Pundamilia nyererei
TCGCAGGAAATGCAAATTTTTCAAGTTAACAAATGTTATAGTTTCCTGATGATCATCATCTTGTCTTTCTCTGACTCTCTCTATCTCCAGGGGACGACGGTGATGCCGTGTAGATTTGACTGGCACCAGACCGGCAGTCAAGTTATCATCTCCATCTATGCAAAGAACTCCTTGCCAGAGCTCAGTTATGTCGAGGCCAACAGCACCACGGTAGAAACCACAAAGACATGTTCTACCTCTCACATATACACCCCATCATATCTCTAATTATGACTAATGTTGGTAATAAGTAATTCTCTGATTGTCCCAGGTGAACATTCATGTAATGTTTGAAGGAGATAAAGAGTTTGAACAGAAGATCATTTTATGGGGGGTAAGTGACCACCTTGTGTTTCATTATAAACTTTGTTTGTGCTTTAATATTAAGCTGTATTGCATGATCACTGTTGATTTTACTTTGACTATTGTTAAATGATTAATATTAATATAGCAGCACATGTTTTTGGAAAGTTACACATTTGGCGCCCTCCAGTGGTAGTAACGATATAAAATAGAATTAAAAATCTAAAACGCCATCCCTTTTCTTGATCCTATCAGGCTGTGGAGGTAAAAAAACAGTGCGGTGAACCTGTTGGCTTCTAAGATGGAGGTGTCTCTTAAGAAGGCTGAACCAATCACATGGGCCCGTCTGGACCTGCCCTCCCTGCCACAGAATCAGGAACAGGAGGACACCAATCACACATAGGACACTCAGAGCTCACTTCCAGCTTGTTCCCCTGTTTAGTCTTTTGTCGCCTGTGTGTCTATCCTTCCCTTCAGTAGTGTCACTGTGGCAAATCTAATTTCTTTCACTTGACTTCCTTTTAAATCAAATGTTTAATGTCAGACCTTTTATTAAAAGTAAACAGATGAAACCTCAAACCTTGCACTAACACTGGCAATGTACTGTAGCTTTAATCAAGGCTTAAGGGATATAACTGTGGTTAGGCAGCTTATTTATCTAGCCACATGGATGAATCAATTTTAGTCTTAAGTTATCTCTTTGATATTTTTCTCTAATCCCAAAAAGATTGATTCTGTTCATCTGGATTTAGCGTTTTCAGTGGCAGAAACATTTCAAGTCACTTGGATAAGTGACTCGAAACTTATCCAAGTGACTTGATAAGTCACTTATCAAGTCACTTGGATAAGTGACTCAAAATGTTTCTCCCACCGGATTTCCTTACCTGGATGATTGAGCATGCATCAAGACATTTTTCTCTAATGAGTATGTGTTGTTGTCAGCCTCCACAATATGGAATTCATGTGTTATTTCTGTGCATTCTCTTTAGGTGTCCTTATACAAAAATCACACAAAGAAGTCACAAAAGATATTTATGAGTGTAAGAACACCAATGTTGTTTCCAGTTAACACAGTATCAGATTTATTCACCCTAACTGTATGGATTATATTTTATATTATTATTTGTGAAATTATTGTCATATTTTTGCCTTTACACTGTAACTTTTCCTGATTGTCACTTAAGCTTTTTTTTTTTTTTTACAACTGTTGTTCGAATGTCTGGGCTTCATTGCCTCGTAATGTCATCCCTTGTATGTCATAACTTTGACAGCTCAGCGTTTTAAACATAGGATAAATGTTTGACAGTGTTTCCACAACATGAGATCATTTTATCATGCAATAAACTTTGCTGTGTACCTTTCATTTGAGTAAATTTGTCAAAAAAATCTGCGTGCATAACTAAAATCAGTGATCTTTGTGCCCACATGTGAAGAGTTGAGTGGACTTGTAATCACAAATATTATTACAAAACATAAAAAAAACAGATTTATTTGTGGAGCCACATCATAAAACAGAAACCTGAAAAAGTACAAAGATTTCTCAAGCTTTGATGAAGCATTTCACATTGTTCTGCAGGTCTAGGTGTTCTGGAAAACATCCAGATAAACATGGATTCCCATGTGTGTTGAACTGGAGATCTTATAATTGTCAAATTAATTACACATTTTTATATTGTCTTCATGCAGGCGGTGTGAGGGTCATGGCAGCAGCGTGGACAGTGAAAGCTGCTATGCTGATCTGACACTTGACTTCCTCCCAGGCCTTTGCTGGGTCAGCTGAGTTCTGAATGTCAAATAAAGCATCATAGATCCCAGGGAAAGACTCCCCTGCATATTTATTGTGGCTGCTGGGAGCAAAAATCACATGCCTGAAAATAGAACAGATGAATTAAATGGAAGTGTATCGTTAGGGGAATGCACTCACTGGTATTTCAAGAGAAATACATGTGTGCTATTTTTGAAAAAAAGAAGTTCAAGAGTGGGAACAAGTAAAGAGGACAAGAGTCTTGACATCTACTGCCTCTCACAGTCAGCTGTGTTTTCAAATGTATAAATCTGAGAAGCAGTCATGCATACAGTTTAAAAGGATCAAAATAATATTTAAAATTTGTTTCAGGAGCCAAGAGTCTGAAGGACACTGTAGTTATCGTGTAATTATTAAAATATAATTATGAATGTTTATAAAAAGAGTGACAGCTGTCTGCACGAAAACATCACATGACAGAATTTATAAATACTTCTAAAAAATCTAGAAACTACTACACAGTATTTGTGCCATTTAGCATTTTCTTTTTACTGTTAAATGCACACATAGGATGACTAAACCAAGGTAAACTTGGCTAGTCTTGGGTTTAAAATATCACATTTAGAAAAGAGTAAAATTTTCTAATGTACAGCATAGATACAGAATATATTCAGTGACAAGGACCACAGACGAAGCAGTTTTAAAGATTATCTGTCTTGTGAGGTACCCAGTAGCACAAGTGTTTTATTGGTGACTCATATGACATAGGAGCCCATCCCAAAGTGTACTTTGAGACTGGATCGGTAAACCATAGAACTGAGCTGCACTATGTTTAAATTCACAGAAATAGAGGGTGAAGTGGACATCCCAGAAAGCCCAATGAGATGCAATGACTGTTACACTTTTCTCATAATAGCTGTTTTCTCAATTTAATGCTTCGTAGTTTCACATGTTATGCCTTGTAAATGTAAACCAAAGAAATAAATCATTCTGTTCTAAGCAGCCACAGTAAGGTGGTGACAACACTAACAAGGCTGCTCAATCTTGAGAAGCTGCAATTTAAAAACGTTGCTACTGCATAGACTACTGCTTTGTGATGTATTAGTTTTAAGAAATCTTCTTTTGGCTGCTCCCTTTAGGGGTGACAACAGCAGATCATCTGCCTCCTTCTGCCTCCATCTCTAGTATCCTCATCTGTCACACCACCTCACTGCATGTCCTCTTTCACTACATGCTTAAATCTTCCCCATCATTCCTCTCCTCTCCAGAGCATTGCCTCCACCTGCCCAGGTATTCTCAAAGAATAATACAACGCTACAGACATGTTTTGCAAAATTTGTGAAATGTAAAAAAAATGAATTAATCTAGATCAATCTTACTGCTCATAATAATGCTAACTCAGTCCATGCTGCTAACTAATGGGCAGTATACTGAGGTGTAGCTGTAAAACAATGCAAAAAAAATAGAAAAATGTTTTTTGTGTGTTTGTGAGAAACTAACCTGTAGAAAGGTCTGCCAGGTAAGCCCAGAGGGTCTATAAAGGCTCTCTCCAAGTACATAAGCTGATCATTCATGATTCGTAGCTGAAGAGGACTGCACATACAAAAAAATACTATTACACCTCCATCTGAATTTCACTACATGTCAAGTCTCAAGACACATTTCAAGGAATGTATACAGTAGAAACATAAGTATAGTGAAGCTTTTGTTTAAGACGCCTGAAACTTTTAACACGTTAAACACAATTCGTACTCCGCTTTGTTGAGAGTCTGAAGGCGCTCGTGGAAATCCCTGGCTGCAACAGTGAAGTTCTCGACTGCAGAAAAGAGGGAATCTAGAGAAAATAGATAAAATTAAAAAGTGTGCACCACATATACTGTGACAGCACTTCTGCAATCTTTCGGTCATGACATTATTGTATTAACAGTGACCATAACTCACCAAATGACACCTTATACGTCTCCATTTCCACTAAGTTCTTCTGGGCCAGCTGTGCTATGCTCTGTGCATATTTCCTCAGTGAATCTGCATACTCATTAACATCCAGAGGGAGCAGCTGGGAGTCAGCCAACAGGAAGATGAGTGCACCTCTCACCTGGGCCACCGCCTGAAGCCTCTTAAACGAGGGGTCGTAGAACTTCTCCACGATCTCGAAGGTTTCATACACACTGTGATAGACTGGATAGCTACTGTAGCGCTCTGTTTTCTGAATAGACACATAAAATACTTCACCATGAGTCCATGCTTGCTCACAGTTACTTAACCTCTACAATAAAGACCCTTCAGTCACCTCTTATTCTCACTAAGATACTCCACCCTTTGGTAAAGCCAAACTTTCAATAACATCGATCTTGAATAAAACACAGTAGATTTACATTGTAGTAGAAAATAAAAATGCAAATATAAAGAACTCTGGATATACAAACGCTTACACTATGAATACAGCAAAAGCACATAGCCATATACCTTAATTGTGGTAAAAACAAATAACTATATGGATAAATGTGGGAGTGCAGCATGTCTCACCGTGTTCTTGGTGTATCGAGCTCTGCCTGAAGCAATTCCCAGACGGATAAAATAGGCCTCGAAATCACTGCCTGACCCAAGTTTACTGATCCTACGAAACACCAGGATTGAGCCATATAAATGAAAAATGAGTGAGACGCCTCATATTCAAAATTTAACTTAACCTCCTAAGACCCAAACTCTTCCATGGCATGCATTTCTTTTTTAATTTGGGCATATTGGGACCCAATGTATGTAAAAACAAAGAATCAGCAGATTTTTTTAACCTGATTTTTGTTTCTAAGAAAAATGAGAGCCACATATGAGGATATTTGTTTTAAATTTTAATAAAACAGAAGCAGCATAATGTCCTCGTAAATGGATATCAGGCCCTTGTACTGCAAAATTTAGTATTTTGGTCTAGACAACCAAAAATGTGATGTCCACATATGTGGTCCTAGGAGGTTAAAGCTAACTTACAAACACTAAAAGACTAGACTGAATAGATAGCTTTTAAGATAGAATGCATATGCACTCGTTGGACATTTTATAAGGTACACTTTGCAAAGTACTCAGTTTGACCTTCTGTCTTCAGAAAAAGTTGCTTTCTAACATGGAGTGTTATCTTTCTGGAATCAACCGTCAGAATCCCTTTTTTTATTAGCATGATCAGAAACAATACTCAGGTAGACTGTGGTGTTTAAATGATGCTCTGTTGGTACTGAAGAGCCCAAAGCGAAAAATAATGTCCCCCACATAATTACATCATCACCAGCCTGAAATGTTCACAAAAGGCCAGATCAAGCCATGATTTCATGTTTTTAATACCAACTTCTGACCCTACCATCCATCCAAACAGCCAAATTTAGACTCATCTGACCAGCAAACATTCTTCCAATCTTCTACTGTCCAGTTTTGGTGACCCCATGTTGTTAGCTAACATGACTCACATCTGGTGTGGTCTTCTGCTGCCGTAGACCATCTTCTTTATTAAGAATTCATTTATTGTGAATCTTGTGCATACCTTGGTTGTAAAAAATGGTGCTCTGAGTAACTGTAGCCTTCCTGTCAGCTGGAAGCAGTCATTCGCCTCTGATCCCTGCAATCAACAAGGCACTTTCTCCCAGAGAACTGCTGCCCAGTACATATTTTCTGTGTGGGAAAATCCCAGTATATCAGCAGTTTCTGAAATACTCAGACCAGCCCATCTGACACCAACAAACACACCACATTCAAAGTTACTTAAGCTTTGGAAGGTTGTCTACATGCCTAAATGCATTTATTTGCTATACCTGTTCTGGCCGGTTAGTGCGTCTTACACAATGTGCCCAAATGGCAACATTTTTTACTGTTGCTTATAATGCTTATTATCCTATTTTGTCTAACTTTGTAGCTTTCTACCTGGGTGCATCACGGTCATTTGTCCAGTTGTCCCTCTTATGCCAGCTCTTATACAGAGATACTCCCTCTTCTCCTTCTTCTGGACTGGGTATCTGCTCCAAAACATGAAAACAGATGACCTCAGGGTCGACAGAAGAAGATGCTTGGACAAGCATCATATACTCAGATCTGTGGTAGTTTAAATCTGTCCACCTGCTTCGTGATGTCATACACCAAAGTATGCAGTGATGGAGTGCAGTCAACCCTCAGAGTGTACATACCTGGAGTTTAAAAAGACATTTACACATACAAATAAAACCAGAAACAACCTGGCACTAAGTCATTTTTTCAACAGAAAAGCATTCTCACCCTCTATTGCAGAGTCTGCATTGATGTAGGCCACAGCTCTCTCCTGCAGAAGCCTGGCATTATCCTGACGAGAAGGGTGAAGTGAGATAATTCTGTGTGTTTTAAATATAGTGTGTGTACATTTGCATATACGGTACCTCTGCCCATTCTGTAGATCCCAGCAGTCCAAACTCCTCTGCATCCCAGCTGGCAAATATTATAGTCCTCCTTGGCCTCCAGCCTACACACACAAACAGATGTCAATGAATCCTGAGTATTAATACAGTAATTATTTCATTCACTCACTGGGAAAATCATACCTGTACTTAGCAGCCTGCCAGCACTCCTGACAGTTTCATGGACCACTGCTGCGCCAGACATGGGATCGATTCCTCCAAACACCCAGGCATCGCGGTGCCCTCCGAGAATCACATACCTGTCTACACAAACCCACCAACAGCACATGTAGCAAGAGATGTTAAATAAAAAAGACACTAAGTCACTGTTTTAATGTCTCTGAACAGACAAACAAACGTCAAGCTGTATTTTCATTCCTATATATCGTACTGTATGCAGACATCGAATCTGTTTGTGTTTCCACGCTGCGGTCTGCACGTCAATGCTAATTGTGTGATGCAGAATGAAGGGTTTCTGGTACCTGGCTCCTGAGCTCCTCTAATCTTTCCAATGACGTTGTAGATTCTGGTTACCTGGTTGTTAGTGTGGATGTTCATACGCACCTTCCTGAGAGAGGCAGATTGAGGAATGAGTGATACATGCAAAGGTATTAAGACACAAACAGACCAAAATAATTTAGCAGGAAATGACTGGTGCAAAAACCTGGGGATCATGCCTGGGGTATAAATTTCAACACACACAAAATGCTATTATTTAAGTTTGTTTTATAATGAACAACTTTAAACTGCAGCTCAAAATTTAGGTCTGCTAGGAACAGCTGATTTGATTTGTTGTGTGCATTTAGTTATGTCTCTCACACACAGGCGGTACAAAGGCCTCCATTGTATTTCAGTTGGCTTGATGCCACTGGGTCACAGAATGTGAACAAGAGCAACAAAAAGAAGAGACAAACACTAAAAACAGACTGGAGACTGGACTGAAGTGGCAGAGGAAGAACAGCCAGTGGGAGAGGAAAGGGGTTTAGTATGAAAATGTGAAGGATTTAAGCTTTAGACAAGAACTTACTGGCTCTTAAATTCATCTGTAAAGCCTGGGCCAATCCTATAGGAGACGTTCAGAGCTCCCTTCCAATTGTTGGGTGGAATCTCTCCTCCCATGTTACTGTAACATGAAAAATTATTTACAAATTCACTAGCAATGTCATCCAGGGGCCTCCAGTCAAATGTATCATTTGTTACCTTAAACTCCAGATGGAAGTGAAAGTGAAAACAATGCTCTAATAAATTGGTCATTATTACCAAGTGTTTGAAAAGGAAAAAAAAAATTCATACTTCAGAAGACGAAAAGCGTCGTGGAAGCCAATTGGATGCACAGGGATGTTGGGAAGTCCTACTCCATCCTCTGGGCTCACTCTGTAGGTGTATTCTGCAGGAGAGGAAACTATGTTGTTAGGTAAACTCTATGTAGAATAGTGGTCAGAAGTTTACTTATAGTCTTCATGGGCATAAATATTATGGTAATTTGGGGCTTTGAATGATTTCTTTGAACTGTTAACAAAAAAAGAACTATGTGCACAAGTTTTAAAATATCTTGGATTTTCTAATCTAATCTAATCTAATCATAAACTCGAATTATACACATAGGGTCAAAAGTATATATACATCCCCACTAATATTTGGTTAAATGTTTCTTAGCAAGTTGTTCCTCAACCAGATGCGTTTGGTGGCCATCAACAACTTTCTGGTGTAATTCTGGCTCAATATTGGTTGATTTCTTGGCACAGACTCTGCCTTTAAGCATAGCCCATACAAGAAAAACAACTAATTTAACTGAACTTGATCAGTTCTGATAAGAGAGTGGTCAATTATCCAGTCATAAATATGGCAGAAACTTGTTGATGGCTACCAAAAGTTTCTAGTCAGGGTCCAACTTACGCAACAGTTAATATATTAAATACTTCTGACCCTGTACGTGAAAGTTTGAGTAACTATGTGAATTAGAGAAAAATTCAAGATCACTTAAAACTTGTATACCTAATTCTTCTTCTTTAAAGTCATTAAAGGTGCTTCAAAGAAATCATTAAAAGCCCCAAATTACTGTGACATCCATGCTCATGATGAGAGTACAGACTCTAGTGCATGGCAGCGCCCACCTTTAGCAGGGTACCCTGGTGTAAGCGGGTCTCCTGCTCCATTCAGGTTGAGAACATTTCCTCTCTGAACTCCTCTGCCAGGTAAGTTCCAGCCATCGGGGTAGGGCTGCAAGTAAACAAATTCTAAAATGCTAATTCTTACATTTTTGTCCTGACGTGCCAGTGGTCAGACTGTGATTTCAAGAAAAGGTTAATCACAAATTAATTGCAGTTGTTTGTAGATACTGTCACTGCATCGTGGCTTTTTAAAATTCCCACCTGGATTCCATCAGCCCAGTAATCTGCTGGGTCTGAGAACATAATGATCCCTTTTGCTCCAGCTAACACGGCGTTCTTCACCTGGCAGACAGACAGGATGAGAGGCAGAGAGGGAGCTGTGGGTTATTTTGAAGAAAAAGTGTCATGTTTGTTCTCAACCAGTCATCACATAATCAGATGACTGATGTGACGCTGATAGAGTGCATTAATTGCTTAAAGATGAATGAAAATTTAAACATTTTTGGCATATTTTGAAATTTACCAGGAAAACACTTTTCTTACCTTATTGCCTCTGAATATTTTTCCATATCTGACAATGACAATCTTCCCTGTCACATTGATGCCCATCTCCCTTTGTAACTGAGAAAAGTCTTCTGTGCGACCATAGTTGACATACACCAGGTCCCCCTGAAGAGAAACAAAGGAGAAGCAAAGGCCTCGGGTGCCTGTTTTAATATTATAATTGTTCGTGTGTACACATGTTTGTTTACCTCAGGCTGTCCTTTGGCAGAAAAAGCACTGTATGGAGGTACGATGTTGGAAATATCTTCATAACCCTGTGGAACCGGCTCAGCCAAGGAAGTGTTAAAAACCTGAGAGAGTAAAGACAGACGAGGCTGAACTAAACTGGATTAGAACAGCTGAGGAAACTCTTTCCTCGCTTCCATCAGAAGCTGGTCAGCTGTGAACTCAGCTTTGATCTTGTCAAAAAGTAAAAACACACGACAATGGTTGTCTGGACTAGATTGCAAAGCATCTAAAAAAGAGCAGAGTTAACCAACACAGAAGCAGAAGCCTCCCTTTGATGTATACCATAAGCAAATACACCAACAGCAGAAAATAAAGGATGACAGTATAAACTGGACGCTTTTGGGTCCTTACGTATATAGAGCACAGGACCACACGACTCCTGCTTGTTATGGTGTGAAGCACCTCTGTCGTACAAGCTCAATCTGACTTCCTGAAATAATTTCCAGGCTTCAGACATTTAGCTGCTCTGATTGCTTTTAAACTCCTTAATGCATCCAAACCAGCTGATATACAACAGTGCACCAATACTGTTTTTCTGTGTTGTATCATTATCAGACACTCACAGAGGTTTATCTCACACCGAGACCTTAAAAGGACCTTGGACTCAAACAAGTAAGTCTTGCATTTCTGTGGTGAAGACTATCAGAAGGGTGGGGGAGGAGAGGAGAGGGGGGTTGAAGTAATATGTTACTGTGTGTCTTTTCTACATGCAGTCAGCAACTTTGTTACCTCTCCAGATACAGTGAGAAATAGTAAGAGGTCTGAATGTTCAAATGCATGGGAAAATCACAAGAGCCTTTTTATTCTTGAGGTGGTGAAATGGATTAGTGTCACTAAATGTGTCCCACTGTGTGAAGTACAAATAAATCCAAAGTGGTTCCACTATCTGAACACAAGACATGAAAATGGTTGTTTTACAGACTATGAAATGAAATGACAATGACTTCCATCCTAATGCTATAAAAACAGAAATATTGCACCAGACACAAGAAAGCTTGCACAACAATTTGCATGCTGTCTTTTTGAATCAATGTTGCATCAACATGCACTTTCAGTACACATTTTTCCAGCACACTGTACCTCATTGCCAAGGTGATCAACAATTGAGATGTAATTTGGTTGTGACTCATTGGGATAGGACAAGAGGACATCATACGGCACCATCTCCACTGAGTCTATTCCAAACATCTGCCACTCTTTCATGATCTGCTCCGCATACTTCAGGTTCTGCTCTGTGCCTGCCAGGTGAGGGAGTTGTGTAAATTTCCTGTGGAGAGGATGCTGATGGTTACAGTGGCACTGTTATGTGAAGAATAGCACCTTGAACTGAATACATAAAAAATAAATGTAAAGAAAATTATTACATGCATTCAAGGCTGATACATGATTTCACTTGAACGCAACATGATGCACATGCCCAGATGTTTTCACTCAACTAAAACAGTTCATGTTGCTATAGTTCACCTTCAGGTTCTTTGTATCAAAACTAGACTTCACAATAAAAAACTAAGTATTTAGTAACCAGCATGATTTCAGTACACTTTGCTGGAGTCCTCAGAGGTCTCAACAAACCACCTGGCACACCATGTTAGATTTGGGTGAGTCAGTGGGATGTCAGCGCCATGACTAGTACTGCTGTGCGACTACAAACATTGGAGCAGAGGGGGTCAAAAAGTCAACAGAGACCACTGCAAAACAGATTTACACAACAGATTTAGTATACTGGTGATCACTTTTTACCTCAGATGTTCTCTGATCTTATCTGCCTTCATTTCCTCCAAAAAATCCTTCAGGTAATGGCTGGAATCCGTGTGGTTTTGTGTGTTTGAAGGCTTTGCAAACCAGCCTACACATAGACAAATAGAGCACAAACAAGCATTGAGTGAGTTGTAACGGCATCACTTCTCTTAAGAAGCGAATTGTTACCACACACACTGTTATGTGTTTAAAATTGTTAGTTTAAAGAGGAAATAGAAGGCTATAGATGGACTATACTGGTTGTATTGGTGCTTGACAAAAGGTTGCCAATGTTATATTGTAAGGTTCGTTGGGTTTATGGAGTGAGTGTTAACCTGCTGTGAGCACAAAGACATGAAATCTGTCAGTATGGTGACACTCAAGCTCTTCAAACTGTGCCATCACGAAGGGCACTAAGTACTTTAACAGTTCACATTAATCATTTTAGACAAATTCACAAAAACAAAACAAAAAAAAAGCTTTATCTCTTTAAGCAGTGTATTTATTTAAGTCATTTAATTAACTCTCTCTGGTTTCTTCATTAATACCAGGACAGCTATGCTGTTGTTCCCCCAATAGCATTAGAGACTTCATTAAAAAGGAACAGAAAAGCACGCAGGCAATATCAATCAGTATACAGATAAAGCTAGGGTTGGCTTTACGAGCTTACCTATGCAGAAGCCCAGCACGAACAAAACTGTCACAATCACAATCCACTTGATCCACCGAATCCACCTGCTCTCTTTCCTCATTTTAAAACGGCACAGCTCCAACTTTTCCACACACGGACACAACTGACTCCACAGGGCACGCTTGCAGAGATAGCGATAGAGAGTAATTTGTTTGAGAAGTGCACAGCGGGGGAATGGCAGAGTGAGGTGGAGTGTGATACACAGAGAGGGAGGGAGTGTGGTGGCTGACTGAAAGAGGCGGTGAGTGAAAACTTGGACAGGAATGCAAAGAAGAAACTAGTCATTAATGCTTGGCTTTGCCTGTGAGCTGATTGCTGTGCCGTGCACCTTGGCTGTTCCAGTGCTGACTCAGTTATTACTCAGTATAAAACAAGATAGCCACTCTGGATACTGTTTTCCTAGTGGGGGGTGGGGGTTAATGACACTAGTGGAGAAAAAAAGCAGAGGTTGGCTGAGTGAAAATGGAATAGCAGATACTAAATCACTTTCGGTCATGGGGGAAATTTGTAGGGCACTGAACACTTCTAGTCAGCAGACACTGATCCAGCTGAACAAACTTTAGCCCAGCATGCTCTTTCTGAACTCTCTCATAACCTCCATCAAAGTACCAAACCTGGAAATGTCTGATATTGGCCTTTTTAATAATAAAAATGTAATTAATCTCAAATAAAAGAAATAAAATGCACATTTCACCAGCTACAGAGGCTTTTATTTAGAAAGGAGGGATCTAACAAATCAGGTTAGTGAAACCCATTTCTGTCACACAATCAAAGGTGTGATAGCTTTAATCCCTTTTCTACACATTGCTGAAATGTGAGCCGAGCTCCTACAGAGGGAAGCAGGTTATTAAGCACAAGTTTATTTACTTTAAGATCCATATCAGCTAAAATTTCATGATTTCCTATTAGACCACTGTCTGTTGCTATTGATAGTCATGCATGGTTTCCCACAGCAAAGACTTGCATGCTCTGCTCTGCTTGACACCTCCTGGCTCTGTGAACAGCTGTGTGGTGTATAGGATAGCTCTTTCATGCAGTCGGCTGAAGCGTGAAGTGGGGAGGAGGCTCTCTGCCCTCAGGAATGTGAGGAGTTCACAAACCACAACAGTGACTCCTCAACAAGCTGTTTATCTGGGAATCAAATTTAATTATCGGCATTTAGATGTTGATTTTTTTTATTTATTTAACTTGTTGTTCAGGTATAATTAATAAACTGTAAGTAAGAAAGTTTTATTTGTATAACACATTTCAAGAAAAACATCACAAAGGGCTTCACAACAAAATGCTGAAAAACAGAAGAACAAAAAGTCTAAAAAAAATGAGTTTTTATCTGTTTTTGAAAGCGTTCATCAAACCCAAAGATCCCCAAGCTCAGAAGGAGTTTCAGAGTCTTGGAGCAACTGTTGCAAAAGCACTGTCTGCTTTAGTTTTCAGCCTTGGATGATACACAAAGACCTGATCACATGACCTCAGAGACCTCTGGGGACCTATGGGTGTAAATGTTCTCTGATGTATGCTGGTGTTTGTCCATGCAGAGATCTAAAGGTCATAATCACAATAACATGGACTCTCACATGCATCTCCCCAAACAGCAATTCTTAGTTTGTTAGCAAAAATTCAAATCAAACATCTAATATCTCTCACAGTGATTATACAGTTATAATTTTAGCAATAATTTCTCTGTGGTCAACTGTCCTTTGGTGTTGGGTCAGGAAGGCCATCCGGTGCCAAATCAAACATGCAGAGCTACCCCCTGTTACCCCTCGTGAAGAAGAGGGAGCAGCCGGAAGTAGCTTCATCTCAGTGGTTTCTTATTGCATAAACAGCACATTAATAAGTTAATACGTTAATAAGTCAGTGTTAATAATTTCTTGGTAATATAAAAGTTATTATTATAGTTCCACTACATGGTTCTGTGTGTGTGCTAAAGCGTAAAATCTATAACTATTTTTCAATTAATTGCACTGTTAACGTCATGCCTGCTAAAATTGTCATAAAGACTACAACACATTAGTTGTTTACTTCAAAAAATTGTCAGTGTATTTTTTTTCCAGACTGTTCGTCTGTACTTTAAAGTGTTTGGTTTAGTTAAATGGAATTTTTTAAAATAAAATAATTGTCCTTTAAAGTCAGGCAAGTTATTATCGACCTACGTGTCTGTGAAGGTTCTCAGTCATCCAGGTCATCGTAGTCAAAGGAGCTTGCAAAGAAAAGCGTCTGGACTTCTTTAAGTTGCTTGAAGACGTTTCACCTCTCATCCGAGAAGCTTCTTCAGTTCTTTGACCTTTGACCTTAGAACTGAAGAAGCTTGATGAGAGGTGAAACGTCTTCAAGCAACTTAAAGAAGTCCAGACGCTTTTCTTTGCAAGCTCCTTTGATTATCGACCTACCAACCCCACTTCAGATCAGACAAAAGAAAGAGTGTGACACTCCGGCTTCAAATAAACTTCAACTTTGTAACTCTTTGTAATTAAAAAACAGCAATTAAAATGTGTGATTAAAAGTGTAAGTATAATTTTTTAAAAAGTACCTCATAAGAGTCAAAGATGGGAGACTTCACGGGGATACGCTTGTCTATAGCGCCCTCTAGTGCCAGAAAAACGCAGCAAGGTGCGATTAATCGTAGTTTATTGTTCCCCCCAAGTGTGTTTGTGGTTTCAATGAGCACGTCCTGTGTATTTTTATAAATTCACGATGTTTTAGGGAAGCTGCTGTCTTAATGTCCTTGCGTGTCGTTCATGGGGGGGACTGGTGAGAGGGGCAGAGAGAGAAAGAGCTGTGGTGGCTAAAAAGTGAAAATGCACTGTGAACGGAGGAGTTCCTGGGAGGTTGGACTGAGCAGGCACCGGCTGCTCTGTGGACACTGCAGTCTGGCATACAGACTGAGGCAGAGCTGCAGGGAGGACGAGTCTCTGAGATCTTGACCGCACCGGAGCTTTGGTGAAAAGTTTGGGGAGCTGCTGAGCCCCTGAAGGCATCATGGTTGTGTCGGCGCGGAGCTGGGTGGCCAACGAAGGAGGGAAGTACTTCGTCCTGGTGGGGAAAGTTTTTGTCTGACATTTGAAAACCACCCATCTCCACTTAAATCTGTTAACTGACTCGTTAATATATCTGTTATTTATCTTTAACTTACACAATTCTCCAAGAACGCTCAAATGAATCTGTTGCTGCTCAGTTACTGTGTTTAGTACATGTTGTATCCATGCAGTCTGCTTGGCTATTGTAGGGCAGCTGTGGCCTGAACTCAGATACAGATGTGCACGAGACGTTTACAGGCAATTTCTTGTGCTGTTTGTGATGATGTGTTCCGTGTGTGTGTGTGTGTGTGTCTCTCTGCGTGTGTGTGGGGGTAGATTCTGTGGCTGGGAGTTAACACCTGGCTGTTCATCAGCACCTTCCTGCTCTACTTCACTGGACAGCAATACCACTACCTTTACAAGATGCTCGGGGTGAGACCTGATACATTTACATGCACTTTCTAGATGTGTTGTTTTGAACCAAGCTTAAAGAAGGAAACGGACCCTTTACTGAGCCCTTACATCAAACCCTTTCTTAGCTGCATATGTTTGATTAGACATAAACAGATTTTCCAAGATTTTTATTTTTGTACATCTTGTCATGTGAGACAGGAAAAACTCATCAGTGACCCTGAAGGTCATGATATTGTTGATGCCAGCTAACATTCACAAAAGAAAACTGAAAATAACAAGGTCACTCTTAATGATGTAAGTAGCAGCTGTGTTTTTACCAGCTGTGAGAAACGTATAAGTGACTTTCGTCTTCTGAAATCACGCTTTTTCCTCTGCTCTGTCATTTCCACCATATCATTTGAGATTACTTATAAATCATGTACCTTCATAAGGCCTACAAAGTGTAGCTCCATGATGTAGTGATTCACATATTTTGGCTGATAAGTGAAAAATCCCTGGTTCTTGTGAGTAAGGGAACCGCTGACAGTAGCTTTATTCAGTAGACCTACAGTGCTCTTCATAATTCCACAAATAAACAAGGTTGTGTGTGTGACTTTTACACTATTTTCTGCGAAAAATTTGATTCTTATTGTTGTTAAGGAAGAGATAAAAGCACCACGTGTATTGGCTTGTTATTGTGACCTCCAGAACCAGGCAGCAGGGACATGAGCTGGGTCAACCAGTCACACACACATAGAATCAGGTTTAGATTTTAATGCCTGCTCGCTCATGTGGTGTAATTTTTGTCACAAGGTCTCAATGGTGTCTCTGTGGGCGTGGGTGTGTGACTCTCGATGCATGCTTGTGTGAGTGAAAAAGTTCCTTGTCTTTGGAAATAATAATTGCAGTCATTACTTCTGCACCAGATCTGTGATTTTCTCCCAAAAATCACATTTTTTATGCAAATATAGCAAAAAAAAAAGCACTCACCTGGATTCTGTGTTTAAAAATATATCAAATTGTGCTGAACAAACTCCAAACTGATAACTGAAATGTGCCAAGAACAAAGTTTAGCACATATAATACAGTACAAGTATTTGTAAATGAAGTTGTTAAAGCTAGTATGAAAAGCCAGCAGATGAAAAAAACAAAGGTAAAGCTGGAAGTGATAAAATTAGATGTGGCAGCGAGCAGCATGTGCGAGCTATTGCACTGCGTGTACAGTGGATAGCAAAGGGGAGAGAGGGGCAAGTGTGGGCACGCTGCTGAATGCCTTACCAGAGGGCTTAAGCTTATGTGTGTGTCTGCACGTGTACGTGTGTACATGCAAGACGGAGATGTATTTCGAAGGCAAACTGAATCCAGCTCAAACTTCATATATCCAACTTTTCTCCTTCACCTGTGTAAATCGGGTTTTGGGGATGTACAGAAAGCAGGGAGGATATCAGACCTCCTGCTTGGTTTTGGCGTCAGCTGTTCTTAGTAAGGTATGCTGAGTGAACGTGTGTGTGTGGGAAGTCTTTCAAAGGTGTAGGCGTCTGATTTATAAGCATGCTGGTCTCCCCCCATCATCTGCTATATGTAGATTTTGACTCTTGACCAGTTGTTTCACCACATTCTTATATTTCAGCATCTGTTGTACAGCACACTGTGACAGCTAATCACATGAAACTGGTGACTGAAGCTGCTGCCGCCTTAAGGAATCGCATTGTTTTAAGCGCACTTCCTATATTATGTTGCATCTCTTACAGCCATCACAAATCTTTACTGCTATTTAAATCCCCCATCCCTTCAAAGGCTGGACTCCAGTTTCAGACGCGCTCTCCGTCTTTGATCTGTGCTTACCTTCATCTCTCACACCAGTCATTTCAGTTTCTTGGGGATAATCAGAAGAGACGGCACCTGCAGCGCACGCTCAGGCTGCCAAGAAAGTGTTTAAATGTGCTGTGTTTACAAGATGCCAAAGGACGTCCGGCTTTTAAGCTTGAAAACAGCTTCGATTGTCGAGCTCTAAGATTAAGATTTGTAAAACCACATTACACAGCAGACGTCCCCCCTGTGTCGCTTCAGGTAAACTGTCCACTTGTCATCAACTTGTTAGGGGCCTCTACTTAACCTGCTCTGTACTGAAAGGATGACAGACTGTAAAACTTGCAAGTGGTGGCAAAACAGTGGTGTAGTCAGAAGAGTCTTTGAGTGTATACTTAGAGAATAAACAGTGTTTTCCAGTCTTTTTAAATCCCTTTTTAAAGCCAAAAACTGGATGACTTTCAAAATAAACGAATGTCTTCCATTTAAAGACTAACAGACTCCTAAAGGGGTCCTTAGCTCTCTATTCTGAGAAAGACAAAGGTAGTTTTATCTAGCACTACGAGCTATTCAATTGGCCATGATTGAATAGCTGATATCTGAATGGGAATAATCAAAAATGTGCACCTTAATCCACCAGGCCACTTTACACCCACCAAATGAGGCCTAGTGTTGGCAACTTGCCTAACAATGTATGTGTGTGTGTGTGTGTGTCTGTGTGTGTGTCTTTCCCAGCTAGGATTGTGCATCAGCAGGGCATCTGCAACTGTGCTAAACCTGAACTGCAGCTTGGTGCTTTTGCCCATGTGTCGCTCTCTGGTGACCTTTGTACGAGGAACACGGATGGTAAGAAATACTACAGCTCGGATGGATCATTGGAGTTTTTAGGGACGGGAAGAAGAACTTCCAAGTGGGTTTGGTTGTATCAGTGAAAACAGGTTGTGGGGCTTATTCTGTAAAAGCGACTCATATATTGTAAAAGAACTGCTAAAAAATACAGAGGCAAATATGAATATAGAAACATAAAAGGATTGCAGTCTTGATTAGGGTAGAAGGAAGAGGATTAGTTGGTGTTTTCATTGAATCCCAGCCACGTGAATAATACTATTGTCTGTGTGACACACACACTGATGCAGATATCAAGCAGAAAGACACGCAGACTGCTGGACAAGTCCAAGACCTTTCATGTGGCGTGTGGCGTTGCCATCTGCATCTTTTCTGGTAAAAGCTGTCACTCGTCACCCTGCCTCATATTCATTCATGTATCACTGTGTGCCTGTCTGTGTTAGTCTGTGTGCTGAATGTGTACACATGAATCCATGCTGGCTCAGCATTTCTGCTGAACCAGCTGTGATGCTCTTCTTGCTGTTTGTGTTTCTTTTTACTGTCTACGTGTCCTGTGTGTATGTTATTCTTATGGGTCTCCTATGACATCATGGGAGCCGCAAGCAGCCGTGGGTCCAGTGGCTCTCTTCTTTGCAGGGGTCTTCCTCTTATTCATTCATATGTTTCTGGGAAGCCTGACCGGCATTGCTGTTTCTTATAGTTACTTGCATGTGTCACAAAAAGCTGAACCGCAGGTAAAGTTAGTGGTAAGCCACATGCTGTGAGCTTTCCTGCAGCAGAGATTCGGGCATTGTAAAAAGGTCCTGCCTCGCTCTAAATATCTAACTAATTAATGTGATTAATGGTGGTTGCAGAGACGAGCTGGCCAGACGATGATTGTCAAAATTATGCATTACTGATTACTGATAAAGTGATAAATAAGGCCATTCATTCATCAGCTGAGAGTGTTTAACCAATCAAACTGCGTTACTTGATTGCTTATTAAGCAGGTTCATCTCCATGGAAGAGAAAGACTGATGTTCACCAGCTTACATTCATACATCAGCATGCTAACTTGCATTAAATAGAAACAGAATGCCTGTATTTTCTTCAGAGCACATTTTATCACGGCCCATATAACAGTTGGAGTGACATTTTACTTAAAACCAAAATGGTCAGAAAGAAGCAATCCATTATCTGGGGACTGGGAACGTCGGTTAAAATCTTCCATTCTGTGGTTTCACGGATATTCCAGCCTGGGTTGATCGGCTGAGATTTTGGCAGCAGAATGACAGAAATTTAAAAAATTTTAAAAAAAACTTCAAATGCTGGCATCTGTTCTTTGCCTGTAAACTTAAGTTCTTCTTTTATCTTCATCATCACTCACCTCTCAACTCATTAAACATTACTCAGCAGTTCCCTATGCATATGCGTCCCCCCGCCCCCAACCCCGGGGCAAAGTTCTCATGTGCTGAAAAACAAAACTCAGAGACAACAAATGACAACAAAGGGAGGCAGCGGGAGAGACAGACGGAGAGGAGGAGGAAAGAAAAGAGAGCAATAGAGGAGGCAGTGGGAGTGACGAAGGATGCGAGTAGAGAAAATAGGACCCTTGTGTCTCGTGATCACACCCTCTAATTCCATCAGCTGTTGAACAACTGCGTGGTTTGGCCATGATGTCAGCTAGGAGTGTGTGTCCTGTGTGTGTGTGTGTGTGCCAGCTAGTAAGTGGGGAGGTTGTTTTGCTGAGTTTTTGCTGAATAGACAAAGAAATGTTTGTATGAGTTTCTGACGGCAGTTCATTTGAACATGTATAATTAAGTGAGAGCGTGTCTGTTTGAAGTCTTGTATGTGCGCACTAAATGTGTTTTAAATCAGCACAGTGTAACGTTTTGTTTCTCCTCTAGTTATGCACGTTTCTGCCCACCTGGTTAATCTTGTCAGATTCAGTGTGAGATACTCAGATGACTTTCCGGCTCTCAATTTGGCTCGCTACAGAGGAGAGGTGAGACTCAAGCACACCCCCCTGAACTCACCATCACAGTGACACGTCCCACCGCAAATCCTGTGCTTCCAGTTTCAAGACATGCTTGAAACCTGTTGTCTGACCACATCTGGAGCACATGAGCAAAACAGTCCTGCACACCTGGTCATTCACAATGTAAAACATCCACTAAAAGAAAACATGATTGCTGGATTGCCAGATGATTAACTGTCTTTTATATCAAAGCTTAAGCTACTGTTACATAATCAGAGACGCATTCATTGTGAAGCACACCAATCTCTAAATCTGAAAGCATCAACCTGTTTGAGCAAGTGAAGGAAATATCCAAATATGTCCACACTTTTAGCCAAAGCTAGTCGTCTGGAGATTTTGTCTGCTGATTAGCTCACCTTCAAGAACATTCTAGAAAGTCACCAGCTGAAGTGATGTGTTGGAAAAAAGCCTGCAGACAGTTTTCTCTCCAAAGCACAGACTTGGCTTCGTCTGTGAGATCAAAAACTCTTCATCGGTCCTCACAAAAACAGATGCAGAAGAGTGAACACAATTCTTATTTTCTGCTTTCTTTCCTAGGACCCCATGCTGATTATTCTGACCACAAGTAAGGACTACTCTTTGTCATGCACTATGGTACAGATTAGTGGCTTTAGAAAGAATAGGAAGTCATGTTGTGTTTTTGAAATTCAGTTTTTATATTAAATTAAATGGCAAATATTGCTTTAAACGTGTGAGCAGACAATTCCCTTATGTGTATTTTTATATGTATGTTTGTGACCCCTAAGTACTTTGTTGGCTTTGTCTCCATTCTGTAACTGAGTTATTGTCTTTAGTCCCAGGAGTCACTGGTGTGCTGCTGGTCCTCATCCTCTTCCTGATGTTCATATCCTCCTCCTACTGTGTACGGTAGGCTAAATCAGACCACCATTATAATAGTCATCATAGTCTTTGTATTAATAGAAGCGAGGAAAGAACCCTCATAGACTTGATGAGCAACTGTAATTGGGATGAATTGGAGCCCGGCTCCACGTCTCCGCTCCTCGATACAAACATGATTTGTATTTATGTCTGTCTGTCAGACAGAAGGCGAGACATCAGTATCTCTGTGTTGTGTTTCTTCGCTTTTCTCTTTCTGTCTGAGCTCATGACTCATTTTGTGTTAGTCAAAGTGAAATGTAAGCTGGAGACCATGAGGAGGCACAATAACAGAAGGTTGTGGGAAAGAAAATCACAGCTCTGTCCTTATTCAGGTCATAGTGGGTCACTCACTATACGTGTATTAGTCTTCCGAACGGTCTCCCTGATTTCCTCGGTAATTGAACAGGGGATAAGAGGCTTTTCCAGACCACTTAAGGCTTTAGATAAGAATTTGGCTAAGTGGCTGGAGTGGTGGGATGATGGCGGCTGCACAGCAGAAGAATACCTGCTTAATGAGTCAGTGATCCACGGATATGAACTTACTTTAAAGTCTCCAAGGTTATTTATGTTTTACGGATTGCAGTACCTTCATGTCTGCTCCCTGTTGCCTTTAACATTAGAAAGTGTTGAGTTGTGAGAAGCTTTGCGTTACGATGCCCATGGAGGAGAAAATGTGTGCTCTATGAGCTCATCTAACGACTTTGAAGAGAAGCCCACTTTTACAGCTTAATGTAAAAAAAAGAAAAAGTCACGGGCCACAGTGTTTAATTTATTTCAAGTGAGAATATGCATGAAATGAATTCTAAGATGCAATAATTTTATGTATTTATTTTTTGAAATGGAACTTTCCTCTCCAAAGATTCCTTCCACTTTCCCAGGAATGATAGATTGGGATAACTTGAGTAATCTCTTCTAGCATCATTCCACTTCATGATCAAGTACAGTTAACTCAGAGAAACAACAGAGCTTTGTACTGCATGCCAGAGAGCGATACGTTGCTCTAATAGTTTCTCTTTTAAGTTCTTAAAAGAGATTTATGCTGTGTTTAGTTGTTGTTTCTGGAGAATGATTGACAGATTAAGCTATGTTTTGGTTAGTACAGAACCAGAAGAATCGTATGACATTGTTGGGTGTAACAGGATATCTTAGCCACGCTGTGTATATCTTAGTTACCATTAAAAAAGAGCTGCATTCAAAAAGGGAGAATACAGAGCTTGGTTGTTGTCTGCAGTGTTTATGGGGGGGTTGTTCTGTGTAACGACCTCTTTACTGATCTTTGATGTTCTCCTCACTCAGGCTCTGAGCTGGGAGTCTGTACATCATGTCCTTAGTAAACTCTGATCGTCTTGTAATTTATTACAGCATGTCCAACTATGAGATCTTCTGGTACACACACAACCTCTTCATTGTTTTCTACGTCATCCTGATGATACACATGGTTGGGTAGGTAGCACTAACAGTGCATGTGGGTGTTTGGGTTTCCCCTCTACACTTATGCAACACACAGAGTCATTTGTTTTTCCAAGGAACTGAAAGTCTTTCAGGTGAAATTCAAATGCAGGTACTAGTCATCCCATTCAGCCAAGTGCTTGTTCGCGCCTGTTTTTTCTTCTGTGTGGTTGAACTGTCAGCCCCTAGTTTTCATTTTAAATCTATTTTGCCTGAGTAGTCGTAAAAGAGTGATGAGTAAATGTGCTAAAGTGTGACTGATGAAAACATTATGTTGTTTTCATCAGTGGAGCTCTAAAGTATCAGACCAACATAGAGGCACACCCCCCTGGTTGCTTCAGAGCCAACCAGAGCAGCACCGAGCAGCAGGGAGATGAACTGGACACGAGTGAAGAAGAGGAGAGGCGATGCAACGAGGACGCTCGCTTCCAGCCACATTATCCCCAGGTCAGAGTGTGTGTGTGCATGTGTGCGTGTGTGAGTGGTCCAGGCATGTGTGTTATGAGCATATTTACATGTGTTTGTGTTTTGGTTTGAGTTGAAGGAAATGTTTGTTTAAGTCTTCGTCAGTGTTTTAGGGTTTATGGTCGGGGCTTTTGGATGAATGCTGGGTATTTGGGAAGTGTTGGTAGGAGCTGGTCCCATTGAGCAGGGGTGTAATACTGCTAGGGAGGGGCTGCATCCTTTCTCTACATCAAGGCCTGTTTTTGTGTGTGTTTCCTCCTGCGTGTGTGATGATGTGTTTGCACTTGGTCGTTAAGCAACGAGCTGGTTCCATAAATCCCCCCTTAAGTACAGTTGTGCTCCCAGGGCTTTACTGAAGCTGCGAGCAATTAGTCTGTTACAGGTAACTGCCAACAGAAAGGAAGAGAAAAACCTCACACTGTGATATCAGTCGATTTAGTATTTATGCTTGTGAGCGTACTCTCTCTTTTCAGCTGGATTTGATTCAGACTCCTCGGGTTATTGTGATGGGGAGCAGGCTGATGGAATTACAAAGCTTTGATAGAAAATACCTGGTACACATTTCTGTACTAACATTCGCCGACTTAGATACATTCCCGAGGGAAAATTCGGCTGCTGTAGTTTGAATGGCCTTTATTATGCAAAGTTTCCAGTCGCCAAGCCTCATGATTCAAACCACTTTTCAAATACTGATGCCACCAGAACAGCGGCAGCAGTCATTGGTTTGCTTACAGTGCTGCGCGAAAGTATTTGCCCCCTTTGTGGGAGTAAATACAAAATGCACTTTTTAAATAAAGACTTAACTGACTGGGCAAAATAAATGAAATCACTCTCTGCTTGTTAAATCGTGAATTAACTGCGATAAAGCAGAGTTTCTGGAAAGCTAGCCTCACTCAAGCCTGATAGCTCCCAGACCTGTTGAATCAAGAAATCACTTAAATACAGCCTGTCTGACAAAGTGAAGTAAAGTGAAAGATTTTAAAAAATGACACATCATGTCATGATCTTAAGAATCTCAAGATAAACAGCAAAGTCACTGATATCTTTCAGTCTGGAAAGAATTACAAAGCAATTTCTAAGATTTTGAGAGTCCAGAGAACCACAGTGGGAGCCATTATCTACAAAAAAGACCAAACAAAGTTGGAACCAACAAAACTTTTTCTTTCTGTAGTCCACTCGTTTCAGTAACCAGGAACTGTGATGGATCATGAGCCACATGAGCTATTAAGTCATTGATTTTTCAGATCTTTCCTTTTATGTGACAGTGTTGGGGTCACACCAGAGTAACTGCTGAGATCTTGTAACATAGTGACATCGCAAAAAAAATAAACTCAGGAGAGCAACACACATGACATAAAGCTGTCTTTGTGAAACTGCTTTCATTATCTATCCCATATGCCTGGTTTGTGCTGTGTTGTTTCTGTAGACGTGGCTGTGGGTGTCTGGTCCTCTCTGTCTCTACTGTGTGGAGCGTTTCTACCGCTACATCCAGAGCCGTGACCCTGTTACCATAGTGACAGTCATCAGGCACCCTTGTGATGTCGTGGAGTTGCGCATGCTGAAAAAGAACTTCAAAGCTCGACCTGGACAGGTGAGTAGGTCAAATATCCGCTGCTTTTTGGAGAGAAGGGAAATTCCACTCATTTGATTCATCTGATGATTTCTTTCTCTCGACATACCCCCTCTCTAATCCCCCCGTCCTCCTTCTTTTACATCCTGCTGGCTCTCTGCAACTTCCCGTCCTCCTCTTTTTTCTCAGCATATTCTTCTTAACTGCCCAGGTGTCTCCTCATTTGAGAACCATCCCTTCACGCTCACAATGGTAAGACCTACTGCAGCTCGCTTTAACGCATTCCTCTGTCGTGACACAGTGCAAGCACACATATATTCTGTATACACATGTGAATGCAGATGTTTATTAGTAGATACTCAACACACCCTCTGCTGATGACTGGCACTTGACTGACACCTGGGCTGTGCAGTAATATTGTGTTTCACGCTGTGTATTGATGCTTACGGGATTAGTTCAGATTCCATGATACAGTAGGAGAAGAGAAAGAAATCCCTGTATGCTCGCACAGCAGGAAGGGATGGAATCATTTACACACAAACACACACACACACACGCAGCCACATACAAAACCCACTGATTCCCACAAAGGAGCACAATAACTGTGCATGCCTATGCCTGGTGTGTTATAGAGCTTTGAGGAGGAGGGTAGAGAATCACTCTGACAGAGAGCAGACAGACCCCTGAGGCTAGTAACACTGTCTGCCAACAGGAAGGCCGTGCGTGTGTGTGTCCATCAATGTGTGTGTGTGTGTGTAGATTGTTAAATTTAGTGAAAAGAGCTGTAGCTATGTATTGTATATGTGCTGACCCATGTGTTTGTGTGTATGCCAGTTTTTCTTGTGTTAGCTGCACGTGTCTCTGTGTGTTAACGTGTGTGTTTGTATTTTGAGTAACTGTCAGCCCTTTAACTCCTCACAGTGTCCCACAGAGAACAAGGAAACTTTGGGCATCCATCTGCGAGTTGTGGGAGACTGGACTGGTGGGCTCACACATACACACACACACACACACACACAGAGAAAAGAGTGACACATAGTTTCTATTCCCTATCAAAGCTGACAGGATGGAAGCTGTTTTGTTTTGTTCTCTCTGCTGAGGACACATTTCTGAAGAGCTGCATTCTGATGTGTGTAATCATGCCCTGTTTTTTTCTCCTTGTGTGTGTGAGTGAGAGTGTGCAAGACTCCTTCTTTACCTCAAGGCCAAGATTGTTTCCACAGGTTCATCATCTTCCTAGATGACACATTAGTTAATGGAGTTCAAGAATGTTAAAAATGGCAAGAATGCAGTTTTTACCATTCTTGAACTCCATTAACTAATAAAACCAGAACGAGGACTTGATGTCATTTGGACACAGTATGTGCAGTCTGTTCAGGAAAAGGGACTGGTTACCATGCAGCCAACTTTAAGGAAATATCTTTTAGTGGAAGTTCTGGCTAAAACACTTACTGTCCTTTCCACTTGCTTTGGTACACACCCTAATACACACCAAGGGAAGTTAATCATCCTGGATGACAGGATGAAATGAGAAGGACAGAAATGATGTACTGAAAGGGCCTACATCTCTGCATGGTAACGATATCTGTACTTTTAGTTGCATTGCTCATGACCAGTGTTGGGACATATATCACATATAGATACTGTTGCTAGATTTATTTTGAAGCAGCTCCATATAAGGTTTTTCTAAGCATTTTGATCTTTTGAGCACAAGCTTCTCCCTCAGCCTTTTTGTCCCACATCAGCGTATTTTTGTTTGTTTATCTTGTATCCTCCAACTCTGCATTTTTTTCTGGTTATATTTAATATCATAAAAGGATGACTGATGGGGCTTTGTACTGATATGTGGCATATGTGAGGTTACGTTGCAGTCATTAGTTGTTTCTGAAATTTAGGCACGCTGAGGATAAACACTAACGTGATGCAATGAGTACTGCAGCTCATTAGTCCTGACATGGAGTACATGAGTAATTCGATTTTTAACCTCCCCGGGTATGTGTGTGTCAACATCTGAAAACGGTCTATAATGGGAACAAGAACAAAATCAGAAATGTATTTTCATTTTCAGTACTTATGATCAGTGACAGATGACACTGCCTGTCACTTTTCAGCATTCCAGTAGGCCAATCAGCACCATCCATTCAAAGTAAAAATTAATACTAACTAAATAAAAGACAAATGAACCATATTCAGAGCAACAGCAGACTCATAAATAATTTCTAGAAATATATGCTTGTCTGATTGTTCACTTGAGAATTCCCCACAAAGGTGAGATGTGCATATTTTTTTAACTTGTTGAATTGCAGCTTTGCACCAGGACTGCTGTCTGCCACATCCTGCAGCTATAAAGTGTGTTTTTGAGTGGAAAGATCAGTACTGACATTCATGAGTTAGGACCTGTAGCCTATGATGCTGGAAATGTGTTACAGGCCAATTAATTTTCAAAAATTTATGAACTCTTACTGGGAATTTATGCTTCAGTAGGAAATTCATGCCGTAGCTACTTTGTAACTGCAAACACTTCTAAAACCCTATAACCCTACCTGCAACCTAATCTGACGTGCAACTCCTTGGAAATGTAAGAACACGTCACCTTGACGCAGCCTGCAACTTAAACTAACAACTATTGCAACCATTGATTACTCTTGTCCATTTCTGCCTTCTTTTTCTCAGTTTTTGAATAAATCGGTGAAAGAATAAGGATATTAGTGCATTACAAGGAATAATAATCATAGCATCAATATAAGGGTTTCAAGGGACTCGAAGGGACAGGATGAGGAGGTCGGACAATTTAGAGGGCGTCAGAATAGAGCTGCTGCTCCTGCACATCGAAAAGAGTCTGCTGAGTTAGTTGAGGGATCTGACTAGGATGCTTCCTGGACGCCTCCCAGGTGAGGTATTTGTAGTATGTCCTAGTGAGAGGAGACCCCTGGGGCAGAACCAGGACTTGCTGGAGAGATTACATCTCACAGCTGGCGTGGAAACAATTCTGTGTCACCCTGGATGAGCTGCAGGAGGCTGAGGTGATGCAAGTCTGGGATTCTCTGCTCAGACTCATGCCCCTGCAACTTGGACCCAGATAAGCAGTAGAAAATGAATAGATGGAAGTTACATTGACAGAAGCATTATGTATTTAAATATTCTAATAGGCTTGAGAGTATATGTGACCATTAGGAGATCCCTCTGGTTTTTTCACAAATCACACCATGCCTGAAACGATCTCCTCTCCTCTGTCCTCAGAACGATTCACACAGCTGCTGCTTCCTGAGCCAAGGATAGACATGGAGATCCTTCCCATGGCCCAAAAGAGGAGATACCCCAAGTACGTTTCTGTGTGTGCCTGCTTAAATAATGTGGCTGACTTGATTTCTCATGAAGGCTCAGAATCCCAGAATGGCTTAAGGTTTCAACCTTTTGACCTCTGACTCAGTGCTCTTCCTGCTCTGTGTTTGATAGACAGTCCATCAAAGGCCCAAACCCCCTTGGTCTCCTGTGTTGGAACAAATTTCATTTTTTTTAAAAATAATGGAATATATTTTGAGCATGAATATAAATATTTCAGAAGTGTTACAGATTCCTGTATTCATGATTATGTGACAGTAATGGCAAACCTCACAAACCACGCCTCATATGGATGGCCCTCATGTTATTTATCTTTTATGTAGTTTCATGTGTGATATCTTCTCAGTATTCTGTGTTACATTGAGTTAAGTTTGTGTCTAATTTTTTGTGTGTGTATTCTTGATCACACAAGAGAGCGAGCAGCTGTTGTGGAGATATTTATGTATTTGGGGGATTGCTGTCTATTTGTCAGTTCACACACACCAGAGCACAGACAGACAGACACACGCACACACACACACAGACACACACACAACTGCACCCAGACTAGGATTTCAAATGCAGGATGTTTATGTGTGTTTGACCCAAGGGAGAAATATAATTGCATATGTGTATATTTATCTTGGTAGCTTCTCAGCCAACGATCTTTTGTTTTCTTTGTGTTGTTGTTTTTTTTGTCCACATTGTATGTTCAGAGTTTATGTTGATGGGCCATTTGGAGGTCCGTCAGAAGAGGTATTCAACTATGATGTCAGTCTTTGTGTTGCCGGCGGAATAGGAGTCACCCCGTTCGCCTGTGTGCTGCGGGCGCTGCTGTGAGTTCTTACAAAAATATATTATATGCTTATAAATGATGCACAGACTGGGCATTTATTAATGGACTTCTTCCTTCCTTCCTGCTGTACACCTAGTGATGGCTGGATGGGTTTCAGGTTGCAGAGGTTGTATTTTGTGTGGGTCTGCAAGGAACTCCAGTCGTTTTACTGGTTCGCAGAGCTGCTGTGTGCTCTGCATCACAAGGTCAGGACAAACTCTGGCTGTTAGAACCTTCATGTTATATGAATCATGCTAGAATTAAATGGCAAGCTATAATTCAAGTTTTCTAAATGTTTGTGGCATTCGGCAGACGAAGGTCAGAGGTGTATGTGTCTGTGAGACAGCAGAAGTTGTAGACTTGAGCAAAAAGCCTCTGTTTTTTGTTTGCTGGGTTTCACACAGTCTTGAGGCTGTTTGTAGTCTCGCCTCTGCTTCTGTATTTCAGAAAAATCTAGAAAATAAATGCTGCATTTATATCCTGTATCATACTTTATGAATGAAATCAAATACACATCAGCAACACTACAAACCATGTTTTTCATTTAGCTCTGGAACGAAAACAGACCGGACTACTTTAATCTGAAACTGTATATCAGTCAACCAGACAGCTTGCAGGTAATTGTGGCACACACACACACACACACACACACATCAGTGTTTCTCTTTGCTAATCTTGTAATTTTATTGTATTTCATTGTCACTTGCTCTTCTCGGTTGATCTTTTGTTAGATTTTAAGAACTCCACCCACTAGAGGGCGGTGCTTTACAAACAGAGAGAAGCTAGTTTAAAGTGTATCTGTTGCATGTTTTCTAGACTGTTCCATTAAAGCAAACGCTTTTGTTCTTTTAGGCGATGTAACAGCCAACCAATATAGAAAAAAAATAATTCTGTTATATTAGTTTATCGAAAACATTTTGAGGAGTTTTGAACGTATTCGTGCGACTCTCGCGGTGGACGTCTGATTACGAAGTTTACGTCAGTCGGACCCAACCGGACCCTTGCTTATTTTAAACTGTCCGGAGCATCGAGTCCTCTGGGGTCCTCTCTGGTCCGAGCACCTACTTCATTCATTTTTTAAAATTTTGTGACCTCGGTGACTTGTCCACCGAGAATTTACATTACCGTATAGAAACTAAGCGTGCGGCCCGAGCGGCGAGCTTCAAAGACGTATAACAGGAAGTAGTTAGCCGTCGATTCTGAAGCTACCCGTGTCCGCTACGGGACATACAATGGACTTATTGACATAAATATACATTACAAATAGGCATAACGTCACAATGACCGACTTCTGTTTTTGTATGGCATACGCCGAATTCTCCCTATCTCCTCGTTAGTATAGTGGTTAGTATCCCCGCCTGTCACGCGGGAGACCGGGGTTCGATTCCCCGACGGGGAGACGACGTCTTTTTATCCGTTTAGCATCACACAACATCGCTGGGTGTTCCCATCAGCCTTGGGGTTACTCAAAAATGTTTGCCACATTATTCATTGCTTTTCTCAAAAATAACAGGATACATTATTTAACTACTTAGCCAAGAAAGTAATTTGTTAAACTACTCTTTACATTACTGTGGACTGTGGTTGTTGCTGTCCTGGACGCAGATTGCATTTGAATTGCCCTTTTTTGCAATAAAAATAAAATAAATGTCCAAAAGCTCCAAATTTCCAACTGTGTTAAGGTTCACCAAACCAGCCAGTTTATTGGTTGATTACCATTTCATTTACATTCACCTTTTTGTGACTAAATTTCCTTTGCTCTACTAACAGTAGACTGACACAGCTATGTCCAGCACTGGTGGCCCTTAAATTAGATACCACATTCTTTTAGCCTCTAGGAGAAAATAGGAGAAAAAAACAGACTTTTTCACTTTTTTGATTTAGAGAGATGTACACTTTATCTGATAGAAGTCTCAAACAAAAAATGTTTCTCATAAACAGTATAAATGTTTCTTTGTTATGTTTTTTTTTCTGTAGTAGTAATAGCATTAACTTTATGTAACATCTAATGCAAATGTGAATTCAAAGCATCCTAGTTTTTTATGCTTTTTTTGCAGAGCATGTCCGAGGAGAAGTACCGCCCACTCACATCAAGGATGCAGATTGGTCGGCCCAGGTGGAAGTTACTCTTTGATGAAATTGAAAAATCCAACAAACAGTGAGTACAGTGGGACTATCCAGTGAGTCTCGTAGCTGTAGAAACGTGTATATAACATTGTTGTTAAAATTGATTTCTCTGTGGTTTCAGTAAACGTGTTGGTGTTTTCTGCTGCGGACCGAAGGGCATCTCCAGGACTCTCCACCGACTGTGTAACTCACCTCAATACAATGGAACAACATTCGAATTCAACAAAGAGTCGTTCAGCTGATTAAACTTTAGAGCTGGTGCTACACTGTCAGGGCATATCAGTAGAAGTCATCTACTTTGGGGTAGATGGCTTCTCATTCAATCATGGGAAAAGTTTTTAGTTAAATTAAAGTTCTTAGTACCTTTGGACAATCATGGTTGCTTAAAAAAATCTTGGATGGATTTTCATTTGATATAAATACTGACTGTAAAGTTAAATAATGATAGACTATTTATATTCAATCTCTGTACATGTTTTCTAAAGGTCTGGCACATCGAAACAGCCTGTTGGGTGCTTTAAATAAGCTTCGACTTTGGTTTGTGACCCAATCAACATGTGAGAAAAGCTTGGAGTCTCCCGAAGCTTCTGTATCATCCCTGCCCTGTTGCACCCCTCTGTGGAGTAAAATTGCATTCTCATGTTGGAGTCGAGTGTGAGGAAAAAGGTGTGACTCACCGTGATCTTATCACAGTATTAAGAGACTTAAGAGCCAAGCCCCCACCTAGTTCTAAATATCCAAAATATATGGATATCTTCTACATCCAGAATCAACTGGCCCAACATTTGTTTTGTCAGCATCTAAAATATACTGCTCACACATTCTTAATTCTTGCTTATTACCAAGTTGTAATTACCCTGGATTTGTCGATGAACGCTGACTAAATGATGATCACATTCTTCAAATACAGTGCTTAACAAATTTATTAGACATTAAACCACTAAAACTGATTTCTCTGTTCAGGTAATTAAGTGTAATTTGGTATCGTACTCAAATAATAATATTAATAATGTGCTTTACTATTTTTTCATACTTTTGTAAAGCAGTAAACCTGAAAATGAATGGATAATAACAATAATTATATTTTAGCATTAAAGGTATTTCTATTAAAGAACATGTGCATACTGGTGAATCAACTATTACAGCAACATAAAAATGATTTTAGTAATTACCAGTACTGTTAATTTAGGGCAACTGTGGGCTAAATTTACACTGGGGCGATGGTCGAAGAAAATTGTCAAGCAGTGTATGTTTAGCATGCATGTTAGATTTAAACGCTCAGAAAAGGGGGCAAGGATTTTAGGTCTCTGCAGATTGTTACGGGTCTGTATGTTTCTCTCACTGTGGAAGGATTTGTAGACAGCCTGGAGGGAAGTGTGACATTTGACAAAACTAAGAGGCAGAAAAAAGTATTACAACACTTATCTCAGAGTCTGAGGCAGTGTGGTTTAAAAATGGGCACACGATGATGCAGTCTTTACACACCACTACACCTCAAGCTTTTTTTTACTTTTTTTTTGTTGCTTACTTTATTTATATTGTTTAAAATAAATGTACAATTTGACATGTCAAGGTTCTGCAGGATTTTGGCAATCTTTACTGAGTCTACTCACAGGTATACAACAGAAGCATATTTCAGGTTATGATGATTTACTGGTTTACTTTAGTATTTGTCATGTTTAAAACCTCTGATTTTTTTTGAATGCCACAAACTGGAGACTGGAGGTTTCTACAAAGAATAAACATCTTGATTTTTTTCTGATCAACTGAGTAAACGTTGTAATTATAATTTGAAATTTTTGACATTTATCTAAATCTTTAAGATCAACTTTCTTTTTTGGCACAAGTATGAAATAAATGGTTTATATTTATTACATCTTTATTAAATGTACTGTTTTCAATCATTGAGTGATTTAGTTTTACATTTATTTATAATTGAAACTACACATTTCTAGTCGTAATGACCACTCAAACATCGCACTGCAGTGCAGTAACTGAACAGCCCAGTCAATCAGCATTACATGCAGATTTCTGCCACCATGCTGTAAAATACACAATCTCCTAGTTATTTTTAAAAGTGATTATCAACATTATTGCATAAAAAAATAGGCAGCAAATTTGCATCAAGTTGGATTTTTAATGAAGCATGTACAAACTCGTGATTCATCTTTGTAAGCACTGTAACAACTACAGTTAATTTGCTTGTGAGAGGATTGCAAGAAAAACTGCACGCTGTCTTTTAGCATCAGTTCAAATACACACATTAGCACATTAGAAATTTAGTCATTGTTTTCTCTGAAATCATATTTTTAACCACTCAAACTAAACTCACAACAGTGGTTAATGTACATTTTTTACATTTATTGCATATTTCACAAAACCCCGGAAGTTAAAACTACATCAGAAAAACTACTTTGAGCCTTATTTCCTCAAGGAATCCCAAAATAATTTTTCTATTCCGAATGTGTGCCGACTGAATGCAAAACATTTTAAGGTGATCCTCCCAGTGGCAGCTCCCTGCTGTTTGCTCATAGTCTCTTTTTAAATGGTCTCAAATCTTAAAGGTTTGCTTCACCTGTCCCCATCACGCTAATACAAAGGAGGTTGCTTCTTGTTGTCTACCCTAATTAGATTAGACAAATCCTGCAAACCCATGTAAAGTTATTTTTAAAACCTGTAACTGTCTGCACGGACAGCTATGTTGCTAACATATCAGTGATTTATCAGTGCTATCACCACTACCCACTTCCTTTCTGTTGATTCCATAGTAGATACCTGCAAGACACTGAGGTGTAAATATTTTTTTTCTTGTTTGGATGAACTGTATTTTCCTTTTTTTTTAAAAAGTTGCTTCACTGGCTCATCTGTACATGACTATATTTTAAAAAACATAATCAGATTCTTGTTTTTAATTGGCTTCATAACCATCACAGGGTTGTGCAGTACCTGTGTTACAGAGTGGTCTGATATGAAGATGATCCTTCCTCTGAGCTGCTATGCAGTAATGGCTGTCTCTCCCCGTAGCTTGATGCTCTCTTCTTCCTCTGATTGCGCTTCCATTTCCGTCTTGCAAAAACAATGATTACTGCGATGATTGCAGCAATCAGAGCTCCCAGAATCCCGGCACCCACGAGCCACTGCCAGATCTGTTGTGCCTGCTGGAGGTAGGGGTTCAGGAACTCTTGAACAAACCTCTGACCTATGGTGAGACAGATAGGATAGGACAGTAAAGCTTAAAGAAAAGGCCATTTAGGAGATATGTTTACAGTTATGCACTGACCTGGGTCCAACAGATAGGCATATTCATATCCAAGAGCCTTATTGGACAGGAAATAATCTCCGTTTCTATAAAGAGGCAGGAAGGGAACCATATAATAGCCATCATTGTGACCAATAGGGGCATTGGTGCGTGGGTAGCTGTTTCGTGGAGGCTGGTGGTTCCTGAGCCAGCGCTCATAGATACTAATGAAGAGAAGAAGTGAATAAGAAGAGAAAAGGGACAGAAACAAAAACCTACATGAAAAAATTGAATATATATCATGATTCTACATGATATGCAACTTTTCATCCTTACATCTTCTCTAGGTCTCGCTACTTTTATCTTTCTCACTGCATTACACCCAGTGTGTGCAGTTTACCTTTTGCCAATAATATGGGCGGATAAGTGTTACTATACCTGTCAATGAAAGCATGATGTAGCAGGAATATTGGGTCATTAGCTGAACCCTGTACTGATGACATGGAACCGTTCATGAACATATGCAAGGCGTTGTGCAAGGTGCTCTGGCCTGACACGGCCATACCCGTCTGCGGACTTGCAAAACCTGCAGAAGGTGCATGATACAGGAATGGCAACAATGTTTACACAGGAAAATAACACTCAGGGATGAATTTAGTAGTAAACAGTTTGTAGGTTTATATGAGAAAAGTGTTTGTGCAGAGAAAAACGTGAGCTTGGTGGAACAAAAAGGAGAAGGAACTGAGATATATTACGACTTAAAAGTCTTACAGCTCACCTGTGCGACCAAAAAATGTAATTTATTATAATTAATTTCAAAAGTTCTCTGAGACAACGGGGGAATCATTTTCATATTAAATACATTTGAAGGTTTAACAGAATTGATGTCCTGATGAAAGAATGTCCTCTTTCACACCTCGTTCAAATGCACTTGATATAATTTAATTCAGGACTCGGCTTAAGGGGCAGCCTGTGATTTACAACAAAACTGGAAGCATATCTAATGATATAACGTGTGCAGGATGTGTTAAACTCCAACAATAAATACATAAAATAACTAGCAGGTTTTAGTGTCGATGTCTGCATTAGAGTTTGCAATTCCTTGTACACACACTGGTTTGTATCTACCTTTTGTGTTTCCAATGTGCCAGTGCTCATTCACAAGCTTAGTAAGATTAAGCTGAACTTTGGTGATTAAACATGAAAGAAGAAAGGACTAACACAAATGTATGTGCGTGTCTGCCTCTCACTCCTACCCTCTAGGACATTTCTAAAGCTCATGTTGGCAAATCGGTCCATGGGTCCTGTCTCGTACTCGGGGAGGCCCACAGCGAACTCCACATCATCTGAATTGGGAAGTCGTTGCACACGATTGGTATCATGGTTGCCGGGATTACGTAACAATGGACCCTCCCCCGTGGCATTACATAATGCTTCTCGGCTGTTATACTCCTCTGACTGGGTGCAGATAACCTATACAAATGTATAAATGCAAAAGCGTAAACATACATGTTTCTTGGGCTGTTATAGCTCACAAACCTGCGGGCCTCCATAAGGCTTTAATATGGCTTTCTTACAAATAGTAAATGGGCATTAATAGGCATTAGTGAAAACTAATGGAACTCTCTGAGTATTCAGAACAATGCTGCTTTCAAAAATCACAACTTTAAAATAAAAATCTCTCAAATAGTTGGATTAACAGGATGAACCAACTTAATCCTGTGGGCTTGTTTTTACAAGAAAATGAACTTTCAGTGAGTTAATGTATAAAAACTGTTTAAAGGACCACATATAATCAAATATGGGTATTTCCGTTCTAAGACACACTGAAACCCAGGGCATGAGGATCAATTTTTCTTACCTTCCATGATGAGAAGACAGAGGCAGTGCTGATGAGGTTGGGATTAAGGGAGTTGCGTCCACCCATCAAGGCATCGGTACACACGTCACAGGTCTGGGAGTTCCTCCAGTCCCAGTATGGGATGGTGAAATTAAAATCTCCTGTTAGCTTCCTGATCTCATTCTCCCAGTGAAGCAGGAAGACTCTGTGCCAGGGCAGAAATGCTGCAGATTCATGAGCAAAATCGATATCTTGCCATACATTCCCTGGTCCTCCCAGGAGGGCATCTCGGGACACATAGTAGTGCATCCACACAAAAAGGTCATAGGTGTTGATCTCAGAGAACATGGGGTTCTCACCATTTTCTCCCATCTGTGCCCTTGTGCCAGTGGCAATGACATAGTCACGATTGATGGTGTTTTTACCCAGGTTCAGATAGGAGATGAACTTCTGCTGTTCAGCAGTCGACATAGTCAGGATGTTCCTGCGCACTGATTCCCTGTACTCAGCACAGTTTGAACCCCAGTAACCAAACCTACACTCGCCACAGTTAAAACCTCCATAGTTTCCAGCACAGCGGCACGTCCGGTTGAAGAAAGCTAAAGGCCAACGCTCTCTGTCATCGATCCCACTGTGAGGGTACTGGGGTCCATGTGGCTCGTCTGAAATGACCACATCTGTGCAGAAACCGCGGCCTGACAGGGCACCGCAGGCTGAGCCATCTCCATCCCACAATGGACAGCACTCTTTGGTCCGCAGTCCTTCTGAAGTGGCACAAGGGCGAGGAAACTGGCTTACACAAGCCCCAATCAGCTGTAAGAAAACTAAAGACATACACAGTCTTCTCATGGTGAAAAGTCAAAGGCACTCCACTCAGGGGGAATATAAATTCTTGTTAAAAGTGTGAGAACCTCTTGTCCTCACAGAAGGTTAGGGAGAGCAAAAAGCAGCACCAGCAAATAAATTCACTTACAAAAAGTTACTTCCAGTTAAGCAGAGAAATACAGGCTCACACATTTCCAACTTTTGCTGTTTCCCCCCCTTTTTTCTGTTTTGTAATATCTACTCCTCTAACCTGCCATCTAACTAGCTACCAAACCTCCCTCAACCCTTACACTCATACACCCAGCCAACAGCCCCTTGTTCTCTGCCTACTCATTGAGCTGTTTTAGGGGGCTGTCCTCTAAAAAGTGTGTGATCTCACGCAGCATCACATGCTCAGGATAATATTCTTATTTCACTTTGTCTAGAGACCAGCTGACCTCTACTCCACTTCACCTCGGGCAGAAATGTCTGTTGTGTGTGTGTGTGTGTGTGTGTGTGTGTGTGTGTGTGTGTGTGTGTGTGTGTGTGTGTGTACAGCACTCCCCTCCCTTGGGCAAAGCCTCTCCGGGAATTTATGCATGATCCGATGTGCTACAGAAACGTGTGACAGAAAGGAGCAGAAGTTGAGGAGGTGGGAGAGCGATACCGGACAGTGTATTAATGAAAGCCAGGCTTGAATTTAAATATTAAGACAGTGTGTTAGGATGGGATGAGTTTGTGCTTCTACTTGGTCTTTTTATGATGTTAAAGAAAGCAAAAGTGTAATCTGCTACCTTCAGCAATTATGTTTAGTACTGTCTCAGAATATCTCAGAATATGTGCTCTAATAAAATTGGTACTATTAAAGTTTAATATATTAAACATGACATTTTATTCAATCTGCCATGTTATATCATGACACATCAAACCTCTTTTAGAAAAGGTTCGATTGAGCTTCACTATAATTTGACAAAATAATATAACGGTCTCTGTCACAGAAGGTGTTTTAAACTCTTTTAACTCATAATGAAGAATGGGGAGGGGGGGGGGATTATGTCCTTTACAGACCATTATGAGTTAAAGGTGATAGGATTAAACATAATCATAAGTGTACTTTGTGGTGGTTAAATACTTCCACACACTGATGTGGCATGTAGAGCAGTAACATTAAGGACTATGTTGATATTTCAACCTACATTAAAGCCAACACTAATGCTGAGGAAATAGACTAATTCTACCCTTTATTTTTAGGAAACAAGGCCATTTTTGTAATAAACATACAAATAATATTTTTTTCTGATATATAAAGATTACCTCTGTGACTGGAATTTTAGTTCAGATGCATGCAGGCTGCATAAGAGTCTTGTGTGATATTTCATTTTGACCTAATTTCATGCCCCATCAATAAGAGTGAAAGGGGTGAATTGTTTTTCTGTTGCACAAATATACAGGTTGTTACTGACACTGAAAACACTAGTTCATCCACATGGAATCATGAATGAAACCTTTAATGCTGCTGCTGTTTGACAGCAATCATGTTGAAAACTCAACCTTTTAGTCCAAAAGAGGAAAAAGTACAGTAAAATTGTTACGGTTGCTTTGCCTTTCAAGTCTTTAATTGCAAATGAAATGGAAGAGTGAATAGATATGAAGTTGTAGTCATACTTTCCACCAAATGATTAAGATGCTTTGTGTAATAAATACAGTGTATTAATTGTTAATATATTGACAGTGTATTAATAGTATGTAGAAGACGTTTATAGCTGATAAAATACACTTAAAGGCTAATTGCATAAGAAGTGAAATGTAATAATGGGTCTTTGTCAGTATAGCCTCATGGTACACACCACATGGTACATCGTGACGATCAGCTGTACGTGGAAACTTCCAGGAGGAGAAAGAGAGAGATTTTTTCTCCACAAGTTCCGTTCAGACTGGTACAGTACTCAGGGCAGAAAGTCATCTGCGCAAGCTTTAGGATCACAAGCCGGTCACATGCTACCGTAGCCAGGCACGGGATGCAGCTTATCTCGCCGCAGGAGCGCAGTGGAGCGCACAGGAATGACCATCACACGATAAACCTGCCCGCAGGGCTCCTCTGAGAGAGACAAGGGCACACACAGAGTGTTTGAAAAAGTACTTTTATTTGAACTTACCAAGAATTTAACCTGAAATTACAACAGTAGGCTTCAGTAACTCCTGAATAACTCGGAAACAACGTGACGTCGAGTAATGGCTTCGGATTGAGACATTCCCATAAAACTTTTTTTTCCTGTTTCATCCAGACACAAGAGGGCAGCATGAGCCATTTGAAGATAGACCACCAGGGAAGTTGCCTGTCACAGCACGATTACTGCACGCAGTCAGAGTCCTCCTCATCATGCGTAATAAGATAACAGAGGAGGTAGATGACGGCTGATTTGTCTAGCTGGAGGGGATTCTTACGGTTGTTTTACGTTTGACATCTCACAAAACTCCCGCAGGCTTTTAAAAGCCAACCTGTACAAAACTGACCTCCACAGATCAACGAGGAAGTTGTCTTTGTTTTTCTTTTAATGACATCTAATGTGTACTTGAAAATCTGTAAAAAGAAGAAAAGAAAATCACAAGAAGAATTTCAGCTCAGTCTTGAAAACAGACCTAACTGCACCTGTCGCATCTCATCTGTGTGTGTGTGCATGCTTGTGCAGAAGAGATACTCAAAAGCTATTATTTTCATAAACTATGAGCTCAAGCTTCTAATCTTTATCCAGAAACAGTTTCTATAAATGAAACCTCAAGTTGTGGAGACCCCCCCCCCCCCCCCTTTTGCTTGTCTTCCTTTTTAAAATATGATATACTTTCCTTGCGATTTTACAAAGTTTTATTATTTTATTTCTGCAGGGCAAAGCTAACGCAGAGCTGCAGTCTCCCCAATCTCTGTGCCATCCCTGTTATCACAGCATCCTGGTAGTCAGAGACACCGTGACAGCTTGTCAACCTGTGCTGACAGTTTACATCTACACTGAGGCTGCTTTTCAGAATGTACGCACCCAGTATCTGGAACAGCCTGCCTGCAGAATTGAGAGCAACCTCCCTGAAATCCTTTAAAATTTAAATTTACATTTCCCTGGATATATTATAAAAAATATACACACCATTTTGATTTATTGCATTGCCAAACCCACAGTGACTGCAGTGAGTTTTTTCGAAATAGATCTGCCAATGATGTGAGACTTTTTCTTTCTTACT
Organism: Pundamilia nyererei; assembly: GCF_000239375.1. Taxonomy (NCBI): domain Eukaryota; kingdom Metazoa; phylum Chordata; class Actinopteri; order Cichliformes; family Cichlidae; genus Pundamilia; species Pundamilia nyererei. The sequence continues at coordinate 3,804,156 of NW_005187404.1, forward strand.
GGTTTTTCACTTGTTTCAACTTTTTTGCAGAACTTCTCCACGATGTGTAAAGTACGTGGACAGATCTGTCTTTTGTGCTATATGTGCTTGATGACAAATCTGCAGTCTACTTAAGTCATATTAAAACCCACTCTCCACTTGTTCAATGAAACAGCAGCCACATTACACGTTTCATAACTGACGTCCTCATTTCTCTTTTGGCATTGTGCAATTTGTAGGTTTTTTTCCCCTCTATTTGTCCTACTTAGAGTGGGAATATCACAGAGAAGTGACAACCCTGTAAATCAGCTATGTGTCTATGGCAACCACGGGTATCCACTGTTATTTTGAAATGCCATTGAATAATTGATTTTCCGACTGTGACTGTGAGTCTGTTGTGCTTGTGATTTGCGGAGGAGTGTCGTTAAAAAGACTTTTACCCTATAGATGTTATATGTGTCTGATGCACAGTATTACACACTGATTACACAAACGCACATACAGAGTGCAGGTGTGTTTTGCAGGGTGAATTTTTCTTGGGATGATTCATTTGTCACTCCAGTTATATTTTCTGTCCGCTCTGTGCAACGACAAACTCTGTTGAACAGTATCAGGGTCAGAAAAATGCTCCAGATGATTCAGTGGATGATTTTTCTCCATCATATCATTCAGTCCAGTTCTCCATCATTTGACACAGTTCATCCTAACACATGTCATTGATTTGTCTCAGCTTCATCAATATTAATTCACTTATTGATCCAATCTTGCATCAACAGGTTTTCAGTGTCTCTGCGAGTGATTAACGACTTTAATCTCTCTCCATGTGTGCGTGCATGTGTGAAGGAAAGATTAGTTGGCATCAAATGAGACAAGCTGAACTGATCAATTAGATGCTTGTTGATTTTATGTTTTACTATAAAAGTGAAGGGTTGCTATGGAAATGGCATCTGAGATCTGCCATCCATACAATTAAGCGTGAGATCCAATGTTCATTTATCTTGAACAGGTCTGTTAACCTATTGAGGTGACCCTAACATTGACCTTATGAAATCAGAATATCGACACATCTGGTATGTGTGTGCCCAGAGTTCATTAAATGTAACATTTTACATCAAAAGTGGAAATTTTGAATCCAATATCTTGTATCTTGGGACATTTTTTTGAGTGTGCTTGATTTTAATTGAGTGCTACCTGAGGCATTGGATATTTTTGTTTTTGTCCCATTATGCACAGAGATTTCTCCAAATTCTCTGAAATTATTTAAAATATTACGTATTGTCGATGATTTGACGAATAAAGTATTTGCATTCTGAAATGGTTCCACAATTTGCAATCATTTTTTGAGGTTTTTTTTTTTTTAGAGATTGGTGAACTGTTGTCCTTTTTTTACTTCTGAGAAACTCTCTAAGATGCTCTCTCTATACACAGTCATGTTACTGACCTGTTGCTAATTAACCTAACTAGTTGCAAAACATTTCCCCAACTGTTTCTTTTGTTGCCCCAAAACCCTAATCTTGCTTCCATCAATTTCAAAATGAGCTCATATTTTTCCTTAAATTATACATTTTCTCAGTTTATAAATTTGCCTGTTGTTGATAAAATAAGGGTTTATGATATTTGCAAACCATTCTATTCTGTTTTTATGTACATTTTTACACAGCATCCCAATGTTTTCACAACTGGAGCTGTGCATACAGTTATTGCAATCTGTCTCCCATAGTCCTTTTGCACTTAGTCAATTTCTTAATGCTGTATTCAGTGATTGGTAACCAAGTGGTGTTTATCAGACTGGTATCAATGCAGTCATTAGTAACTGGAAAATGTATGACACATCTGGTATGATTGAAAAAGGAGCAAATGTTGAACCTCAATTGCAAATTGTTATCATTAAAGAAGTTTACTAAGTGGTAATTGTATACAGCGAAACCTAATAGACACCTGCTTGGCTAATTGAATTACAGCCTGGCATCCACATTTAAGAACCCAATACAAGACTAAAAAAAAAGAAGAAAGAAATGCGACATCATCCATTTTTATTTTCAGTGACAGGTTTGATTTTCTTGGACATGCATAGATATTCTGCCAGAAACCGTTTAACTAGGTGCAGCACAACCTTCCCCAAACTGCAACCTCTCACCCAGTTCACTGGTCCTCAGCTGCCCATCATCATTCTGGTCTGCACCTGCATCTATAAACATTATTTACACATTTGGGGTTTTGGTCCGTGTCACTTATAAATGCCATCTGTCTATGCCAAATATGGCCTCACATCAGAACACTCCTACCTTTGTGGTTTGTTCTTGAACATTAGCCATAAAGGTTGAATTCATGCTGAGTCCTTTTCCCCATTCAGAAGCCTGCACTTACTCATCTGTTTTTAATACAAGCTTGCACAGAAAATTGTGTTTTGTGTCATTTTTATAAGAGAGGGCAAACACCACATCTGCTGCGCTGCTCTTCCTGTACCTGCTACTGCTGCAACTGTGAAGTCTCACAGACTTGTTTCTCACATATTCAGGCAATTTCTTATCATTTGTAAGCCATGCTGCATCTGTTGCATTGCTCACAGGTACCTCCACTTTTAAAGGTAGCCTACTTCACTTGATTCATTAGATTAAGCACACATTTTACCAACTTGAAAATAGAAACATTGTAGTAGATAAAGACACCATGCAGTTTTTAAACATATCTACAGTGCTGCACAGCCTTGTAGAAGCTTTGAATAAACGATATATTCACTAGTGTCAATGGAAGTTTGCATTCGAGTCTTGAGGCAGTTGTCACTTATGGGGAGTTTTACCCATTTTCTGACCCTTGGAAGACTACAAACACACATAGATAATGTGAGAGTCTGTTCATGCGTGCATGTGAACTCTTATGTTTTCCTGTCAGCCCATGTGCTCATGTCAAAGCAAGCTTAGAAGGGTGAGGAGGAAGTGAGAGATAAAAGTCAGTAAGGCTATCACTGCAACATCTAAAGCCTGTCCAGCCTGCATGTGTGTGTGCATGCTTGCGTGTATGTCTATGTGCTTTTAATGGTCTACTAATCCCAAATGCATTTGGCTGGCAAACTAATCCAATGCTTGTCTAGCCAAGCTCTAAAACCCACTTCTATCCCACACTGCCATCTCCCTGCCTCTCCCCTCGATCCCTGCTTCTCTCTATCAACATCTATCTCCAGATGGTATCTTGGAGGTAGGTGTGATAGAGAAAGCGGGAGAGACAGACAGACAGAGAAAGAGAGGGCGGATGACCTCAACGGAGCCTCCTCATTGGAGCGCGTGGCGCGCTAGAGAGAGAGAGAGAGGAGAGGGGGTTCATTTGTTGCCATAGTGAAAAAGTAGATTAACCACCGCGAGCACAGTGCCCTGACGGACTCGTGAGGGATGCTGTGTTTCTCTGGGAACATACACCTGTCCCGCAAGCAAAGGTAGGCTACAACTTCTCTTCTTCTCCTTTCGTGGACAGAGTCAGGCATAATGGCACGAGGACGGCGTGGATTACCTGATGAATTCTCGTTTTTCCTCCCTAAACCACACGACTTTTGCGTCTCAATGTGCGAGGAGACACTTCCTCAAACGACCGGCTTTTACACCCAATAGGCCCATTTATGAGAGGAAAGCCAACACGAAAAGAACAGCAAACCTGTCTTTTATGTGAGAAAGAAAGAGCCACATAGCAGATGAATTTTTTTTTATTGTTATTGTATATAAAAAAGCATATGTTGATGAAATCATAAAATTGGGTTTTATTTTCTATAATTTATTGAATCGAGATATTTAAAAGGACTCGCAAACTTAATTTAAATTCAAAGATGCCATTACAAATGCAAAACTAGGTTTTCTTTCTAAGCTAAAGCTAAAATTAGTTAATGGCAGTATCTGTGTTAAAGCCTGTGCCCAGAGACATTTGCAGGAAAGCGCGATGTTTCTATTACATTTGCATTGATTTATTTCTAATTTTTAAATCTTTAATGATTTGATCTCCGTGGGTCTTTTAGGTGGACGCCAGCCAAAGCAGTAGGTTAATGGCTCTTTACTCATCTGACCGCTATGAAACTTCAAATGCTATCGATCTCATCCATAGTGCCGTCGTCTCAGCCCACAGTTTCACCTCTGAAGTCTGTTTGATCAGAGAGGAGACAGACTCTCATAGTCTAGCCCATCATCTTCTTCCTACATTATGAGGCAGTGCAGCTCACGGGGCAAAGATTTTGTGTTGCCTACTTTTACTCTACAGTATCCGGATCCACTTTTTGGTTGTAGCTGGGCAATTAGAGATGCGTGGGAGTGAAGGAATTAAGAACGAAAATAGCGACACACGGAGAAAACACGTAGGCTACATGCGACATAGGAAGTTAGACAGTGGGCTCACAAAATCAGTAAGCTCCATCATCGCACTGATCAGTGTTGTACTCGTGGATTTCACTCGGTCACGTCCTCTCCATTGTGGGATGCGCGCTTTGGTGAGAGCAAAGTTGGACAGTGTAGTTTAAGTTTTAAAGAAAAAAGTGTGTGTGTGTGTGTGTGTGTGTGTGTGTGTGTGTGTGTGTGTGTGAGTGTGAGTGTGTGTGTGTGGTGGGGGGGGGGGTCAACTCTTCTTTGATCTGCTGAATTACACTCAAACCTGAGTTTTTTGAGTTTTCCTCTCTAGAGTGTTACAGTATCTCAGTAACTTTAGGCATTTTGTAACTGCTTATTTTGAAGGTGAGGCTGGACTGAACATCCACTGTCACCTGTAAAGGTTGTTGGTGGCTTGTGTGTGTGTTAGGGAAGGAAGAAGCTGGAATCAATCAGTTGCCACAGAAGAAATAAAACAAAATTTTTAATGCACTGTTTTATACTTTCATACTGAGCTCACTGAACGCTGCTGTAGTAACAAGAGACATTTGATTGATTTATTCTGGTTTAATTCTGGAATAGTGAGAAGAATGTTGAATGCTCACGACAGAAATAATCAGTGTCTGTCTTTGGACATTTCAACTTTAAAACTGAACTCTGAGGACCTCAAAGGTGCTCAAACAATACTTTGTTGGGTAATTTTGCTTATTATTCATAATATTACTTAGCGCTTCTAAACCAATAGATAAGAGAACACAGAAAGAATGTCTTTGGGAGTGTCCAATAGAGTTTACTGAATGCTTTAAAAATGAATCAAAACAACACAATGTATGGAGCAGGAGAATGCCCAATGGATGGATGTTAAAATGAAACATACCTGAACAAAACTGTCATTAGCAAAATTAGTTCAGATATTTTGGGCGTCCATGATTTGGGCTTGTTCCAGTGTATCCCAAAGATCATGGACAGATCTGGGGAGTTTTCATTGTCCTGTTCCTGATTTTTCCCTAGCGGTTTTTGCAGTTTCTCCAAGCATATTATCCTGCTTGGGGAGACTGCTGCAACATAACCAATTCTGTTTCATTCCAGCTCAGAGGAGGCTTGTTTTTGGTGGAATATAGCGTTCATGCCATGCTATGGTTACACAGGGGCATTGCTTGTGTTTTAACAGAGCTTTGCTTGTTAATCTAGGAAATTTCCCACGTTACCAAAGTGTGCTACGCCCGTCAGGTACAGTACAAACCGTTCATATTTTCAATCATCCAGGGCTTGATTTGTTCCCATTCCAGCTGGAATAGCATGGACCAGGACCACTCTGCATCAAAGCTGGGCACATGCCAGATCCACTATGTTAAAGCAACAACAAGAAAATAGTGATCAGAGACAGTCTTAGCGACAGTCTTACAACCATAACATAACATTTCAGGTTGTGAAAATGTTGTGTGCACCACACACACACACACACACACACACACACACACACACACACACACACACACACACACACACACACACACACACTTTGGCCACTGGTGGACTCCATAAAGCTAAAGGCATTCAAAAAATACTACCCTGTGATGTAAATGGATTAGCCTAACAGTTGTAGGGTATTGTCTTACATGAGAATGAAATAAAACTATAAATCTCTGCAGATAAACCCCGACACTCGAAGGATTACTCTACCGTCGACAGTACAGCTGTACAGTATGTCTATTATTCACAGCAAGACTTTTGCGATTTGTCTTCATTCTCTCCACATCAGGTCAATGGGAGGAGAGGGCAGGATGATGTGGTAAGATGGATGAAGTGAAGAAAAAAACATGAGAAAAAGAAAGTGAATGACCCATGGGCACGCTGTCTCAATCATAAACAGCAAAGGGATGGGGGGGGGAGAAAAGTGGAGGGAAATGGGGAAGTGGGTGTTTAAGTGCAATTGGATATAGGGAAAACTGCAGAAAAATGGTGGCTACATTTGCAAAGATGGAGAGCAGGAGGGGGCAAAGAAAGTGGGGTCTGCGGAGGATGAGATACGGGGGAGAGAGGCTGAGAAGAGGGAGGAAAAGGGGGCGGGATGAAGAAGAGGTGTTTGGAGAGAGGCTCAGGTGTGCGTGACTGGAAAACGGAGGAAGCTCGGAAGCTGCACAGCGACCAAAGGCAGCTTGACATTGGACTCCACATTATTAGCCGCGTCTTTGCTCCACGGTAGGAACTTGCACACCGGTTATCAAACGGGACCGTGCCAGTGCTGTTGGAGGGGCACGTAGGCTCCTATAGGTAAGGCTTGAGATCCAGTTTTTGCATGCACATAGCCTGTATTCTGCTCAGACTCATATTGTCGCACTTTGTTATAACCCACTGTTCTTGCAGTATTCCTGAATGGACTTGCAATTACACGTGGCTTACTTATCCTTGAATTACACGGGTTCGCTGTAACCTAGTTAAAGAAAGCAGCCAATTGCGCTGATGTATGGGAGAAACAAGCATGCCACTGAGACAGAGGACGGCCAGAGAGGCGGTTTTCACCGGCGAGTGTTGTAGCTGTGCTCATTTCAGACCGTGTCTCTTTCATGTTTCGCACCTTTCGATCTCGTTTTCGGATCTGTGCAGATGATGGACTCTCCCCCCCCCCCCTTTTTCCCCCTCTTCTTGCGGTTAACGGATGCAGCGCTGCGCCAGTCGATGTTGTTGTCTGTGGATTTGATTTCTCCTTGGAGAGACTCAGTTTGAGCAGACGCTGTACGTGCCTGTCAGCGATTAAGCACTTGCAAAGCGTCACATCATTCAATAAATTACTTTAAATTGATGGTACAGGAAGACCAACGAAACCACAAAGGATTAAAAAGGACACAAATAAATAAATAAATAAATAAATGCACCTGGCTGAAAACTGCCGATAGTCTTACTACTAATGGAGACTGCGAGTCCCAGATAAGTGCTGTAAGGTCACATCTTGTTTTGGGGGAGTTGTGCAGGCGCCTTGTCTCGTGTGGCTGCAGCGGTTTAAGTCTTTACTGACTAAGCCTTGTTGGCGTGACGATGCATGTGTGATATTTGTATCCCATTTATACCGGGAGCTTTTTGGTCATTCGTCCTCAAAGGCAGGCCTGCACTATACCTATTAGCTATAAAATGCCCATATAAGCTATGTCACTGTGGTGCACTGGAGTTATAGAGGTTTAATGCTGTTTAGTGGTTCTTTTACTTAGTGGGTGTGTTTGTGTCTCCAAGCCTTGGCGCTTTTCTTCATCACTCATCTGTGGCACTGAGATGATTCTAGAGACAAGGCAGCAATTACAAAAATAAATCTTTAGTCTTCTTAAAACCTGCAGATGCACATTGTGTCAAAGGGTTTGTGCAGAAAAAACTAAAAAAAAAGCAACAGCAACAATAACGAGCATCTCTTTAGCTGGGAATAGGAGGCACATGGAGAGAACCATTGTTCCAAGCCCAATCAGCAAAAGCCTTCCCTGCATAAGTGAATGTGCACACAACACAGAAAAGCAATATGACCCATTTCAGATACCAGCAAGTAATTTGAAAAAAACACCATTATGCCAGATCATTTTGCCCGTCCGTTCCTGTTGACAGTTTATGTTTCATGTTATTATTTTATGTGGTATGTTGCAGTATAGTATTGCAGCTCCTGTTTCTCTCGGTTGTCTAAAAACACCTTGCGAGCATTGAAGTAATTCTTTATTAATGTCAGGATTACGTCTGGTGAACATTTTGTTTTTCATACAAAATGATTCAAATCAAAGACTTCTGATAACATTTCAGACTTAAATGTCATGTTTACTCAAACCTTTTTATAAAGGCTGCAAACACCCCAAAAATATTCCCCTCAAAATGTTTTACAGGGGGATTTTTTGAGAGAACCTGTCAAATATTAGTTTTCTTTGACCACCAATGTACTCAGAGAAAAGGCAACAAAACATCTTTTGTGTAGATATCCATTTATCTTGACACATGTCACATGACACATGTCAAAACTTGTGTGCCGTTAAATGAGCGCGCTGGAGAAATAGGCTATGTGGGTAAACGCACATCCATTTGTATTTGGCACACTTCATTTGACATGATATGTGTCTCTCTCTGTGGGATCGTGTGTTGTTAATAATGGCGGTGAGCTTACTGATGTACATCTGTCTTAGGATGCTTTCTTCTTCTCCCCTCATTTAACCTGTCAGAATGTGCAGTCAGCGGAGAGCTTTTACAGTCAAACGCAAACTGCTCAGATGATGGAAAGCACAACTATAATCTGTTCTGAAAACTCCAGACATCGCCCCCTCACCCCATCATTAAATGCAAACACAAACGTCTGTGCGTCATACAGGACAAGATAAAGAGGATAAATGCATTTGTCTACAAGCCATGCGTCTAAATTTAGTGTAATTCTTAACGCCCCTGTTTAATACGCAGTAAATTAAATGCTTTCTCAACACATAAAGCAGTATGCTAGGCGGGGAGGGGGAGGGAGAGTGTTTGTTACTGCCTGTGTTGTGTGTTTCTGTCTGTGTAAAAGTTGATTTGGATGGTTTTATAATCCCCGTGTGTATAGTTTGGATAGAGCTAGAGATATAAATGCCTAATGGCGTGAGCAAGATGTTTGTTTAGGGAATAAGGATTTGACTTTCTTTTCAGTTCGGCCAACAAGAGAATGATACGGGGGGAGGGACAGACAGACACAGTGTATCTGTCTGACTGAGTGTGCAATGCAGAAGCAGTGGATCGTTCAAGGGAGGGAGAGAAATGATGAAATGAACGTGGTGAAGCGGTTTTGGTGTGGGGGTAATGTGTGTCTGCTGTGCAGTGAAATTCTAGGGAGAGATTCTTCTATGAGGATTCTTCATCTTCATCTTTGTATTAACGTGTCAGTAGAAAGACAAAAGAGGAGGCCAAGAAAGAGACAGAGTTGCGTCACTGATGGAGAGGGAGTGCATGTGAGACAGAGCAGAGTTTTGTTTGATTTGTTCATTACTGGAGCAGCAGTTAGCCCTGTTGCCATCCTGACACTGTCACGTTAATTACGTACAGAGAGACTCTGTCCCCTGGTGCCTCTTTTTTTAATCGTTCATGCCTTCTTCTTCTATCCCCTACTCTGTCTCTGTCTTCCTCTACCTTCTTCAGCATACACTGTGTTTCTTCCTCCTCATTTCCTCTCCTTGCAGTGGTCCTCCATCTGCCTTTTTTGTTCGCTCGTTTTCTCTCTCTTCCCCCAAACAGCAGTCTGCTAACCGCCCGACATCCCTGCCACGACCTTGATCCTGTTTTGCATAAGCAGTGGATGCCATCCTCTGCTGAACTGTCCCAGCTCCCCTGCTGTTTACGGTCAATTAAATTTCTCAGTTGCAGTGAAGGAAAGTATTTGTGCAGCTTCGGGGTTAGGCAAATTACAAGTCTTACCCATTAATGCAGAGGGATGGCTACTTGAAAGTTTACCCAAAGGATGAAACTGATGCCCCCGCACTTGGCTGACTGTTAAACACAGGGCGCTTGGTGTACATCGCTTAGCTAGATATGTCCCATATGCTGTTTTGAATCATCCACTTAGTAGCTGACTTGCCCACGTCTTGCAAATAGGAATTCTTTACTGTTGCCTAAACTCTGCACTTCATTAAAGGAATCCTTTCTATAATTTATAATAACAAGACACATGGAGTGCTCAGCGTTCTTTGCCAGAACAAAAAGAATACAAAATACCCCTGAAAGCACTGCTTTTTTGCCAGAAGGATGTATAGCAGTCTTGGTACAGTTCGAAAACAATTTAAATTGTAATGATAAAAACACAACGGGGGCTTAGTTTAGAGAGAACACCCAAAATTCACAATTAGAGTAATACCATTAAAGCAGCAAGAGAATTAGCTATAACATGCCCTCAAATTTGATTTGGAGAGAGTCGGGGGGCAGACACTTGAGGATTGACTTGTGGTATGCCATGTTAATGGTTTTACTTGGTACTCATCATTGGTTTCAAACAGTGCTGCTAATCTTCAAGGACCAAAAACATAAAAAGGAATTAAAGAGAAAAAAGGGACCTCTAATGGGTTTATGTACACTTGTTGGCATTGTGGTTGTTGTGCACTGTGTAAAACACCTCACAGCAGCTGTGAGGTGTGACACAGCTGCTGGCAAATGCAATGATCAATATTTTGATTTTATTTGCACAATTTGCATTTATATTAGCGACTAAATGATTAGACTGACAAAAAGTGAGGTAGAAAATACAAACTTAGGTGCTAATGTCCTGTTTTCTGGACTTTCCAAACAGTAGCTGAAAAAAAGCAGAACATCACTTAATATGATTCAAAAAATGCACTATTCAATCTGAGCTCTAGGGCGCCGAGCCAGTACTTGCATGTTCAGTGCTGTGAAAATTTGACCCCTTCCTGATTTCTCACGTTTTTGCTTATCTCACTTATATATTTCAGATCATCAACCTAATTTTTTATTAGACAAAGATAACCAGAGTAAATACAAAATACAGTAAATCATGATTCACCTGGCTCTGTGTAAAAAATAAAGTAATTGTCTCCCTATGTTAAATCGTAATTACATACCTTGAAAAGTTTAAATTCACAAGCCACACCAAGGCTTTTCCAGGCATCTGTTGGTCTGGAAAGGGTTACAAAGCCATTTCTAAGGCTGAATACTAACTTAACATAACCATAGAGGGAGCTGTTATCCAAAATTGGAAGAAACTTGGAATAGTGGCGAGCCTTCCCAGGAGTGCCTGGATGACCAACATTACTCCCATAACTCATGCAGGAGGTCACAAAAGAACCCAGAACAACATCTAAAGAACTACAGGCCTCACTTGCTTAGGTTAAGGTCAGACTTATGGTTTAATAATAAGAAAGACATTGGATAAAATGGCATCCATGGAAGAGTTCCAAGGAGAAAACCATTGCTGACCAAGAAGAGCACAAAGGCTCGACTCACATTTATCAAATAACATCTTGAAGATCTCCAACACCTTTGTGAAAATATTCTGTGGACAGACGAGACAAAAACGGAACTTTTCTGAAGGTTTAAGTCCTGTTATATCTGGATAAAACTAAAATCATTTAATAAAAGAATACCATACCAGCTGTCAAAGACGGTGGGGGTAGTGTGATGGTCTGGGCCTGCTTTGCTGCTTCAAGATCCAGACAACAAGCCATAATTATGCTCTCTACCAGAAAACCCTGAAGAAGAATGTCTGGGTTATGTAGCAGAACATGGATCTAAAATATACGACCAAGTCCACCCTTCAATGGGTAACGCCCCCCCCCCCCAGACATAACAAAGATTTTTGAGTCCAGACTTAGATCAGCTTGTGATGGTTTGGCATAACCTTAAACACGCTGTTCATGCCTGCCTTAGTTTTTAGGTTTAGAGGGGAATTACTTTTTGATATGGCTGTAGGTAGCTTTGGATGGCTTATTCCTTTTAATAAATTCAATCGTATATGTTACAAATAAATGGTGCTGTCGTAAAGCAAAGAAATGTGTCGGCAAAGCTCCTTGGCCTAACCGTTGTTATTTAGTGAAGTATGGCAAGTGTGGAGTAATGTATGTGTAATGTGTTTGCCAGTAAGAAGGCTGTAAAACCGACAATGATTCAGATCTCTAGGGTGAAATAAACAGTTCGGGCAACCACTCTCATGATGTGAAGCATTCTTCACTTTAACACAGTGCTTCCTGGTACAGTGAAAAGCTGCTATTTCTGTCCTTCTTCTGTGCAGTTTTCTCACTTTGCAAAACTATCCATTTGTACCAGGTTGGACCATTTTTGTCACCGCTGTTGTACTTTTATTCAACCACAAGTTTTATGAATACATATTAAAGACCCAGGTTATTATACGTGATGCTAAATTTCTAGCTAAATGTTATGACCATAGCTTTACATAAACATGTCTGTCTATCACCGATTCCTCTGCCTTTTAATTTGACGATCCAGGAGTTATTACAGTCAGTGGGATTTAACCCGAATTTTCTTTTACATTTCCCAGGTTGCACCGCTGCACCTATACCAGCCATTGCAGTGATGGTCCCACCTTGAAATCCAGACGGAGCAAAAACGAGTCAAAAGAAAGGATCGTTCTGAGGTCTTCAGTTTTCGAAAACTCCTCTGTGCCATAAGCTCATGCCATGGCCAGGAAAACAGTTTCTCGGAAAAGTAGTTCCCTGTGACGGATCCACAATACAAAGTTGAGGTCTGCTTCTTCTTAGTAACCCAAAAGGACCAAGATGATGTTTTGGCTGCTGCTAGTTCTGTCCATTTGGCTGGGTCCCAATCAAGCCGACTCTGCTCAGACCAATGAACGGCGAGTTGTAGCACACATGCCTGGTGACATAATCATCGGAGCATTGTTCTCTGTACATCACCAGCCTACTGCTGATAAGGTAAACTGAAGTGGTTGTGTGGTTAATACTGGTATAAATGAATCATGTGTAGCTAAATTGATTACATTTTACTTCAACTGACCTTGTGTAATTATTGCTGGATTTCAGACAAACACCATGAAATGATATAGAAATTAATACTTTTAACACAGCGACAGAAAATTTATACATTTTGTCCAATCTCCTGTACCAAAGGTTATAATGTTGCTCTGGTTCTGAGACCCAAAGAATGCTTTCAATTTGTAGAATGGGTAGCTCTCTGTGAGTCCGTCAACATTTAAGTTCCATTAGCTGCCCCGGGAACCAGAAGTCACCCACTGACATTTAAGCTTTTTCCATCTCATTAAGGATAATTGCAAACAGGAAAAATCAGAACAAGGCAGCTATGTGAATACAAAACCAATATTATTCCAACAGTGAAGCACCTGTGTATTAAAAAGCACGGTCTCTTGCATTCATATGGGTAAAAATAACCATTTATAATAATCTAAATGTCACTTCACTTTGGCTTGATTCCTATCTCCTTTGTGTTGTCTAATCAGGTGCATGAACGCAAATGTGGTGCGGTGCGAGAGCAGTATGGCATCCAAAGGGTGGAGGCCATGATGCATACACTGGACCGCATTAATGCTGACCCGCACATCCTTCCCAACATCAGCCTGGGCTGTGAGATCAGGGACTCCTGCTGGCACTCGGCTGTGGCTCTGGAGCAGAGCATCGAGTTCATACGCGACTCGCTGGTCTCCTCTGATGAGGCCGAGGAGTGGGGCGGCGGAACTTCTTGGGGAGGCGGAGGAGGGACGCTAAAGTGCTCAGACCCCTCTGCCACTCCAATGCGGGGGAAGAAACCTATTGTGGGTTTAATTGGACCTGGCTCAAGCTCAGTGGCCATCCAGGTCCAGAACCTGCTACAGCTATTCAACATACCACAGATTGCCTACTCTGCCACCAGTATGGACCTCAGCGATAAGGTGAGCTCTGTTCCTTGTAGACGAATGCTACTGAAGCTCTACAGTTGCATACAAATAAATATTATATAAGAATCAATTACAGAGAAAATCTATTACTGCCACTTTTAATTATGCGAAGTTATTCATTACTCACCGAGTTGAATGCCCTGCATGCTCCTGCAAAACACAGCTTGACGCTCCTTTTGTTTCTGTTGTTCCAGAGCCTTTACAAATACTTTATGCGGGTGGTGCCTTCAGATGCCCAGCAGGCAAGAGCTATGGTGGACATTGTCAAGAGATACAACTGGAGCTACGTGTCTGCAATACACACAGAAGGTACGGTCACCCACGCAGACTCTTATGTTTTTCTTTTGTCCTTTTCTCTCTTTTTCTCTGTGTTTGCCTCATTATACTGTGTTCTTGGCTCCTCTTTATATTTATTTGCCTGAAATACCTTCGAACGCAGCCATGTCCAAGCTAAAAGACATCTGAAATCTGTGATGCCTCAATAAAAAAATAACAAAAAACCAGCACTTTCTCATAAATTCCAGCTAAAAAGAAAAAGAGGTAAAATTGTCTTTGAAACAAGGCAAGGAGTCTTATGAGCACAAGGATGTGAAGGAAGAGGGGAGTTGCAAATACAACTGACGAGATCAGCCACGGCGTAGCAACGCTGCAGCAGAGAGCGAAGGAGAAGTGGTTATTACAGAGATGAGGTTTCGGCTTATGAAAGGAAATGCGTTAAAATGGAATTACTGTAGATGGGTTAAAGCTACCTCTATGTCAAGAAGCTGATGGAGAGTAGATCAGAAGGTGATGACTGGAGGACAAAAGGGTCGTGAGAACTAAAAATTATGCTAGAGATCGAACTCTCAAAATAAATGCCTCCATCCTCAATGGAAAACAACAAGGGAAAAGCATGTGAAAACCTGGAGGAGGATTGTGTAGTACAGACAGAGAGAGTACTTGCAGGATTTGCGTGACTCATTCATTCACTCTCTCACCCTGAAGTTATCGGTGAGTTGAGTCACTTGGTTCACTGGTGGAAGATGCTGAAGATAGTGCAACAGCTACCTGAACTGCAGGACAATGAGTACCTCTGTGCCTGCTGAGAGAACAGCTATTGAACCTGAAAGTGTACGATAAAGAGCGATAAGCACACACACAAACACATATCAAGGACTGTTGATCCGGGCCTCTGGCTTTGCCTCCAGCTGCTGCAAGAGCTTTTGAATTTAGGTGTAATGAGTCTGTGTGTGTGCGCGTAGGTGTGTGTGTTAGTGGTGTGCAATTATCTAAGAGTATATATGTGTATATGCATATAGGTTTGTGTGTATAAGAGAAATAAGTTTATGTGTGTATGTGAGAAACAGCAGATCTGTTCATTTGAAGAAATAAGGCTGCTGAGTGTTTTGTACCCTGAGATTTGCTAATAAGAGTGCCACAAGTCAGCACGAAGTAATTTGCGCTAGTGCACCCAAATGATTTTCATACACTATAAATTTCTCTCACAAACGCTTTCACTGTAGAGCTGTGCGATAATAAATGTTTAGTTAAAACTGATTGAGCGTGAGTGAGCATATGACTCACTGAACCCTGGTAACATGGATTGATTCTAGTAAAACGTTGTGAAATTAAATCCTTATTTGCTTTAATTCTCCTCCGGTGAAACTGAGAAAGGGATTTGTTCACAGATGTTGAGACATATTTATAAATCTTGTCTGAATTTGTTTATTTAAATGAAGAGCTACAGAAAGATCAGGTCACATATTTAGAACAATATAGTGCATATGTGTGACATTTTTGTTTTCTTTGTAATAAGAGTGTGCCTGTGGGCTCACCTATAATGTTATAACAGCATGTATACAGAACAGCTACAACATTAAAACCACTGTTGGTTGGATCCCTGGCTGTTCTGCATGCTTAATATCCTTGTGCAAGTCAAAAAGCACTAAAACATAGAAAAAAGTGCTCGTTTGGCTGTGAATGGATGATTGAGGAACATAAAGTAGGAAATTACTGTCTAAGCACTGTTTTGTGCAGAAGCCTTAGGTCCTGACATTCACATGGACATTATTTAGGTGTGTACAACTTGGCAGACTATACAAGAGCCCCTGATGGCAATGGTCTTCTCCAGCAGGACAGTGTGTGTCTCCACTCTTAAGCACAAGGCAGGGAATCCAACAAAATTCCAGCAAAACATTGATAAAACCTTCAAACTGCCTACACCCTGGATTTATCTAGAATCTACTGAATGGACTGTAATAAACCCACTTCACAGAAGCTCGACTGCGTGTTCCACAGGACCCAAAAGATTTTCTTCTGGCATCCTGGTGCCATACGATGCATGACACCACCAGAGTCCTGACACTTCTAGCAGCACATGAGAAATGTGCACGATATTATCAACATTTCTACAGAAATGTATGCCTTAGAGTATTTGTATTAGCTTAAATGTGCAGAAAATAGTGGTCTTTTCAATTACAAAGACTCAGCTTAACCTTGAAACAGGTTTTCAAGGTCAGATTCTGCCTTGTCAAATGCAAAACATGACAAAAACAATTAGTGTGACAGAGAGAATGAATTAAGATGAAATGTAATGGATGGAAAAGAAGTGGAGACTGAAGGGAGAGGACATATAAGGTGGGGGTGGGGAGAGAACTGTAGGAAAAAATAAGGGAAATGAAGGATTATTTTTTTTATTTATTATTTTTTTTAAAAGGACCAAGATAAATTGGGAATGGGGAACAAGGAGAGAAGAGAGAATGCAGGGAACCGATGATAATAATGCCAGAAAATGACAGAAGACAGAGTACAAGGTGTGTCTGTGTGTGTATTAGGATGTGGAGTGCTTGCAGTAGATAAGAGAGCGTACAGGAGCTGAAGATTCGGAACAAGATTGGTAGTGGTGGTGGTGCTGCTGCTGCTTCTGCTGCTGCTGGTGGTGGGGGGTGTTACAGAGACTCATTAATTCTCTGCATTAAAATTTTGCATCTGGAGGCAAAAGACGGGGGAAAGTGATATGCAAGATACTGGAATACATGGAATATCAGCAAAGTCATTACACTGAAGTAATGAAATACTGTATTTTTTTTCACCAGGAGGATGTAAGGTACATGCATGCAATATGTTGACGTTATTACTGTTTCTTGGTTGTGTAACGCAGACTGTCTGGGCCTGACAGAATGTTTTTTCAGCTGTGACTGCTAAAATCAATGCCTGAGATGGACGTAAGAACTCTCGAGCCAAGCACTTTCTCACAACCTTTAATGCAAAGTAACAGGTTCTCTCTGTAACTCAGTTTTAATGGGTGCTTGTTCTTTCGTGAATATGTCAATGTCTAATCCTCAAACTTCAAACGTCACAGTACCTTATCAAAGGTCGATTTAAATGTATCACATAGGCCACTACTATTAACAGAGAATAAGTAGAATATCATTATATAGCCTTCCTTTGGTCACTTTAACCACAGACGCTGAAGGTGAATTATGGCAGGAACTGTAACGTAACACCTCAGATATATCGTGTTCCAAGACATTTGATAAAATAGCATCAAGAGAATTGAAAGGTCAGTTGCATGGAGCATATATTAAAAAAAAATTCATAAATGACCTTTTAATTTAGGTGATGTCTGTGGGACAGTGGCAGAAACACTGACAGTTCTTGGAATGAAGCCTTTGTAGAGCACCTTGGAGAGACCTGCTTGTAGCTGAGTATACTTATCTGCATCACTAAATGCTGTGGAGGGAATGGGACCCTCTCTCTACCGTCAGCATTTTCCTAATGCACCATCACATGTGTTTCTACCACACGGTCTCACGCGATGATCACAATAGGTTGCGAGTCCAACAACTCACTGTTCATTGTGTGACTTTAATCAGCCAGAATCATCATTATCATCCTCCACCACACCGAGTTTACCATTTCTTTGTTTCACTCTCTCTCTGCGGCCTTCCTCCCCCATTTCTCTCTGTGTTCCTCTGTTCACCTCAATCCAATTCAGCTGAATGGGATTTATTGGCATGATATTTGACATGTGTCACCCCAGCACGCTGAAACAGAAGTTGATCAATGTTTTAATAAATCAAGATGTCAACTTTCCCTCCACACTACCGTTTTGTCTTTTCTCATTTCTTTCTCCTGTTGGTCTTTATTGACTCATTTGATCCTAGCACTGCAGATTCTCCCTCTGCCTCTCATCCTCTGCATTTTGTCTTCCTCTCTGTTCTCGTCGTCCTCCTTTCTGCCATTGTGTCTCACACTCAGACTCTGGGACAAAACATGGTCCTTGTCTATTTAACTCCTGTGCCTTTTTAGGATTGAGGAAGATGAAAGTAGGAGGGGTTAGAAAGGGCAGCGTAGAGAAAGGTTTAATGAATGGACAAGAAGGGAAAAAAAGTGTTGCCTAAGGGTGAAGATTCAAAGAAGGACAGTTTCTGGATGGGTCCCCAAACAACAACAATGGCTTGTGGTTTAATGAGCATGGGGTCACAAGACTGCATCTCCTCAAATTGGCTTGTCCTCAGGTTTCAGAACTCATGTTCAGGGAATCAATTTAATGGCTTCTGTTAAGACAGATAGTAGTTTGCCAAACATCCTTCAGACCAGGCGCTAGAGGGACTAACTGCATGGTCATTATTATAGGGGAGACATGTCTGACCTATTGCTATGCTTTTAATGGGAATTAATGATTGTTATGTATGCAACAAAATGAAGCTGCGTATGAGGAAAAAGATGCATAACATTTCCACTGACCACAGGCAGACCCAGATTCCTGATGAGAACAGCTTTTCCGCTTTCCTAGGTCGATTTTAAATGAGCTTTGGTTCTGAGAAAACACCAGTGTTCCTGGTTCATGTTCACATGTGGTTTCTTCTTTGCATTATAGAGCTTTAACCTGGAGTGTGGATGCCACAGTGAATTGTGTTCAGACAATGATTTCTGGAATGTTCCATAACAGAATCATCCCTGTTTTTAATGCAGTGGTGCCTGAGGGCCCAAAGATTATGAGCATTAAATATGGATTTTGAGGGGGTTTGTCCCTTGTGCACAGAGATTTCTTCAGATTCCTGGAATCTTTTGATGATATTATATGCTGTAGATGATGAGATATTATAAGTTTGTACAGATTTATATTGAAGATTATTATTCACAGTAGGCACAGCTGTTTGCAGATTGATGATCCTCTGCCCATCTTTACATCTGAGAAACCCTGCCTCTCTAAGATGCATTTTAATACCCGATCATGTTACTGAACTGTTGACAGTTAACACAATTTTTTTTTTGCACTATACAATTTTTTGTTGCCTCTGTCCAAATTTGTGTTGCTGCTATCAAACATAAGCTCCATCACTCCATCAGAACTGATGCTAGGCTTGGAATCAAAATGCATGCCAGTGATGGCCAGAAAGTTTCCCTGACAGACAAATGAACCAGTACAGAGGAAGAGAAGACTGCTACCAGTTGCAGCCCTTTTATGCGTGTGGGCTGGCTTTTGTTTAGGAATGGTGGGAGCAAAAGTGTGTTTGTTTGACAGTGTGTTAGCATTGTTGAGTAGAACCGAGAGAGTGAGAGGCAGAAAAAGAGAGCTAAAGAGAACCACGGCAACTTTACTGAAAGAGAAAAAGTGAGAGAGGGCGAGATGTCTCACACAGAAATCCCTGTTGAGTCCTGAGTGAAGTAGGTTACAAGCTTTATCGATTTTGATGATGGTAGCTGTGTGTGTTTGTGCGTGTGTGTGTGTGTGCGTGTGTGTGCGTGCGTACGTCTGTGTGTGTGTCAAAGGATGGTCTGCACCATCTGTCTCCCACTCCTCTCACTGAGACACTAATTACAGGACTTTACACTTCACTCCACCACACTGACTGGCCTGACTGTAGACAGAAACACACACACACACACACACACACACACACACACACACACACACACACACACACACACACACACACACACACACACAGAGCAAGATCCACAGTGGTCTGGGACTGTGGGACCGCTTCTAATTTCTGTATAATTTTTCTCTTCCTCATTTCTCCCTTGACCTCTTCTTTTTTCCTCCTCATCAATTTATGTGCTGCACAGATCAATGATGCGTAATTAGGTTGCATTCTGTTACAAACACACCGGAAGAAACAAACATTAGATAAAAAGAGGGGGGTTTTGATCTTTTCTTCAATCAACATTGAGAAGGGAAGGAGATAAGAGGGAAGAGGAGGAAAAATTAGAGAGGGGAATCCTATCATGTTCTTTGCCAGTGTGTACAACCCTTCATTAGCATAAATTCCAGGTCACCCACTTTCTCTGGCAAAGAAAGGGGTGCCACAGTGGGGAGATGCTTTCTCTGACACAAATTTCAGCATGCAGGCATCTATCTGTCTACAGTTAAGTCCACAATTTGTTGGACAAAGGCAATTGTTGTGATTTTGACTTTGTACACCACCACAGTGGATTTTAAATGCGACAATCAAGTTGTGAATGACAAAAGTGAAACTGTTTTTAATCAGGATGTAGCATCAGGCCAGTTAAACTAATGCAATATTTATCTGGTCAGTTAAGAAGGAGGGGTAATTACTTTCAGCTGTTGGTGTTAATGAAATTAAGAGCAGGTACACTAGAGGGGCAACGGTGAGACAACCCCTAAAACAGAAAAGGTGTTACAGCTGGAGGCCACAGATGTTTTTTCCCCTGCACCTCTTTTTGGACTGGTTTATCACTAGTTTTAGCTTTTAGCTAGAGGCAGTGTCACTACTGGTATCACAAGGCAATACCTGGACGCTACAGAGGTTGCACAGGTAGTACAACAAAATGTCTTTGACCAACGAATCAGAAACGGACTTCATCCTTTAGGGAGCCCTGTACTCACTGACTGGCACTGTGGAGTTTGATTACCATTTGCATAGAATACCAGAAATGGCAGGTCCACCGCTGGTGCCCTGTGCTTTTCAAAGATGAGAGGAGGTTCACCCTGAGCCAGGAAGAAGTCGTGGAGAGCGTAACACCGTTCAGCATTGATGGTATATCAGTGATGGTCTGGGGAGGCATATCCATGGAGGGATGCACAAAACCTTTTCTAGCTAGGCAACGCTACCCTGGCTACCATTAGGTATTGGGATGAAATGCCTAGATCCATCGTCAGACCCTATGGTGGTGTAGCAGGTCCAGGGTTCCTCCTGGTGCACAACAATGCCCGGCCTCATATGGTGAGAGTATACAGGCAGTTCCTTGGGAAACCGTTGCTATTGACTAGCCCCCATGATTGCCTGACCTAAATCAATGTTTCAGTCTATTCAGTACCACTGGACTGGACCTCAGACTGGAACAGGGCACCAGTGATGCCATTATTAGTCTAAAAAGCCCAAAATAAACCCATCGGATAGACAGGAAAAACTTAATGAGTGGGAAAAATCAATAGTCTGGTACATTTTTAAACGGAGGGAATGAAATGGCCAGCTCAGCAACATCAGGTCTGAAAGGTGCCAAACTCTGTCTTTCTGCTATTGAATCCGATATTAAGTGATCTTTAATCATCATTGATCTGCCAATTCCCTACCACAAAATCTGTGTGATGGCTTACTCTGTCCATGCAACCCATTATTTCACTTGGATTTCCAGTAGAGAGAAACTATCAGAAGTGGACTCTCAACTGCTGTGAGATAAATGTGAGAAAGGGCAACTTTGGGCAATGTCTAGACTTGATTCTCCTGACATTTTCCCAAGTTCCTGTGTGGAGTAGTTCATCTATCTCTCTATGTGCTTCCATCTGTCGACACAGAGACATTTTCCTCTCCTTTTGAAAAAGTTAAGTAATTCTGCCTCAAAACTGAACTAATTAAAAATGTCACCTTTTTTGTGTGTTTCTAGGGAACTATGGTGAAAGTGGGATGGGGGCGTTCAAGGACATGGCAGCCAAGGAGGGCATCTGTATCGCCCACTCTGGTAAGAGACGCAGGTCAAAAAAACCACAGTGAAGTCAACTGTATGAGTCATAAACATTGTTTAAAATATATTAAATCGGAAAAGGCTTGCTGGAATTTTAGTTAGTAAATAGTTTAGTACTGATTCAAAAGCAATTGAGCAGAAGTGCATTACCCACATAAAGTGCTGCTTAGCATTAGGAAGGGCATTACCATCTCTACTGTGTCGTACACCTAATGCTGTCAACACAAACAGCCTGTTAAACAAAAGTCAAAATTACTTTAAAGTACAGCTTAATTCTAAATAAACAGGAATAGTATTTTTTTTAAAGAAGGTGAGATTGTAAGTCATTGTGTTGTTCATTTTTTAATTTCTTCTAAAATGCTTACATTGTGAGTACCACATGAGAATCACAGAACTGTGTTTGTGTGACAGGGAAAATCTGGAGCAATGCCGGAGAGCAGAGCTTTGATCGGCTGCTGGAGAGACTGAGGGCCCATCTGCCTAAGGCTAGAGTAGTGGCATGTTTCTGTGAAGGCATGACTGTCCGAAATATCCTCATGGCTATGAGGCGCCAGGGACTGGTTGGAGAGTTTCTTCTCATCGGCAGGTTAGTGGGGCTAAATATGTACTCTATAACATGCAACTCCTCTGTGTTTTTGGTACTGGAGGTTTCAATTTGTGCGGTTTGATGAAAATAAAAGCCTTAGGCCACAATGCAAGCTCAAATGGGAGTGATATTGTTTTTCATAGGCCTTTTAGGTTTATTTGCATTCACAAACTGACCAGTAGACTGATGAGGAATTTGTGAAAGAACTACAGGAAGGCTTAAAAAAGTATCTGTTTTCAGTCAGCAGAGTAGCCAGTGGGTTTGCAGATTGCAGTGTTATTAAATCAATTAAAAAACATTAGCTGGAAAATAATGAAAAAAATCTGTCCTTACAAGGCAGATGCTGTGGCTTAGTGCTCTTCTCTAAACTAACCCTCTCAGTCTTTGAGAATTGCAGACACAGCTATTTAGTTGATCAGTCGATAACTGGATCAATGTTTATTTAAACATTTTGTTAAAAATAATATTTTAAGCACTTCTTTCTGGAAAAATGCTTAAAATCTGTTTTTCATGAATTTGTTTCGTCTGCTGGTAAAAGAAGACATTTAGTGATTTCATGTTGCACTGTTGGATGGTTTTGTGATGGTTTTTGCATGTTTGGAGGTCAACTGACTGATGTAACTGAAACTAAAAAAAAAAAATCAGAAATGTAAGTGTCAATAACAACCATTATAGCCACACTTATGAACATTTAATAAGAACCCATCTGGTAAATATATACTTTCAGCTAGTCTCTGCTCTGTTTTTTGTTTTTGTTTTTTTGCAGAAAATGTGCATGCTGCTGATGAATAGACTTCAAAGCCCAGTCTGTGCTTCAAAGTAGCTGGTTTTTGACTAGCAGTGCTGCACACATCCCCAGCTGGTTGTGACTGATTGAACTGTATTTGTTGGATATATCTATAATAATAATATTAATAATGATAATAATAATAATAAATGAATGTGTCTTTTGCAAACATAAGCTTAATGGACACACCAATTGCTGTAAACGACTGAGCTGAGTTGGACAGATAAAGACTTCGTTATAAAATTCTAGAAACTGAAATAAAAACTGATGCATTTCATAAATGGAGATCTGTCTCTGCCACAGACGGGGGTGAAGGCTGCAGGAAATGATTAGATAATGTAACAATCATTTTCTAAGTCTTGTTTGAGGTATTCCTTAGAAAAGCTGCCTTAATTTTTAAATAAAATAATATCCGCAGTTAATAATGAATGAACGGACAAACCCAAAACGCCAGTTTATGGAAAAGCTACATTTTTTGCATCAGGAGTGGTGATAAACACTCAGTATTACAACTAGAGACATTGTCGTGGTAGAGTATGCACTAACATTTGGTTATATGAGGTCGTTTTCACATAAAGCTCCATTTCTGTGTGGATGAATTGATATGCAGAAAGAAAAACTTTCCAAATCAACAGTTTTTACCTACATCTGTGTATATGTGTGTGTGTGTGTGTGTGTGTGTGTGTGTGTGTGTGTGTGTGTGTGGCTACATACGTCTGTATGAAAGTTGCTTCTAAGCCTCTCGAGTTACGGTTGCCATGCCAACTGTTGATTAACATAAGATGAATAATGATTTTAGCACCTATGCCAGCCAGCATGCGAAGAGGAAAAACAATAGCTTTTTGCATATACTGGAAACAACATGATGGGGTTGCCTTTAAAATGGCACAAGTGTAACTGGTTCCAATTCTGTTCTACTTTTCCCCCCAGTGATCTCTGCTGTTTCACTAAATCATCATGCCCTGCATCATATTTGTTGTCATCACCACCTTGATGCTCATTACCATCTTACTCATCATCATCATTATCCTCCTCATCAACATCATCATCATCATCATCGCTGTCTATATGAGGTAAAGTCTACTGTACTCAGTCTGCAATTAGAGATTGAAGTGAGAGAGAGAGAACGATCATGAAGTAGGCAGACATTTTCTGTCCTCACAGAATTAAAGGACTTAATCAGTCGTAACTTTGATGCACTGTCAGGGGAGAAGTTCTTTGTTAGGTCTGACTATGTATGATATAAAGAGTTTAATGGATAATTTCAACAGAACCTCCAGGGGAAAAAATAAAATTAACAGTGACAAAAGGCCTCATTCACAAACTGTGCATGTGAACGTTTTACATACAAATTTGTGATTGATCAATGTTTCCTTGCCTGAATTTGGTCACACTCTGCTGGATATCATGAGTATTCACAAATGATAAAGTCAAGCTGATTCACGAAAAAGGCCTGAATTAAACCACCTTGTTACTAGTGCATTAAATAACAATGAAAATGACCCATTAATCCTAGCGGGATGTTGTGATTGTGACTATAAGGTTTTGACAAATACCTGCTTACTGATGTTTGTCCAGTAACTGAAGAGATTCTGTTGTTTTTTTCCTGCATTGCGTTCTTTTTTCCTCATCTGTTTAAGTTTACTTTGATTCTTTTGTTTGGACTTGATTCACTGACATACAAATGGTGGTAAGAAGAAAATCATCTGGTGTGCACATGTCACAAATTTGCAGTTATTTTATGTACAAAAAACAAATTTCTTTCCACATTAGTGAATGAGACCCATCAATTGCAATGCATAATGAAGTGTAGGAAAAAAGTCAGCTGTGGGACATCACTATGGTGTCACAATTACATCGTCGTCATCTCCGTTTTAGTAACGAAAACAGAAGAGTTATTCTTCACTCAGCAGAAGTTATCAGGACTAAAAATCAGCCAGTCTGTTTTGATTTGGTCAATTAATTAAAAACCAGCTTTCCTTAGGAATCACTATCATAAATGAACTGTAGTTGTAAATTGGAGATGGTCACGGGTGGGCGCCCTGCTAACTGGAGGTCTGTGAAAGGAGCTTCTGATTAATCCAGTTGGGGAGACAGGTGTATAATGCAGGATAATTAGATTACCGCAGAATCACAAAGATGATGATAAAGCAGGTTTATGGAGGGCAAATGAGCATGGAATACCACAAGATCTCTGGATCGCCAGGGTCCATATTTATACTGTTTAAATAAGCCAAGTGCCACATGAAATACAAGCATTTAATCTGAGTAAATTGGTGGTCTGTAATTTATCCCTCACTGTGCCCTTCACATTTTAAGACTATTCTACATCTAGGCTCGGCTCCTACATTAACAGTGTAACAGTGTTGCACGTAACATTGTATTTGTTACAAACTCCTCAGTTCTGTAGTTTTGCAACAACTTGAAATTTAGATTTTGCCGATTTTATGAACCCTCAATGGTTGCTTTGTTTAAGTGCTTTTCTGATTTTATATTTTTTATCTTCTTCCCTCTTGAAATAATCTTAACACCCAAATCAGGTCCTGGGGCTCACTATCACATCGCAAGAAAACTAATGTCTTACACACACGGACCCATAGGCAGCATAATGTAGACCCAGAGATTCTCCTTCCTGCATCTGAATATGTTTATTGCTTCTCTTCTATAATTCCTTATGGTGCCAGAGGGCTACAAGCCCATTAATGAATAGCTGGGCTGAGATAAAAATCGATATCCACACGGGACACGTAGATACCCCCGCACACTCAGTGCAATAACATAAATGCAGGTTCTGTCATAGCATCAGTTTTTCTCTCTGTCAACTTAGTAGCCTCCTATTTGTCTTCAAGTGAAACACTATCTCCTTTATGAAGTCTGATGAAGTCTTTTTAGTGACAGCGAGAGATAAATCAGTTTCAGCCGCCACTTTAGTGAGATTTTCTGCATTTTATGGTCGGCTATTATACTTTGATATGTCTCCTGCTCAAGCACTGCTTCTCAGTTACCTGTTACGCCGCATTTCAGGGAAGTGCTAGTAACAATGTGCACATTATTTCTCACAAAGTAAATGTATTAAAACAGATAGAGAACATTGGTTAGAAAGTAAAAAAGGCAAATGTTTCAACTACAAAATGTGTTTAAAACCAGTAGATGGAAATTTTTTGAAGGCTTGCGGTGCTGCAGGGAATTACTGTGTCAGCCAACGTGTAACCAGTGCTGGTTTGTCTGTATTTCCATAAGAGGCAGACTCTCTGACTCTGCTGAAGAGACTCATATACTGCTGAATGAATTGAAAGTGAATAGTTAGAATCAAAAAGTCAAAAAGCAGAGTCTCTCTGGAGATCATCCCGCATGAGTCTGCACCCCTTCTGCCTGCTGTTGCCATGGAAATATCCCCAGCCATATTTGGATGAATCCAGCATAGCAGCTGGGGTGATATGTGGCGCAGGCGCATGTGTTTATGTGAATGGCTATGTGATTGCGTGGGTGCATCTATATATGTGTGTGTGTTTGACTGTCAGTAAATGTGTTTGTATTCTGAGGTTTTCTGTGGCCTGACATCATCTCTGTTGGATGAAGGGCTTATATATATGTATTTATGGCTAATTTAGTTAATTTCTTACACACAATGCTTTGACTTCCATACATCTTTTGTCCAGATCTGTCCCCACAGGTCTAAATACTCTTTCTCCTTTCTTATCATCTCTCCATTCACTTATGACTCTATCTTGTCATCTCTCGCTCTCTGCTGCTTTCTTTTCTTCCCATGAATAACAGCGTGATGTATACCTGTCAAGCACAGCATTGTAACCACCTGCCCAATATTGTGTACCTCCCACTAGAGAACAACACTGACAGTGGTATCCTTTGATATCCAGCACCAGGATGTTGTGAGAGGCGTGCATGGTCTGCAGTCAGGTTTAGTTGGGTGCTGCATGGCGCTGGTAACACCAGAACCCAAGCTTTCAAAGCAGAACATTGCTTTGTAACAACATGATCAACTATAAAAAGGTTTCAGTGATTTTTATGTTGTGGCTTATCAGTGCATGGAGGCCCTGCAGTGTCGCACTTCACACCCCAGCTGTGGGTTAAGGCCCAACATGCCTGTGTTTTAGACTGAGAGAAATTGGAGAAAAAAAAATCTCATGGTAAAACGTTTGAGTGACTCAAAGCAGCCTGCCTTCAGAATTGGTTTTTAGTGGGTTGTGCACCTGTATAATCATGAGATGAGGCCAAAGACATAGTGAGGGCAGAGAAAGAAATCAGACCGAGGAGGGGAAGAAGCAATTCAGAAAGAAGAAGGGAGACTGTGATTGAAGAGAGGAGAGATTAGCAGATCAGGGCAGAGAGCAGACAGTGTGTGTGTCACATTCGCATATCAGGGTATAAAAGATTTGTTGTCGCACATAAGAAGCAAACCTCTCAGTAGGAATGTAATTTACGCATCACTGCTGCGCTTTGGATACATCCGCACACATTTACATGCGGACACCCGCAGGTGCTGATCCTCACACTCATACCGTACAAGTGCAGGTTTCAGTCTGTTAGTGGTCATGGAGCTGTGTAATGTTTTCTAGTATCATGTTAATTAACCCTTGATTAAAACAAGAGCCGTTTCATGTAATTTAATTGGCGAAATGATAGAAATGAATTCTGCTGTTTCTTTTTAAAGCTTTGAAATAAAAGACGGATGACAATTAGGCACGAGGGAATATGTCGTAATGAATGATCGAAGGATGAAAATGGGGAGAGGGAGAGAAAGAGGGACCTTTTGTTTTTTCGTGTGATTATGCGTCGTTAGTGTTTATTTTCCTCCGCTGTGTGTAAATGTGCATGCGTGCAGCTGCGTGTGACAGTGAGTGATCTCAGTGTGGTGTACTGACGGTTTCCAGAGGTTCACTGATAGATGCATTTTAACTGAATATAACCCAGTGTAAACTGTTGGCATGGGTGCAAATTGGATTTAAAAATTTAACACTGGAAAGCTGTGCTAATGACTCAACATTCGAGGCATCAGGAGCATCTAGCTTTGAATTAATCTCTATCAGACACTTTTAATTAAAAAAATAAACTGTTCCTTGGAGCAGTGAAGATGTCCATCTGTATATGAAATGTGAATCTTTAACCAGTGCTCTAATTTCAGTCATTTGAATTTGCAGAAAACACTAAAAGCTTGTCTGTAGAGAGCTGAGGCCTGGTTCTCTCTTCCATTAATTTGTTATTTTATGCAGTTTGTTCTTGCTGAACATTCAGTTCAATAGGTTTTCTTAAAAAAAACAAAAAATCTGTGCATACAGTAATGTGTAAAAGTCTTGAGCCACCTTTCATTTCTTTATATTTTGCTAGGAAAACGAGAAATGGTTGCAGTGATTCATTGAAATACAGTAGATAAAGCAAAAATAGAGATGTGGAATTCTAATGAGCTTGAAAGTCAATATTTGGTATGAACTTTTGTTAGACTTGGGAACATGGCGTTGTTTTTGTAGCCATTTTTCTAGTTTTAAGGTTTTAAAAGTGGCAGCTTTGATTTTCGTAAACGAGACGCTCTCATGACTCATGGAGTGACGCTACTGACCAGCCAATCGGTGGCATGCAGTCTGATGACATCACATTTTAGAACCCGCTCAGATCGTTTGGAACTCCGAGGAATTAAAATAGTACCTGCTACCAGGTGGCTGAAAACTGTGGCAAAACATGCCGGGTCAATCTGAGTAGATAGAAATGGAAAAGGGGATACGAAGATCCCAGATTGTTTCCATAATGTTGAGGTTTGGGCTCTGTGAAGGTCAATCCATGACTGATAGTGATAGAAATTAAACTGCTGTCAATCAGATGCTTTCCAGATAGTACTGCATAGTGGTTTAAAATCTGATGGTATTTTTCTGTGTTCATAATTCCATGAAATTTGACAAGATTCCCAACACCATTGGTTGAAAGACCCATCTTGTTTTACAGATGACTGTAGGAATCCACTGTTGTACCTTTCTTCTGACCTCCTCTGTACTTACTGAGCGATCGTGGCGAGTTGGCAGTTCGTCTTGTAATCGGAAGGTTGCCGGTTCGAGCCCCGGCTCTGACAGTCTCGGTCGTTGTGTCCTTGGGCAAGACACTTCACCTGTTGCCTACTGGTGGTGGTCAGAGGGCCCGGTGGAACCAGTGTCCAACAGCCTTGCCTCTGTCAGTGCGCCCCAGGGTAGCTGTGGCTACAATGTAGCTTTCCATCACCAGTGTGTGAATGGGTGGATGACTGAATGTAGTGTGAAGTGCTTTGGGGTCCTTAGGGACTAAGTAAAGCGCTAGATGCATTTTCTGTCCAGTTCTCGTGTAATGTGGCATAACTCAGTCTTTTCTCCCTGTTTCCCTTCCTTAAGAATGGCTTCTTGACAGCCACCCTTCCACTGAGAAGAAGTGGGAACAAATGAGGTGTTTTTGCAACAGGCTGCTAATAACAAACCTAAAGATATTATTTAATTTTTTTCCTAAGTTGTTTGTTATGTGCAGACATAACCCTGCTTCACCCCTCATGTCAGGTGCCTATTGTATTAAGAAAAAACTGCTGTCTTTGTGGCTTAACAAACTTTTACATTAACAGTAGCTAGCAATGGTTCAGGTCTAGCTAACAGGTATTCCTTTAATACCGCTTAAAAAAGGAATAACAACAATAATCCACACAGCTTGTTATTGGACAAATATGCACATTTGTAGAAACATCCTTCACGATATTTGAATTTTTTAAACAAGCACCCCGTTTTCATCACTGTTCCTGACATTCTTTTGTTGTACCACATCAAAAGTTTCCTTGTGAATTTGACAATGGAAGAAATTCACAAAGCAAAGAGCCTTGGATCTTTTCATTCAGTGGTGTCAAAAATGTCAACTACATATCAAAGAGCTCTGGCAGAAGGTGTATGACTTCACTTTATAAACTCCAATAAAACTCTGCCTTAGCTTCCATTTTCTGTTGTCAGTTTGGGTGAAGTCCGCTAAGACAGCCGATCAAAAGGCTGTTGCATGAAACTACCCGACATCACAGAATTCTTTATTCAGCTCACACACTGTTCCCTGTCTTTATCTGTCTGTCTCTACCTGCTTCTTCCCTTGGCCGACTTGCTTCCTTCCCTCTTTGTCATGCTCCTCACTTTTTGACACTTTCTTTGTGCCCTGCTTTTATATTCTCTGTCTGGGTCTTTCTCATGAATGAATTTTGTGAGTTGAGTAGAAACACTTAAAGCCATATCAGGGACAGCAGCTTCATTGTTGTTCAGTATGACGCTTGAAATTGAAAACCTGCCATTGTAGGGACATTTTGCAGCCACAGACACACCCAGCCTATTTGCAGTTATTCGGCTGTGATGCAGGGTGATGCTTCTACAAAAACAAACTTGACAAGACTGAATTTTTACTCGTGAACTAATTCTGATTAGTGACAATCTACACTTTCTGCTTTTACCATTTCACCCACTGAAAATTACAGTCTGCACCTGCTAAAATCGAAAGCTGTCTGAAGACTTTGCACATCGCTAATAACAGGAAAAAACAGAAATTTACCACACTAGCTGATTTTCCAGCCAATGTGTCAAAACAGATTAATTTACTTCTGCATACATTTTCACACTAACATTCAAATGTACAAAATTCTTGAAGTGTATGGCACAGGTGTCTCTAACAGAAAGAGAGAAAATACAGTGACATACCCTGAACGCACAACGTGTCTAACCTTGATGCAGGTGGACTAAACCAGCGGAAGACCACACCAAGTGCCCTTCCTATCAGTTAGAGGAATTGGATTAATTCAATAATGCAGACTATAATTCACACGGTCTTACCAAAATTAGACAATAGAAGATTGGAAAAATGTTGTCCTATCTGATGAGACTAAATTTCTGCTGCAGCATTCAGATGGTATGGTCAAAATGTGGTGTAAACAACATTAAAGCAGGTATCCATGCTGCGTTGTATGAACAGTTCAGGCTGCTGGTGGTTTAATTGTTTGGGGGTTTCTTGGCACCTTTTGGCCTGGTCTGTTCCAGCTAAGCATTGTTCAAACACCACAGCTACACAAGCAAATTTCTGGGGACCTTGTTGAATCTATGCCAAGAAGAATTAAATCAGTCCTGATTATAAAAGGTGGTCCAACCCAGTACCAGCGAGGTGTAACTAATAAAGTGTCCAGTGAGAATAAACTAATCAGAAATAAGAGCAAGACTAAAACCACAAAAACCCTTTAAAGGATCCCCAAGAGAGAAGAGGAAGTGAAAGAGGAAAAAGACCAAGGGAAGCAGCTTTTAGAATAGAATAGAATAGAATAGAATTCAACTTTATTGTCATTGCACATGTCACAGGTATAGGGCAACGAAATGCAGTTTGCATCCATCCATGATGGATCCATGCTTTAGCCATGATATAGATATATTACAATATATATTAGCAATAATATAGATATTGCAGAAATGGGTCTATTATGGTATGTTATAATGTACACAGTATGAAGTATGTTATGAATATTCTATAACTATAAGTATGTACATACGGTGGCCCCTAGAGACAAAGCATGTATAAACTCCAAAACACTTACAAATTCCAAATAGCACGCACAAACTCCTCAACAAGTACAAAATCCAAAACACATGCAAACCCCAAAACACGTACAAACTCCAAAACACGTACAAAATCCAAGACACGTGCAAACTCCAAAACACGTACAAAATACAAAACACTTACAAAATCCAAAACACACGCAAAATCCAAAACACGTGCAAACACCAAGACAGGTACAAAATCCAAAACA
>NW_005187404.1:3837790-3838782 GCF_000239375.1 Pundamilia nyererei
TTAAACTTTTCTAGCAGTCCTTCACAAACAGGAAACAGTCTGTCTATTCTCTCCATCTGTCAGCTGCTGCTGGCTCTTCCTCTTCCTCACATACTGCTGAGTTTGTCCTGGTGGATCATCAGGGGCGCAAAGCCTCACAGATGATGTGCAGCAGTGGGTCCCTCAGTCTGTCCTCACTCTGGACACTTGCAGGTGTCACACATAGAAATCAAATGTGTGATAAGCTGCAGGATTCAAACACAAGTGTGACTTATAAATACATGCTCATACTTTTATTCCACAATCAGAGAGAAAGAAACAGAAAGAGAGTGCAGGACAGACTAACAGGTGACAGTCTCAGGTGTACACACTGCTACAAAACAGCACCAGAGAAGGAGGATTTAGTGTTTGTGTCATTAAGAGTGCTAAACAAGAAGAGTTCCCAGATGGTACAGTGGACACATGTGTGACCCCTGTGATTTAAAGCATCTTTCTTTCAGCTTAACGAGTGAACCGTCAGCTGACTGACATGACTGACTTTAATTACGCATAAAATCATCACATTCTCTGTAAGATTAAAGTCAGCTATTGAACGGCAAATATTTTGAAGTAAAGGCTTTAAAACCAAGTTAGTACAAACGTCGCTAATGTCACATAACTTTCCCGACATGTTGCCAACAGTAATGTTTTAATGTTCTTCATTATAAAAACATTTGCGCATAAATAAGTGACATAATATTCAGTACTTACTTCTGAAAGTTTACTCTTCGTCCGCCGTTTTTTTTTTCCGGCAAAATTATCCACACCACCGCCGCGCTATGAAGTCTGGGTAATGTTGGGCCATGAAGGCTACACCGACCCATCCTTAAAATTCAGGGAAATTAAGGACGCATTTGAGGGCCGCATTTCGAGCAGCCTTTGAATTGGGACAGTTTTCGTCGTGTCGCTGTGACATAATCGGCCTTAAAATGCGGCCTTTAAGGCTGCAGACCCCAAATCTGGTCATTGGTACT
>NW_005187404.1:3840306-3843239 GCF_000239375.1 Pundamilia nyererei
GGGCTCATCACACAGCCTTGTGGTACACCGGTGTTTATTGTGATTGTAGATGAGCAGCGGTTATTTAGCCGGACATGTTGGGGGCGGTTGGTCAGGTTTTATTCATTTGTGGTAATAATCCATAAACATAAACCACATATTTAATGCATTAATTTAAAAATAGTAGTCTCTGACATTTCATCAAATTTAAAAGATACATAAGAGCGTGTTATGGGATTTGAGTAGAACATGGCAGCAGTTCTTCGTGGCAGTGTGACGGTATGAGGGATTAACATAATAGCAACTTGTTATTACCAGTAATAAAGAATTGAGTATCTGTGACTTTTGCATATGTTTCAGTTTTAGTGCAGCATTCATAGGCATTGGTGCTATTGGCACAGCTGTTATTGTGCTCACTCCCTTCAGGTCAGAGCCTGCAGTTAGATTTTAATTGTGAATTCTTCTTGATGTGATGTCGAGTTTGCTGAAATAGCATTACATCATGCATCACCAAAACCTGGTGCTACGTCTAATGCTGCACTGACCTTGTACCAGTGGTCCATGGGAATTTAGCAGTAGGTTATTTTTAGCAACAGAATTAAACTCCAACAACAGCAGGGAACAATGGGTGTAACATCAAGTAAACTATCACCAACAGTTGAATATTTGTGCCTATATTTTAGGTAATTTGCTTGTCTCACCTTCAGCCACCTTAGGTAGAAAATAATGGCTCTCAGAATTTAAAAAATGTTATATCCCATTTCAATCCTCAGGCTGCCATTGCTTTCAGTCACCACAATTTCAGGTGGTTCCCAAGACAAGTGAAAAGTGTCATTAAACATATCCCATGACACCAAGCTTGACATTGGTTAAACCAGTACAACAGCGTTAATCCACCCATGGTGCTCACTTGTTAAATGTTTTGCCCTCTTTCGCTTTTTAGTTTGAATTTATAGTTTTTAATTGACTAAAAGCTTTTCAAATGCCAGATAAATCAGTCAGTTCAACTTAATCAAGTGTTCTTCAAAATATAACCTAAATATAAACTTTCCAGTCAACATCAATGTTTCTTCTACTATTTCTGGTTTCATAGTAGAAGTTTTGAGTGCATTAGACCATTCAGAGGCTTCATGTTTCGTATTTTCTTTTCTCTCTGATCTTACTGATTAATGACTGCTAATGATCAATGCACAGTTAGAAAAAAGAAAAAAAAGAAAAACATTAAAGGATTGAATACAAAGAAGAAAAAAACAGGAATTGCTGTGTTTTTCCGATACATTGCATCTCTTTCAAGCGAATGAAGAGGGTGGAGCTTTGAGCATGTTGATGCTCACACAGACACATCAAACATAACAGGACAAAACGATATTTCACGCATAAACAAGCACAGATGGACAGCTGTATACATAAACATCCTGTGTCAGTGGTGCATAGATTGACCAACATGTGCAACATACAAAAAACACACTTCTATGTACACACAGTCACAGGCATAAGCAGACACACAAAGAACACCTACACACACATATTCATCCTCTTATTGCTCTCCCATGGAATGGCCTTATCCTCTTACAGCACTCCAATGGGAAAAGTGCTTGGAATTAGAGAGGCTAGGAGGGGAAGACAGACTGACAGACAGGGGAAACAGGGAACAAGTGATAGTAGGAAAGGGAGGGAGAAAGAAGGTAATCCAGAGTTGATATATATCTGCCCTTGTGTGTGTGTGTGTGTGTGTGTGTGTGTGTGTGTGTGTGTGTGTGTGTGTATATGAATCGGTGTGTTGGTGCAACAAACAGAGTTATTTGGGCTGTTAGTGTGTTATGAGCTCTCCGTTCTGTAGTTTGCTGCTCATTTCTGAGATTTACACCGAGGGATTAAACCAAGTGTTACATCACGTCCGCTCATGCACAAATACACACACACACACACACACACACACAGAGCAATACACACAAAATCCTTTTTATGGTTGTTAGAGTAATCCACGCTGGAATCTAACGGGTTTTCCTCTTAGTTTCTTTAATTTCATTTTTGAGATATGTGACTGCTCTGAATATTCATCTAACTATGTGCCTTTTCACAATTCTTGTCACGATGACACAAATCAACACCAACAAAGATCTCACCGTGACACAAAAAGCACTAATGTTATCTCTCTGTATTGTTCATCCTCTCAAAGTCTTTCATTTCTGCATATTTTTTTTGTTCTCTCTTAACTTCATTTCCATAATCAGCAGGAACTTTGTAACCTCCTCCTTTCTCTTCCCAGTTCACTTGCCTTTCCATCTATTCATCACACATTTGAAGGGCTATCTGTATAAGAATTGCCTTCTATGTCCTGAAGTGCCTGGACAGGAAATTAATTGGCCCTTAATTTAGCTCAGACTCTGAACCAGGCAAAGGTAATTAAGAGAAATCTGAACTGAGATTTCTCTGAGAAATGGCTCCAAACTCTTGGAGAAATGGAATGTATAGAGTAATAAAACAAAATCTAGAGAAAGTGAAGCTGTTTAGTGTTTTGTGTGATATGACATTTCTTTTTTTTTCATGGTTTGTGTGAAGAGAATTTGAACAAATGAGAGCAATTAAAGAAACTGGATTGCATGACTTAATGCAGCTCATCCTTGGTATTTCATGAACTGTTCTCATCTCGCTTTTTTTTAAGCTCTATCTCATATGTTTAGTGAAGCAGATGCTTGTATTGATTTACCACATTTGTCAGTTGGTTCCGTTGCCTAATGTGTTAATATGTTACAGCAAGAAATAAGCCATCAGATTAAATGGAACATTAACAGAGAGTGGGCTGCTTTGGCTGAGTAACACATAACTTTTGAAATGGACTCACATCAGCTTCTAATAAGACCACTGAGCTGAAATGGGAAAATTATGAACCAAAGCTCATTTTTTCGCTGAGTATTTGGTAAGCTCGGTATCCTTAACACTGATTTTTTTTT
>NW_005187404.1:3843259-3858839 GCF_000239375.1 Pundamilia nyererei
GGGGGGGGGGTCTCATTGTACAGACATCAGATGATGGTATGGCTGTGGGTACAAGGATACAAAGTATACAAAGTATTCTTGGGTGAGATACTGAACTGTGAGTGTGTTGGGTGGCTAAATGTGAATAAATGTCGTTGATTGTTATGACCTGGTAGCTCCCTGCTCTCTTTGCATTTCTGTTGCTGTTGAGCCATTAGTTACCAACTTAGTTGGACCTCCAATAACAAGAAGGAAGAGGGGGAGGTGAAGCAAAAGTACACAGCAAACCAACAAAATCCCTTTGGGAACACTGTTAGGCAATCTCCAGCCACTTAATGGATAAGCTCTAGGGTTGGGCCATCTTCTCCAATGTCCTATAGTTCCCCTGTGAGATTAATAATAACCTGTACGATTGCTAGTGGGCAGGATCAGAGGCTAACATGCGCTCGTTAAGGCAGCACTATTTGCCCTCCATAATGCATACTGTGTGACCCAAACACACAAAAATAGCACTACTTCTTGTAGTAAATGAAAGGCACACACCAGGATGTCCATTTCCCACTTCTGTCATGAAGACAGGGATGCCTACTTTATTACTGACCATGAGTGGTAAATGGTGTTAAATCACAAAATTGCCTGATTCTCCTTTTTGTTTTTTTTCTTAAGTGTTATACTGTAGTTATGTGTCATTCTAATACGTCACCTAATCCCGTTTTGTTGAAAAATGGTCTTTCTTTTCCCTCTTTGCCACAAGCTTCACAAACATGCAGTCTTTCGCTGACAAACAAACTCACGAAGTGAGACCAAAAAACCGAGGATAGCAGATCAACATTTTTACCCTGTTGAAACACTTTAACTTCTGATTTTAAAATCCTAAGTACTGTAAATGTACGTATGAAGGAGACGGAAAAAATCAGAGAAAATGTGAACTTTACGTGTTGGTTATGGTGGTACGACCAGTGAGATGTATCTAATAATATTGATCATTCATTGCATTTATAGAAAAGCAAGCTAAGATATGTGTTGGTAAGATAAGATTAGATAAAATAAACCTTTTTTTGTCCCACATGTGCAAATTTTTCGGTCATGGCAGAAAGTGGACAGTATAAATTAAGAGCATTAAAAGTTAAGAAAAACCTCCCAATAGGATGGAATAAGATAAAATAGAATGGCATACTATACGAAATAGAATAAAATACTTTGTTATATCAAGAAAATTGCACTTGGTAATATTGTACATCAGGGAGACAGGGCGAAAGTTACAATTGTGTATAGGTGTGTGTGTGTGTCTGTGTGCATGTCTGTGGTCATCTGTAAAGTCTTTGCTCTAGAGTCTGACAGCAGCTGGAAAGACCTATGAAATCTCTCCATCCCATATCGTTGGTGCCGCTGCCTACTGCCTAGTGATCTCATTGTTGGTGATTCCCAAAGTTGTCCATTGGCACAACTCCGATCAGCTGGCAATATCTGTATCTGCACCTGGCACAGACTGTTTCTCCTGTGTGGTGCTAAGACTGGATCCATTTTGCTGGACTATATAAGGGTTCTGTATTGTATCCTGATGAGCTGCCCATTCAGTGATCATTACTTTCTGAGGGGTTTAATGAACAGTTTTTATACCTGGAACAATTTGGCGCTATAAAATGAAACATGATGATAGATTTAGTTAATAACCTTAGTCTCAATATAGCAATGAACTGTTTTTTTTGCCTTTTGCTGTAACTGATTGTTATGAAGTAACTGTTGAATACATAATCTAGTGCCTGCAGAATAATAAGACCACTGACGTTCAGCTTTGTTCCCCACAAGCCTCTCTTTCAATATGCATGCCTGCTGAAATTCGACCTGACAAAAGAAAAAGAGCTCCACTTCAATGGACGGGGGAAAAAGGTGTAGAAAGTGATCAAAAGTGAGGATAGAGAGTGTGAACAGGTTCCTGATGAATAAAGCTCCAGAATTGGACAGGGTTAAAAACTGGCAATCAGTTGGCTTTTTTTTCTAATAGATTGGTGCGTAACAAGGCCCTTTAATGTTTTAGATCAGAAAGTATGTTGCTGGAAGGGGTGAAGAGTGGCCTATTGCCACTCACTTTAATATGTCACTCTGCTTGGATCTACTTATCATTCTGTTTAGAGTGTCACCAATTACTGATAATGCACAGTCCAGTAATGATTAAGACAAGGTTAATCATACCATAATAAAGCAATCGCTATTATCATACATAATCAAGCAATATTTAAAGTGCTCTAAGTCATGAGCCATTACCGTGATCAACAATTACGCTTTTGTTGGCGGTCTTTATGAATGTGTCAGATGATCTGATTGCGCTCAATATCAAGCCTTTGTCAGACAGAAATCTGCAGGTGGTGGCCAGGTTTAGCATCAACCAAAGAGGGGGCCAGATTGCAATAAAGTTTGCAGTCATTACCTATTAAGCAGACTCCGGCAAACACGCGCGCCAGACCCTCATCGCCCATTTGTCTCTGTCTCTTTTGCTTTCCCCTCTCTTCCGGTGAGCTCAGTTCGATGGGTGTGATGTGTGCCGCATCATAGCCCCCGCACAGCTTGTTACCATGGCAACAAAGGAGACAGAAGGCAAGAAAATTATAGAATGGCAGAGACCGAGTGTGTGAAAGAGAACTTTGCAAGAAAGGGATCTGGATGTTTACTTGTGTACTATATATGTGCTTCCATCTGTGTCCAATTACTATAAGGAGAGATCTGACAGGCAAAGATATGTAGTGTAGGGACAAAGCGACAGCTAACTGAAGACTTGTCCACCTTAAGAATATCAATCTGCTGTAAAAGCTCTAAATAATAATGATCTGCAACTTATTGCTCCAAATTCAGTGAAGCAGTGTGAATGCCATGTCATCAGAAAGTGCAAAAACTGAGACCCAAAAAGCCTGCTTAAATAAAAACTAGCAACTGAGACTGTTGTTACAAATAACACTGTTTTTATTAATACTGTAAACCAAATGCCCAAAGCAATACCGAGTCTAGGACTACACAGTATATGACAATTCTGCAACTACACTTTTATAAACTTCCTTAAGCACAGTGAAACACTATTTAATTATCATTGTAAGCCAATCAGTCATGTCCATCACATTTTTTTACATGGCAAAAAGTGCAGCTAAACCTCTAAAGAGAATTGCAGGAGATATCAATAAAAACAAATGAAACAATAATGATAGCTTTTAATAATACTAAAAACACACATTTGACAGACACTGACATCTGGAAAAGTGTTAGAAATACATAATTTGCTTCTGCAATCCTCTTTCTACTCCCCCAGAAGTAATCCAGATTCTTATCAATGTAGCACGGCGCTTTTATATGGGAACTGCCATCCTCATTCTCAAGGGAGTCAATTACTGCCATTTTGTTATAGTGGTGTGTTAGAGATACATACAAAATGGTCTTTGACATCTTTGTGGTTTTGTACCCAATAATGACAACAAGCTCCTATCATCTGGAAGCTTTTTCAGCAGCCTTTGGAATCACACAAGTTAATGTGCTATCTGTGAATCCAAACCAGATATTTTCCTAATCCTTACAAAGTAGTTTTGGTACCTCAACCAAAACCAAACAGTGGGTGAAAGTGGAGGTGAAATGGTGAAAAGTAACCAAAAACAAAGTTAAACAAAGTGCAAAACCAAGCTCCCAAATGCGACATAGATCACAGTAACCTGGCAGAGAAACTCCACTAAATTGCTGCCATTCTGTTTTTTTGTTGCTCTTTAAAGCAGCGCTGTTAGCTCACATTCTCCAGTATTGCCACAGTTGGTGTCTTAAGGCACCAGTGACAAAGGACACCTTTTCTCCAGGACGCCAGCAGCTTTTGACAGAATTGCAGTATTTGACACCCTTGGATAAAAAAGCATTGGCACTAAAAAAGCCAGAGAATGGCCCAGAGGCTAGTTCTCACACAACAGCAACACCAGCACTATACACAAAGAAACTGGCACTGGTCTTAACTTCTAGTTAAGAGTGGCACTTATTCATTTAACTAATAAAAATTCATAAACATGCACAAACACCATGGACATTATCTGGTTTTCTGTAAACTGGCTGCAGAAAAACATTGCTACCCAGAGACCAGACTTCTTAAATATTCATAATTAGGATATGAAGGATAAGCAGTTTACTCTACTCTGTTCAATACAAACAGGGCAGAGACTTAAGTAAACTGTGCACATGGATATCTGCATAAGCATACATACATAAACAATCTATGTTTGTTTGCACACTTACAGTTAGCTATTGATATTTTGCAGACACATGACTGCTAACCATGCAACATTAACATTATTGCTAAAGTTAAGTCACACAGGCCTACAGACTGGTCAGTGAGCCCCCTTTTTTCCTACTAACCCACCTGTTACAAGGAAAAAATGAGTTTCCCCTAACCAGATGGGCAAAAACCTCCTTATGATTGTTTTGGACACTAGCATATTGCTGTGTTTGCCCATAGCTTGCATGGAAGTGATGGACTTGTATAGAAATACTGCGGAAAGTTGATTGTGGCTCAGAGTCCCAACTTTTGCATACAGCCCAAATGATTACAATCTCCGCTTTCTGTTTTACTTGGCCTGCTCAGCTAGGAGTTAGCAAATATATGCCGACAAACATGAAAAACTACACACAACTGTAGAAGTCTCCAGTGTGAGCAATCAACTACCAGGAAATCAGTTGAGCAATATACAGATTTCCGTAGCAACCAGTGGTGTCATGTCCAATATGGTGGACAAATCTTGAGCAATGTCTGCACGACCTTATATAAGAAACCTCAACATTTTCAGTTTAATAATTTTTCATTATTAGGTTTGTCAGCATTGTCAAATTGTTCAAAATGCTGGTTCAAATTTGCAAAAATGGCCAACTTCTATGAAATAAGGAAACAAAGAGGAGAGCACTGGTTATGGCATGGGGTACCAATGAAATGGGAGAAAGTCATTAAAATCCACAGTAGTGTGCAGCTAATTTACTGTAGATCCATCTGGTAATCTCTCCCTTCCCCTCTCTTTTTCTTTGATACACACACACATATGTGCACACACACACACACACACACACACACACACACACACACGATTCTGTGGGCGATAAGCTGGATGTCTCGTTACTGGGCATTAGCTGCACCTCTCCTCACTAATCCCTGCTGTCAAGCAGACAGACTGGTTGTGTATGTGTGTGAGCGCGTGCAGGCCCAACCAGTATAATTATCACCATCGTGTAAAGCAGCAAAAACTCTGACTACTGCGTCTAAGCCACAGGCCCATCATTAGGCTACACAAGATTGTCTGTTAATGGCCGTGTGTCCTCATGTGTGCAGGAAGGAGTGTGCATTTTTAGAAACTTGCAACCTCTCTTGCAGAGTGTACCTTAAATGTCGGTGTCTCAAATAAAGAACCACATTTAATAAATATTAACAAAATGAATGGGTATTATATGTTAGACTGCTTTTATTTTTCAATGTAGTTAAATGTTATAATCCAGAAAAAATGGCATGTAAATCTAAGTCAATGTTCATGTTATACTCACAAGTCATATGTGCATTAAATTCCCTCAAATGGAGTGTTGTATTACTACTGTCTTTTACAATTTAACACTATTTCAATGCAAAGTCACTTCACGGTATGGTCTCTGGCTGGGCAATTGCTGTTAAAAGTCAGTTAAATTCCTTGGATTTTGCACAGATATCTTTAACGTAGAGCTGGAGACCTGGAGGGAGTGCTGAGGAATAAGAGAAAATGATAGAGAGGAGTTTGGAAGAGCAGAGACGGAAAGGGGATGAGAGAGCCAAAGACCAAAAGGCCACCATGGTGATAAAGATAAGCAGAAATAAGAAAGACGGAGAGGTGGGGAGGTGGGGGGAGTAATGTTACCTTGGTGGTGTATTACCTCAGCAGGTGATATTACAATGTCTGCGGTGCTGAATATGAGAGATGACACTTTTATGTGTGAAGCAATAAAAAGTGATGAGGTGAGACCAGGAGGAATAGGCAGAATATACAGCCTCTGTTTTTCCTCTATCTCTTTCACCCTGACACCATTCCCATATTTCTCGCTCCCTCCTTCTCCTTCTCTCTCTTTCCACCCTGCTCTAATTCCCAGGGACCCAAATTCTGCTGTTGTGTCAAAGTTGCTGAAGTCTGAAAGTCCTTTTGTCTTTAGTGCAGTGTTACGGGGTCACTGCAATGGCAAGATTGGTCAACTCATCACATATAGATGCTTTTTCAGAACTCTTGCTGTCACATTTGAATGCACTTTTTCAGGATGTGGGGTTTATTTTTAGAAGGCCTTACTCAAACCAAAATCTTCTTCTGAACCTTAATAAAAAGTAATTTGCAAGCAAAAACAAAGGAAATCAGACAACCTATGGCTTGCCACCTCCGCCTTTCCTGCCTCCCATGAAGACTTTGTTCCTAAAACAGGAATGCTGGTTTTCGGTATCCATGCTGGCAGAGAAACTCTACTACCACTGCCTCTTCCTTGTACAGTGTTTAAAGCAGCACTCTTAGCTAATGTTATCCAGTACCACTGCTGCAGGTGCATCAGAACGCAAACACCAAAGGGCATCTTTGTATTTCTTTGATAGCTTCTCAAAAAATTGCAGCATTCGATGTCCAGGGATGAGACTCTCTCCACTGCACAACTAGGGATGGGTAAACGGTAGTAACCAAACTGAAAAGCAGCGGACATTTCGGTGCTTTTTTTTCGGTGCTTTTTTTTCCTGAGATGTCATACACTTTGGATTTTAGCCAATTATTTTACCTTTCCAAGGACAGTAGGCGGGCCCAGGTACGTAAATTCTTTTAGAGCAGAGCTGCAGATTAAAAATGCCCAAGGCAAAGCGGTCAAAGTCTGGCTGTACTTCACAGCAAAAGATGCAAACTCAGCACCCTGCAACAAGTGCTTTAAGGTGATACTGTGCAAAGGAGGTAACTCCTCGAATCTGATGAAACACCTGGCGACCCATAGCGTTTTTTTAAAAGCTGAAAAATGCACCGTATTTGATAGCTTGCTGCGAGACCTCACACCGAGCACATCTACTGCGGGTGTGGTGCCTGTTATCGGACCCGGAGTTAGCAACATCCCCCAAGAACCCGAAGAGGAGAGTCCTGGCCCCTAGCCCTGCCAGTGTAGCAGAAATGATGACGGATGATGATGATGGCAGTAGCAGCCGTTCTTCTCTGCGTGAGTAGCTTAATGTTGTCCGTGTGTAATTTACGTTGAGTAGGCTAACCACATTATTAAATTAATGCAAGTAAGGTGAACTAGCAAACACCGTCGTAGTTACATGCGGCTGTCTTCTTGTTTGATGGCAGATACTCCCTTCACCCTGGCAAAAAAGACTAAAATGACCAAAGAAAAAGTGGAAAACAGCTAAACATGAGAGGTTTAGGACAAAGTTTGTGTTTTTTCCATTGATTAAGCACTGCTTCCAGCCAAGAGTGATACCATATATGCCCTATAGCTGCAGAAAAGGCTAACATTGTTATCTGTTTTACAAAAAAGCAAATGAGAGGTTTTTGGACAAAGTTTGTGTTCTCCATTCTTTAAGCACCGGTTGGACCACCGTTTAAGCACAGTTTAAGCACTGGTACCGGTTTGGCACCGGTATCGGATAAAACCTAAACCATACCTATCCCTATGCACAACTCGACTGTTTTCACCTCAAACATTACTGCTCTTCTTCTTCATAACCTTGCAAAGCACACACTTATCCACCTTACAGAATGCTGCTAGCTCCTTTTTGATCCTCTTTTCCCTCCACTCATTCTAGCTCTTCCCTAGAGATCATATCTGTGTCACTTTATCCCCCCACCTCTCTCTTGTTCTCTTTCTCAGCTCAGTGGATTTTATTTTTTCACGCCTTCTGGTATTTCAATCATCGGTCTCATTCTCTCTGGTTTGCTGTTTATTGCTCCCTTGTACTTATTTTCCACGTTTTATCTTCTCTGATAAAGTTTGGCAAACAATACCGATTGACAAACAAGAAGTAGGTGATCATCCCAAATACTGAGATTTCCAAAAGTCTTTTTCACTCCTAGTTTCATGCATGCACACCTTTCACAGCAGATGAGATTTTTAGGGAACCGGTGACTATGAACATCTCTTGACCAACTGTGTGTGTGTGTGTGTGTGTGTGTGTGTGTATTGCTCTCACACCTGACTGCATCCAGACAAAGACCACAGCTGGAGGGGAATAATTTCTGTTATCTGCACTCATCCATTTTCTAACCTACCTTGTACTCTCATTCTGTATCTGTCTCCGTTCATGGCAATGCTCAATTGCAAGTTATTTTCACTCTTTGCACCTATTTTCACTGGATGTTTTTTTCTTTTATGTGTTTTTCTTCAGTGTTTCAGTTACTAGAGCAAAGAAAGGAAAAGATTCTTCTTCTTCTTCTCCTTCTTCTTCTTCTCCTTCTTCTTCTTCTCCTTCTTCTTCTCCTTCTTCTTCTTCTCCTTCTCCTTCTTCTCCTTCTTCTTCTCCTTCTTCTTCTTCTCCT
The DNA here is from genome assembly GCF_000239375.1 of Pundamilia nyererei. Taxonomy (NCBI): domain Eukaryota; kingdom Metazoa; phylum Chordata; class Actinopteri; order Cichliformes; family Cichlidae; genus Pundamilia; species Pundamilia nyererei. The sequence continues at coordinate 3,851,761 of NW_005187404.1, forward strand.
TCTCCTTCTTCTCCTTCTTCTTCTTCTTCTTCTTCTTTTTCTTCTTCTCCTCATTCTTCTTCTCATTCTTCTTCTTCTTATTAGTATTATATGCGCGGACACACCATGGTGCAGTGGTTAGTCCTGTAGACTCACAACAAGAAGGTCCTAGGTTTTAATTCACTGGCTGGTTGGGACCCTGGAACTGGCTACAGGCTCCAGTGTGGACATTAAGCTGACTAATAGGAATCCATAGGTTCCATGGTTTAGATTACCTTAATAGTAACCGAACCGTGTAGCACCATATTAATGACTAACCTCACTTTGTGGATAAGTCATATCGGATGCTCTCTTTTTCATCGACCAAACATCCCATGTCGTATGATGGTATTTCAGCCTCAACAAATACTTTTAATAAGAAAAATTTAACCCTTATCCTTTAACTTCCCTGTGCTATTGTGCTTATAACCTAGTCATTGCTCTGTTTCTTTTATATGTAAGCTATTCCCTATATAGTTTTCCATTTTTGTTCACATCCAAAGTTATAGCAGCGTATTGTACTTAAAATCTTTCAGTTAGAACATGGTATTTCATATTTAGTTGGAAACTTGCTTGCTAACTTCCTCTCTTTTTCATGGATTCCTGGACTTTAAACTTAATTGCAACACTGGGGAGAGAACAGCCACACTGATCATTTTAATGAAACTGAAAGAATTTATACCAAGTCTAAGTGGAGCCTGAGTTTGTTTAATTTTGGGAAGTGAACCAGCCTTTGGACCCAGCAATAGATAATGAAGTCAGACTTAAACTAGCAGGATGAATTACAGTTAAAATCTGTACATATGTGGACAGAGACCACAGTTGAATCCAGATTTAAATATTCAAATTGTAATTATGATGATGTGTTGGTCCTTACACACACACACACACACACACACACACACTGTACTTAATTTCAAGAGTTCAGCAGAATATTTCTAAGAATTTAGGGCATTAGTAGAGTCATAATTTAAATAAAACTAAAATGAAGAAATTAAAGTAGGTATATAGAATGTCTGCCAGTATTTAAACTGAAGTACATTGTCTACTTAAATTTGTATTTGCACTCTGCAGCACAGTTAAAGTCAAGTAAATTAAATCAAAGCAAATTTGAGAAACCTTTTGTTATAATCACACAACAAAAGAGCTTGGTGGTGTTTCTGTTATTATTATTTTTGAGTGTAAATGCAAATGTGAGCTGTCATTTGAATTTTGTTTTTATCATGTTTATTCTGCACACATTTGTTGCAATAGATGGTTTGAGATTTAGTTGTCACCGGGGATACACTGATCAAAAATACACAAACTCGTAGTGGTGGATTTTGTGTGGTGCAGCAGTGGTTTGACCTTGTGTGCTGGGTTTTCGCAACACGATCAAAACATTTCTTCCTAATTGCGTGTTGTTTTATTTCTAAGGACAGCAACTCGGTGACAAACAGTATTGGAGTAAGTTTCAATAGGTCCAGATGGTCAGTGGTATTGTGGATGTTAACATGCTGGAAAATGGATGATACTGTCGTACTGCAGTAACAGATTTAAACATTCATTTTTCTCCATTATGAAAGTGCTTTTGGTTTGTTTCATCACTTCTCCTTCTGTCCAAATGACCTTCTCTGAGCTATAGTGGCTGCAGTGTGTCAGTCCAGAATGAATGAGAGTGAGCCAAATGGGCTGTCTGAACATCACTTTCAGGTTTTTTGTTTTTCTCTTTTCCTCTGTAAAAGCAACAATTGAGGCGTTATATGTCCAGGTTGTCTGTCTCCATGTCTCGTTCTCATGAACACAGTCTTACTTGAATGCATTGAGGGAATATGTTGCTGTGTCACACATCAAATCAAGGGAAAAATTATGTTGCAAAAATCTATATGCCTTTGGTGCTTTGTAGATATCAAAGGTAACTAATTATACACTGTCAATAACATAATATATAAAGCTGTGACCATTGTCTGCAAATGCAAATGGAGTCTATATATTTTTCTTTTGTTTATGAATATGAATCTTTTGTGCATGTGCTTGTATCTGTATCAGGCATTACTTAATTGCTTCTTCTAGAAAAATATTGGGAATAATCTCTCAATTTAAGTTTTATTCTTGTAAAAAAAATACAAATGCTATCAACTGAGAGAGTAGAATAAAATGGAAATGTGAGAAAAATAAATAAATTGTAGTGCTACAGTATAACATTAGGATAAGTTGAAAGTCCACATGTAGTAAAAAAGGCAAACAGGAAAAGATGAGAGGCAAAAGAGTGTCAAAGAAACAGAGACAGAGGGTAATGAAGTGTGGCATCAATAGATGAGTAAAAGTGAACCTGCTGCCAAGATAAGCAGGTGTGTGTGTGTGTGTGTGTGTGTGTGCGTGTGCGTGTGTGTGTGTGTGTGTGTGTTATTGAATGATGGGCGTGTAAAGTGGTCCGATCAGTCTCAAAATTACACAGTTGGGCACACACATGGAGACTGGCCTCGCATCTTTCTCTTTGTCTCAAACACATAAACACACACACACACGCTCAGACTTTAGCGCCGCTGTGTCTATGTGTGAGACAGTTCTGACATTTGGCTTAATGAGTTTTGCTGTTGTAACTGTGAACCTTGACCTCCGTTTGGCTGAGGCCATTAACAGATGAGCCGGCACAGCTCAGGAGTGGCTACCGCTTTCAGTTGAAGTCATCAGAAAGACCAGCCAAGGGACGTCATCTCCCCAGCGAACCCTGGGTGTACCCCAGGCTCTCCTCCAAGTGAGACGTGTCTGAAACACCTCATTTAGCAGGCATCCAGGAGCCAGCCTAGTCTGACTCCTGAACCACCTCTACTGGCTCTATTCAACATAGAGGAGCAGTGTTCCTCCTCTGAGCCCTTTGCAAATGACTGGACTTCTTGTCCCCTCTATAAGACAGAGTCTAAAATGGGAAGCTTATTGTTCTTTTCTTATTCTATCCATAGTGACCCAAAGTTTTTAGGTCAGGTTATTAATGTAGATTGATGAGTAAATTAGCAGCTTCACCTTCAGGCTAAGCTCTTTTTTTTCCTTTTTTTCTACAACACACCGGCACAGCGTCACTGAACCAATCTCTCTCTTTCCCCAGCCTTTTCCAAGCACATGCAGGCTTTGTTGGTTAAACTCCCATTCGACTCCATGCCTCTTTGTTTGTTTGCTTTCTTCTTATAAATCATACCAATAATAATGGTGGAGTCAAAACTATACCTCTGTGGGGAAATTACAGCTATCTTGCATCCGCTATTTAAGTCGTCACACTTAAAACTTGACGTGAGAGACATAGCTGCTACTTTTGTGATTTTCCTGTTTGGTTGAAAAGTCTCAGATTGCTGTGTGTACTGACAGAAATTGACACTTGTTGCTGTGTTATTGTGCATGGGGAGCCTTCAGCTACAATAGCAGCAGCATTTTGAAAAGATGAAGCGGCCAAATTCAGTGACTTGGATCCTTTTGACATCTGCCTTGTTTGTATTCTTACTTCAAAATTAGTGAATGTAAGGCTGTCGGATGTTGGACCACAAGCTTCCGTTTTACAATTACTTTCCAGTTGTAAGCATCTACAGTATCTAGGTGTAGTCACGTGCTCGACTTGTCTGTCCAGCTAATTAAAGCTGTCATATGTTGCTGGTGGACCACTGATGTGGGTGTGTTTCTGTCTTTATGCGTGTGTGCACTCTTTATGGTTGTAAGCAGCAGATGCTCATCTAGAATCTTTGCCAGGTTGCCATGGCAGCTAGAGAGTGGGTGGGTTGGGGTCGCGTAGCATGTTATTATTGAACTCAGACATTAATTACTAAAGTGACCTATTGGCAGCACAACCTCAGATCAGATTCAAGTATTTTGCCAAAGCAAAATCTCTGACCTTGTTTTCCTGAGCTAAACCAATTTTACTACAATGATTGGACTGATATCCAAATTTCTATATTAATAAAGTGAGACTGGGAATTAAATTCGGGCAAAACATCCACAGCTGTATCGTGACCAACTGCAACCACAACTGAAGTCAGGAAGAAACAATAGAATGGATGAATTTAAAGTTGTGGAATCACAAATGCTGTGTTCCATTTACTCATTTTAATTTGGATGAAGTGATTAACAAAGATATGTTTTGGGGTGCAATGATACAGCCAGGTATCATTGCACCCCAAAACAATGATACCTGGCTGTATGATACCTGAAACAATAGTTTCAGCTTTAAACCTTTCCAGTTTCACCATATCTCAGTGAGTTTGTACAGTTGTACAGTCCCTACAGTTTAGTGTACGGCTGCTCAATTATGGCATAAATGATAATCACGATTATTTTCACTGAAATTAAGATCTCGATTATTTGACGATATTTATTTAACAATAACAAAGTATTGAATAATGGCTTTAAAGATTGTCAAAATAATATAAAATAGTGTGCAAATACTGATAACAGTGCAAATGTTTGCAATATAAAAAATAAATGAAAAATGTAAACATCTATGTTTAGTTGCTCTGTGGTGCAGCTACGACACCGTAGCAAAGTTTACACACTATGTCTACTTGATCCACGTCTGACTCCACGAACCCATAATGTTTCCACACCACTGAAGTTGCTGAAGTGCATTCTTTCTTCAGCAGCCATTATCCTCTCCTCTCCAAATAACTTCTGCTTAGCTTTCCGAGCTTTCCTCGGGTCCTCTTAATTGTTGTGACGCATGTTCGAAACGCAGAGAGGTGCGCTCGATTTGCCACACAGAGCAGCGCAAGAGTAAAGCACGAGGGAGGTGCTTATAATCGGCTCAGTCATTTTTAATGATTGCTGAAAACCCAGATCGTAATTTAGATTAAAATTTGATTAATTGAGCAGCCCTAGTTTAGTGTAGAAGTTCATTCATCACACATGTTGTGTCATGCTACACTAAGCATTTCATTTCACCTTTCTGCTCTGCTGAAATCCTGTGACTTACACTCATGGCATCTTTGCTAATTATTATTGTCTGTTCGTAAATGCAAATATCAAATCAGCCAATCGTATCGCAGTAGCTCGGTGCTTGGGTAAAAACAATCCACTGAAGCTCCAAGTAAGCATTTCCTGCACATCTCTAGGATTTACAGAGAAACTGTCTGAAGAGAGTAAATATCTAGTGAGTGTCAGTTCTCTGAGTGAAAAAGCCTTGTTGAATTCAGAGGTCAGAGGAGAATAGCCAGACTGCTTTGAGCTGACAGGAAGGCAACGGTCTCTGAGATAACCACTTGTTACAGCCAAGGTATGCAGACAAACATTTCTGAGGGTCAAAGTTTGGCATAAACAGCATGAAAGCATCGACTCATCCTGCCATGTATCAACAGTTCAGGCTTCTACTGGTTTAATAAAGTTTTGGATATTTTCTTGGCACAACCTGGACTCCTTAATACCAATTGATCACCATTTAAATGCCACAGTCTTATTGAGAATCATTGCTGATTATGTTCATTCTATTGTGATCACAGTGTAATCATGATGGCTGCTTCCAGCGGGATAAAATCCACCATGTCAGAGAGCTCAAATCATCTCAAACTGGGTGTTTTTAACATGAAAGTGAGTTTATTGTAATCAACTGGCCTCCACAGTCAAAAGATCTTAATCCAATAAGGAGATTCACATCATGCAAGTACAGCTGATTAATCTGTAGCAACTATGTGACGCTATCATGTGAATATGGAACGAAAGGAATCTTTCCAACACCCTGATGAATCTTTGAAGGCAAAAGGGATGCCATATCACAAAAGAACCATCTAAAATCTGTGAATACTAACCAGAAATTAATGACTATTGCCGTTTCGGGTGATTAATAGACATATGTGTATCTCAAATGACCTAATAAAGATAACGGTTCAGGATCAAAATGGGCCAGATCATCTTGTCTTTCTTGCACATCTTTTCACATCTAAAACTGAATTGAATTTAAAAGATAAGAATGGCTGAATTGAGAGAAATCAAGATGCAACAGATGGAGACAGCAAGTAGAAACAGGTTTTTTCTAGGTGCAAGGATTGCATAATTGTTGATCGTGCGTGCTGTATTTCTCTGTAAATATCCATATGGAAAAGAAACACAAATAATTTAGAATGAACTATATTTAAATTGTCTCACGTAAACATTATGTGTTACGTTACTTTGTTTGTTTTGGGGTGTGAACCTCCTGGTCAGCTGAGCCCCCCTTGTTCTCAGTCTGCCTTCATGGGTTTTCTCTGGTTTCCATCCACAGTCAAAATCATGCAGAATAGGTTCTTTGATCATTCTTCATTGACTGTAGATGTGGATATGAGAGTGTGGTTGTCTGTTTCTCTTTGTGTTTGACCTGTAATAGACTGGCACCCTGTCTAGCATACTCTAGACAGGGTGTGTGTCCCTCTCTCCTGCTTTATGTCAGCTGAGAGACGGCTTCAAGTTGATCGATGGAAGGGTAAATTGCTTTTCCACATGAGACTATTTTCATAAGAATGATTGTTAGTGTGATGGCAAGGAGGAATACATTAAAATTTTTTATTTTCATTTGCTCATTGTGCTTGGTCCACCTGGAAGACCTCGCCTGGAACTTAAAGAGTTGGAAACGCCTGGCTTAGATAGATTTCATAACCAAGAAAGAGCCGACTGAAAATTAATAATAATTTGCAAATGAGTTCCAGTTTCTATTTATACTCTGAATGAACAGAATGGAAAGGCAATTGCCCCAGGCCTCTGTATGTAGGATTGGTTTTTAAAAGTTCTGCTTAAGGTGGTGCAGTGGCCTACAACACTGGCATACTGTACGGTTATGCAAATAGCATTTCCAATATTGGTAGAGATGGGGTGCCTGATGTTAATTGAATAGTGAATAGAAAAGTGTGTGTGCGTGTGCGTGTGTGCATACACTTAAAATCCAGTGTGCTTCTAATGAGACGCAAAGTACAGACGGCAGGTTGAGCGTGGGCTGGAAACCATGGCGACGGCCTTCGGCTCCTAGACATGTGGAGAGAGGCAGAGCGAGGATGTCATGTAAAACAGCCATTGTGATCAAAAATAGAGTGATTGATCAGCCTGATGTATGATACTACTGTTTACAATTACTGTGT
>NW_005187404.1:3861387-3879062 GCF_000239375.1 Pundamilia nyererei
CCGCTAGCGCTGGCCATAACTATCGCTTGACAGACTGACCACGCACACCATAGACATACTTTTTTTCCTTCTTTTTCGAATCTTCGGATCACATGCGTGCCGAACCGTGGAGTAGGATCAGTTTTGGATTATGGATCAACTGTGATCCGTTGCACCACTAATATATATATATTTAACTATCTGTCTATCTGTCTGTCTGTCAGACACAGACAGACAGACAGACAGACTTGTGACGTCACCTGTACAGTTGCATATCGCAAGTGCATCCTTGTGTTTTTGTTCAAAACTGTAGGCTTTAATCATTTTTTGGCAAGAAAGTAAAGAGTACAAAGCTTCTTTAAATACATAGTGATGACAAACCTCACACACCTTTGGTGGTTTTGTGATTGGAAGCATGCAGCTTGCCTGTTGTGCTCTCACAAATGAGGTGGGAACTGAAATGAATCAATTACCATACATTAGCAGTGGGTGTGCTGGAAACTAGTGTCAGTCATCGCATATCACACCAACTTCTCTCATGCTTTGTAGAACAGTGTGGTCCATGCAATGAATCGCTGGCACTTTGTACCTGAACAAAGTGAGTTCACTCTGTTAAAGGATCCTAATATCCTTGTTGAAGATGTGCAGGTTTGCTTCTTAGCATGCTGCAGCTCCTTAGTAATCAGGAATCCACAAATATTTAGCAGACTGTGAGTAATTTGTATTTGAAACATTCAGATTAACACATTAATTATATGTAGGTGCTGTACAGTCATTTAAAAAAGACCTATTTCTAGCATGTCCTTGTCCTTGACAACAACGTTACAGTTTGCAGTGTGAAAAAGAACCAAAATTCCACCCGACTGTGCCTCCGCCTACAGCCTACTTTGATACAAACAAGTCACCAAGATACCAAACAGGCAGTGTTACAAAAGTATCACTGCACCACAGCAAAATTGAATGTGACACATCTCACATGTAAGGCACCTTAAAGCAGTCTAATGCAGGCTCTGTATGTGAACTCAGTCCTTTATTAATAGTCCCTACTTTCAGATTAAAAAATGCTACTTAATAAATAATTAGCTAAGTGATATTGCATATTGTTTAAAGAAACAACAGTTTGCACATGAGCACAACAGTGAACTGCACGTGTGAACAGCCGTAAAATGTTTCAGTGAAAAACTAAAAATAGGAATCTGGCATTTGGATGAAAATGTGTTATTTGTGGAGACAACTTCCATTTTCCAAAATGTGTGGGAGTCATCTAGCCATCTGAGAAACTATTATTTTATTTATGCAAGACAGAGAACAGAGCAAATATCATTTGCAGCAATTGTACTGGAGAGCTCACAAAACATATTGCTTTCTGAAGGGCCCAATTAGAAGTTTGTTGATAAATCACTGCAGATCTTTGTTTTCTGTTTTTCCTCTGCAGTCATTAGTGTGAGTGTGAAGCCAAAAGTTGGGCTGGTAGAGCAATGAAAGGCTGGAAAAGTTGTGTTATCCTATTATTAACACGCGAGCAATGTGATTGAGTATTGGGTATGTAAAAGGACATTCATGAGGAAAGAATGAGTTTAGCAGTTTCAGGATAAAGTGTGATGCAAAACAGCAAAGAAATTTAAGGGTTTTCATGAATTACAGTATTCAAAATTCATATTTGAAATTCAGAACAGAACTCAGCACTGCGTTAAACCAAACAAGTTCACTCGTCAAAATAGTTGAAAGCAAGCAAACTTTTCATTTTACATTTTAGTTTTCCTCATTTTGGTGCTAGCAGATGCTAGAGCACATTTGCAGTAAACCATAGGAGTATGGAAAGCCAGAGATTTTCCATTTTTGTTTTGTAATACATGGAGAATGTGGACGGGTATTTTCTGGGCCAAATTAAAAGAAAAAAAAGTTGTCATCTGGATGGCACCATACTTTGCCCCAAATCCTGGATTTATCATTCAGCATTAATGGGTGTGCTACCCATGCCGAGGGGCATTAATGCACCCCCCATACAATCATGAATGCTGCTTTAAAAATTTTCTTGCTTATAAATATGGGGTGTATAAAAGAGAATCATCTGATTTCAGCGATTTAATCCCACAGCTGAAGCACGTCCTCTTAGAAATAGGGGATTTGTGAGTTTCATATGGTTGGCGGTAGGTAGCATAACAAGAACAGTGGCTCCACTGAAACTAGACATGCTACCAAAAGCATAGGGGAAGTTTGACTAGCTATCATGTCTGGATACATGCTGTGCACTCGGAGGGGGAGACATTGAGTATTTGTGAGCATTGTAAGTTTTGTACGCAAAAACCTTTAAAATACATACTTAATTATAATTAACCACAAGTTTCCATGTCCATTACTTAACATTGGAGGATGATTAATGGAAGAGTGTGCATGTTGCAAAATTTTTTTGGGGAGCTGCAGGTGTGACCTGGAAAGTTACCAAAGTGGTGGCAAGTTAAAGAAGGAAAGGAGGAAAGTATAATTGCTAAACATGAAGAATAATGAGAGAAATGTGCCTGTGTATTAACAAGTAATTATGTATTGAAAGTATGGGCGTTATCTATGGAAAGAAAAGTAAGAAAATGAAGTCGGTGAGGCAAAAAAGGCATAAAAAAGAGAGAGTGAGAGGCACATAATTACAGATGGCTGCAGTGGAATGTGACAGAGCCGGAGAATAAAAAAGAACAGGATAGAAAAGCAGAGCAAAGGGGCTCAAGGGAAAGCTGAAGGTGAGGCGATAATGAGAGGAGGCAAGAAAAAAAAGACAGATGAGGGGAAAAAAAACCTGTGTCAGAGAAAAAAGGAGAAACCCATTGATGAGATGAGGATTAGATGGTGCTGATTAATGATCATTGATTGTTTACCTCGGCATGTCTCTTTCTACTTCTGTGATTTCACTCGCCTGCCTGTCAGTCTCTTCTTTCTTTCTTTCTTTCTTTCTTGCTTTCTTGCTGTCTTGCTGTCTTGCTTTGGAACCTGCTGTGTGTCATAATGTCAGTACAACACTATGTTAAACAAAGTCCAGGAGGAAAAATCTCACATAAATATCCCAAATCCTTTCATTTCATGCCGCAGGGGAGCTGTTCATCGATCCCTCATCCTCTGCATGGCACCATAGACAAACATTTACTGCAGTCAGCGGCCAAAATTCAGCTCCACTGACTTTCACTTTTTATGGAGTTATTTTAAAGACACATGATCTCAAATCGAGTTAAAATGTGATGTTTACAACAATCTGGTATGAAATTGGTAGATATTCCATGGCTGGTTATTCTGTGTGTCACTGGAAGTTTGATTCATTTATTTATTCATTTATTTTGTTAAATGAAACCCATAAAACCATATTTCAATGAAAATGGACATCAAACAAACATCCATTGTTCTGGTTAATTGCATATAACCAAAATAATAACTAGAAGAGCTATAATAAAAGCATTAAAAGAGGTTAACAAGCTTTCCTCATAGAAGCACATCAACCCCCAGCCCTTTCATGCCAATAGAACACCACAAATTGCACCCTTGTGCACTTATATTTGTAAGTTTAATGTAATGGATTGCAATCTAGAAATGTTTCTACCTTGATTTATAACAACAGCCACATGGCAGGAGGTGACAGCAACAACAGAGAGAATAAAAAAAAGGGGGAATGCACTTGATGGCAGACAGACACTGCAAGGAATGCTGTTGGAGAAAATGAGTTTTGTTCTCCGGAGGCTCAGAGAGAGAAAAAAATAAGAAGGGAAGAATGAAGGAAGGAAGGAAGAAAGAAAGATCGTTGTCTTGCTTGAGGCCTTGTTGGGTGTAGTTGTGAAAGGACGAGAGAGGATTTGTCATTCACATCCACTTCTCTCTCTTTATCTTGCTCTCTCACACACACACAGACACACTCACTTTGCCATCTGTTCCTCCTTGAGGAACAGTAAACCCAAATCTCCTCCAAAAAATGCAAAATGCAGCGATATGTCTCCACAGTTTATGTATGTGCATTGTGAGGAAGTTATATTTGTCTTGCTGGTGTCTGACGAGGCATTGCTGCTGAGCTGCAGCCAAAATACTCCATTTGACCTAGATCGTCTCTGAGCCCGGCTGGCGTATGCATGCGTGTGTGTTTATGTGTCTGTGCATCCTAGTTCTGTCTATTTCTCAGCAATAAAATGACTTTTGGACATTGTCCATAATGATATAAGCTTTCCCTGCCTCCCTGTCATCTGTCTCTCTGATAATCGTTGGTTTTGTGCCAGCTTTCACGGCAGTCCTCTTTTTTTATTTCTGTTTCTCTGACTTTAGTTTGATTTCCCATCACTCTGTTTCAATTTTTTTTTCTTCTCTTCCATTCCTGCAAGGGAACTGGGAAACTTACAAAGTAAATGTCATCTACAGTGTCTGCGTGTGGATGTGCGAAAAAGGGTTTATATGTTACAGTGACATAGTGCTGACCCTGTGCTTTACCTCTCAAGCTAAACCTGCACACCCCTAAGTGTTTCCTGTATTTTGAGCTGTGAAGATATAATAAAACTCGAATGGCCCACTTTCCTCTGCGGTTGCTGTGAAAAGGTACCTTGGATTTTAAGCAAACCCAGACAATCCCACAATTTGACCCTTCTTCCCACCTTAGTGAAAGCGAGAATAAGAATTTCCTCTTGACAGGAAGAGACCTTCAGCTGAACCACGCTCAGACATAAGCAGCCATTTACTGTGAACAGTCAGCGGAGAGAAGTTAGAGGCAATACAAAAACTGAAGGAGAGAGTAAACAAAATGAAATGATGCAGACTGAGTAGATGGGGCACATTTGGGAAGCTGACATAAGCTGTCAAAGACTGTACTGCAGTTTATTTGTTGGGATAGCATCTGGTGAAGTCAAAAGCCTATAGTGGAGGAGTTTCTATGAGGATGTCAGTCATGGTTCTATTCGGCATTAAAAACACTGGAGCTTGGCGCCAGTTTAGCTCTGTGCACTAAAATGGTGGCCACATGCCGTATGGCTAAGAGCGGCCGGCCTGGGTTCGAGTCCAACCCACAGTCCTTTGCTGCATGTCTTCCCCCTCCTCTCTCTGCCCCTGCTTTCCTGGCCTCGCCTCACTGCGTCTGACAAATAAAGCTGAAAAAGGCCAAATAAATAAATAAATACGCAGGAGCTCAACTACGAGGGGAAATAAAGGACCAGTATAAGATTCATTAGAAGCTTCCTTGATAGCACATGTATATACAGTTAGATTTATACATTTTTGGGCAGTGAGACTTGCCTCTGTACACCACCACACTGGATTTTAAAATCAAACAATCAGGATGTAACTGTGCAGTGCAGAAATGGCCATTCTCTGTGTGATTTAATGGAATTAGATGACATGAAAAACTGTCCAAACTCCAAAGTGATCGTGGGAAATAACTCTGTGGTAGTATTGTGATAATATCAACTACTGACATTATTTTCATTTCTCCTAATATTTCTCCTGCAGTCTTGCATACTTCAGCTGCATTTTGGCTGTCTTGGCACAAAAAAATGCACCAAATGTGGAGATACTGTACTCTACAAGAACTCCTCCTCTGCTTTTGTGCAGTATTGTGGTGTTCCTGCAGGGCCTTCTTGCTTGTCTGTTTTGATTTTGATGTTTGACGTTGGTCTTCTCTCATATTATTGACATCTGTTACTCAAAAATTAAATCCTGTTTGGATGTGAAAAAGTGGAGCACAGATAATTGGACTGAATTAATTCTAGTCATCATTTTATTTGTATCTCTGCAGTGATGGATGGGCGGACAGGTATGATGTGACAGATGGCTATGTTAAGGAAGCGGCCGGCGGGATTACCATCAAGCTCCAGTCGGCTGACGTGAAATGGTTTGATGAATACTACCTTAAACTTCGTCCTGAAAACAATCACAGAAACCCTTGGTTTCCAGAGTTCTGGCAGCATCGCTTTCAGTGTCGACTAAAAGGTCACACCCAGGAGAACAGCAAGTACAACCGCACCTGCAGCAGTAAGTACAGACAGAAATAGAAATACAGTCAAAAATAGACTGCCGTTATTGCACTTGAACATTTTTAATGGTAGAGTTACTATAGTTTACATTAGGTTTGTTATTGGTCAAGTCCCTTTACTCACATAAGGGATAACACCAGAAATTTACAGCTGTGCTTGAATACTGAAAGAAAAGAGAGGCTGTATTGTTGGCAGACAACATATATTGTTTTGAGTCTGCATAACAGGCCACAGTACCAATCTGCATTTCTTTTGATAGGTTTTTGTAATGGCTGCTGTTAATGCAAATAACAAACAAAGAGAATGTGTGAACACACAGTCACACACCTACACACAGACCACATGGATGCACAGAGCTTTCCGGTTCATCTGCAGCCATCTCGTGTGGCTGTGAGTGAACCCACCCTTTATTTTCAGCGTCTATCCGCCCCCATGTCTTTCTCTCTCTGTTCCTTTCCCCCCATTCATAGGCAAAACAGTGTGTGAGCGTAGCATCAAAGGGACCCGTGTCTCATGTATTCTAATGAAATGGGACGTGAAATACAAATGAACAGGACACAGACAGAGACAGAAAGAAAATGAGACACGGAGGTGGAAAGTAACTGATGAGGAAGAGGAATGACAGCGGTCTTTGATGTTTGGCGGGGACAGTTTTTTCATAAAACCTAAAGGGGATATTAAGAGTTTCTCTGATATGTTTGCCTTTTTTCTACCTACTGTTCCTCACTAACCCAACTGTCCATTTCCCCCAACTCTACTCCTTCACCTCTGCAGAGCGAGAGTCACTTCGGCAGCAATATGCACAGGACACTAAGATGGGATTTGTCATTAACGCCATCTACTCAATGGCATATGGCCTGCATAACATGCAACGGTCACTCTGCCCAGGTTACAAGGTAGGTGCTGCTCTGGTGGATGAATAAGGAGGGGTACACTAAGACATACTACAGACAAAATGAGGGCAATGAAGAGATGGAGAGGGAAAATAGCAGGACTTACAGAGCCTAAGTATTGATGCCATGGTACAGTCGCCACGCGGCCTATTTTTGACTTGTTATCACATTATGTAAGTTGGTATCCAAAAGTCTGGGAACACCAGTAAAGATCCTTCTCCAAGGTCTTGCTGAGATTTCTGAAGGGTTTCAGCAGTGCCTGTGGAGCAGTTACTTTACTATTTTCAGACTATTTTTGAGCTCATTATCTGTGACAGCTGTTTTCCCCAAACATATATTTATTTCCGCTGCAAAAGTAAAACATGTTACAGGAGCTTTCACAAACTCCTGCAGGTTAAACTGGGCTGATCGAGCAGTTTCTATGGTGATTACATATAAGAGACTCTCAGCAAACTCACCAAAACAGACCACCAGCTTAGCAAGACTAATGGAAAAGGACGAAAGGATAAGAATTAGATGTAAAATGGTTACATTTTAGGTCCTGTCCTAGTTTGCATTTGGTATTTAAAGCTCTAAAGATTTGTGCAAATACATCCCATACTCTAACAGGTAAAGAAAATTAATGAATATATTAATTATTTCCTGTTTGCATCTCCACACACAGCACTGTGTTACTGTGATGAAGTTACTTTTTCATCTCTTAGCAAACAAAGCTTGTTGTGCTGATGTTCTGATGATGTCCTGATTGTGCTCTGAACAAGTCAAATGCCATACACCCCCTCTCAGACCTCAGGTCTAGCCATAATCTAATGCACACTTAGTCTTTCTTTGCTTACAATAACAGTTTGACGTCTGACGCTATCACTTAGTTCTGATGCCACGATTCCAACTTTCAGCACACTACTTAGTAAGTAATGTTTTGCTAGAAAATTGAGGCGCAGCTAATAAAAGGTGAAAAATGCAAGTGTATTTGCTTGAGCAAGCCTCTAGCTGTCATGTTTCAAAGAAAGGAAGAAACCGAACAAGGAAAGCTGACCTTTTTGTAAGATTTTATTTTGGGGCTCTTTTTAGGCTTTAGTTTTGACAGGACACTAAGTGGACAGGAGAGAAGGGAGGGAGACACTTGAACCAAGGCTCCTGCAGTAGTATTTCAGAATTTGGCACAGCAACTCAAATTTGCGAGCTACATGACTACCCAAGAACATTTTTTTAAAAGAGGTTTACATGGAAATATAATAGACTTTGGACAACACTTTGCATTTATTCAGGAAAATGTAAATTAAAATGATGCCAAACACTGATAGTATATGTCAAACTTCATATTCACTTAGAAATTCAGAAAACAAAATGCTAAATTTTAAGTATAGAGCAGCACGATTCTGTATTTTTGGCACCAAACGCCGGTGCTGCTTCACCTCTACATACTTTGTGGGGATGACTTAAAATTCATTAATGCAAAAATGTCAACATGGACTTAATTTTAACTAAACTTTATGAGATGATTGTGAAAATGTTGCACTGTTTGGCTTGCATAGAATAGGCACTGCATAGGAAACCATACTGCCACGCTGTCCTCACTTTTTCTAGAATGTGGCGAGCCGACTCACCTCAACAGCTGATTGGTTAAATTTTATCTTTACATTGTGTTGCTTCCAAAGTACAGTGAACATGTTTTGAGAATAATAATTAATTGAAAGGCCAGTTGTACACAATTTACTTCCATAAAATTATGGAAATTTATGTTGTTAAAGTTGATGGTCATAACTGTTTTTCTGGGTGCGACATGACCATCTATGTGTTTTA
The DNA here is from genome assembly GCF_000239375.1 of Pundamilia nyererei. Taxonomy (NCBI): domain Eukaryota; kingdom Metazoa; phylum Chordata; class Actinopteri; order Cichliformes; family Cichlidae; genus Pundamilia; species Pundamilia nyererei. Next base: position 3,870,047 of record NW_005187404.1, read on the forward strand.
AGGGCCTGTGCGATGCCATGCGACCCATTGATGGGGCTAGACTTCTGGACTTTTTGATGAAAACCAACTTCACCGGTGTGTCAGGGGAAGGAATCTTATTTGATGAAAACGGAGACTCACCCGGCAGGTAGGTGCTTTAAACTGTGCAGAGACGTCATAGATCTCTATGGAGTGCAAACAACCTCCCACTGTTGTTCAATGTGCACCTTTTGTTTACAGGTATGAAATAATGAACTTCAAAAAGATGGGGAAGGACTACTATGACTACATAAACGTCGGCAGTTGGGACAACAGAGGCTTAAAAATAGATGATGATGAAATCTGGCCCAGCAAAGAAAGCGTGATCAAGTCAGTCTGCAGTGACCCCTGTGACAAAGGGCAGATTAAGGTAAGATGAGTAATTTTCACACAGTAGACCCGGAATTAGATTAAAATAACTGAATAATAAAATTATTAGTATGATGAGTGTTTGAGGAATTTTCATTATCATCACAAACTGATTTGTATCATGTTACGTTACCAGCCTACACCTCTTTCTGAGGTGAAAGAGGTGTAGGCTGTATTCTACTTTTATACCAGACCTCTTTGCTCCTCCTACAGATCATTTATGTGACATGACTGAAAGTAAAGCTTCACATTAATACAGTGGCTTCGTTTGAACTCTGCTTATGGCGTGAGTGCGTATTCTGTCTCCTTCAGGTGATCCGTAAAGGTGAAGTGAGTTGCTGCTGGACGTGCACCCCCTGCAAAGAAAATGAATTTGTGTTTGATGAGTACACCTGCCAAGCCTGTGAGCTGGGCTCCTGGCCTAATAATGACCTCACAGGTCGGTATCTTAAAAGATATAAAGAATATTCACATGATGGATTTTTTTTTTCTTAATACAGCCTGTCAGTGTGTATTACATATTAGCATTGCACAGGAAATCCTGCACAAGTTACCCTAGAGAGAGAAAGTGAGAGGCATCCATTTACCATACCCTCCTCTTCCCTCCTCCTAGTTTCTTCTTCTCCACTCCCTTTTCCTCCCAGCCACTCCCTCTCTCTCATATCGTTAATTTGTTACCAACATGGTCACTCGTGTTTTAATTATTCTGCAACGAGAGCGACTTGCCATGCAAATACACTTCAGTTGCAATGAAAATTTTTTTCCTCTCCATTGCGTTCGAAGAGGTTGCATATTGCCTTGTTGTTCTTTCAGCTTCTCATTATACTGCACGCTAGCTCCTCACCAAGCTCAATGATTAAAACATGAATTGAGACCTGCTGAAAATTCAGAGGGAGCTTCTCTGTCTGAGACAGAAGAATCTTTAAAAACTGAAACAGGGAGTGAATCAGTGCGAAAATGATCAGCAGAAAGCTGACACTGGAGAAAGAAGATAAAGGAACGGAGGCTTAATTGGGGTTATCCGTGTGTTCGTTAGTGTTCGTGACTGTGGGCTCAGAGTGTGTGACTACATGCATGTGTCTCGTTTCATCAACAATAAGTGCTGCGTGTCCCCCTGCGGGGCTATATGGAACAGTAATAATGAGGTGTAAACAAACTGCTTGCCCTGTTCCACCAGCAGACATTTTGATCTTTCTCCTTGAGGCCAAAAGAAATCTGAGGGAAAAAAATATATAAGATATAAAGGGGAGGGGGGAAAAGGTAAAGGAGCAGAGGGAAAAGGTAAAGCAAGGTCTCAGCTGACAAGGACAGAAGCAAAGTGGGAGCGAAAACCATTGAAAGGATATGGAATCGTTTTTCAGACAGCAGTGGAACAAAAACAAGAAAAGACTGGAAGAGGAAAAAGACTTAAAAAATAAAGTCATGGTGAAAGTGGGATAGAGATGAATAGAGGCTCCATCATGAGCAGCAGCAAGGGAGAGTGAAAGAAGGAGAAAAAGGGAGGATTAGCTATGGGATTTGAGCCTCTTCGCTGATTGGTAAAGTTCCACAGTCTGAGTCTGAGATTGTTTGAAAAACTTTATTGTGACTGCTCACTTCAAATGGTCACTCTTCCTTTCGTGCACCAGTTTGGTTTACACTCAAGCGTTGCAGCATTTCCTGCAGGTTCCATGAACTAACTAAATATCAAATTGCTGACTTTGCAAATGCTTTCTGACTGCTCTGAGAAAGCCCACGAGGAGAAACACTGATCTGGGATTTCCCACCCAGCATCTAGATTAATTGGAGCTAAATTTCCACCCACCTCACGTTGTCATTAGTGGGTGGTCTTGAGCTTGTATGACTGGAAAAGACAGGTACTGTAGTTATTGTTTTTGAGTTTGTTTATTATGTGGAACAGCTGTATAGGTATAGATTTAACAGCATGAACATAATATCACAAATATTCTTAAGATGACAAAGAAACAGATACGGATACATTAAATTATTTTTAATTGTATTTCAGAAAGATTTTAATTTGTTTTCATTCCATTAATATTTCACTTTGGGCTTTTCAGTCATTTCAGTCTGAAAGTCCTCCCTGACTTTGCTTCTCTGTTTGTTTACTGGCCCTTTGGCTCCCATTTATGCTTTTGTTTACGCCCTTAGACCTAACCTCATTACTGATTTAATAAACTTTGTTAACCATGTTAAATACAAAGTTTATGGATTTCTTAAGTTATTTCTTTAATGATCTTTTTCTCTGTTTGCATGCAGAGAAAATGGAAGAAAAAAAGGTTAAAAAATAAAATATACAGGGGGCAGAAAGAGAATTAGAAAGAGACTATTTGCATTTCTTCCCTCTAAAGTATGTCTAGACCGACCAATAATTCAGCAAGCATTAAGACGGCTCGTAATTAGAACTGTCCCTTTAATTAATGACACTTTATCTCCTTGCCTATGAGGAAGACAGAGATGGAGGTAGAGAATTACAGGAGTAGGTGGGAGGTATGAGGATGAGGAGAGATAAGGAAGATATTCGGGAAAATAGAAGCGGGCAGAGTGATGGATGGATTATTACAAAGAAATGGTGAGCAACAGGAGACAGACAAGAAATGGTGAATGACAGGGAAGGAGGAAGAAAGACCAGGAGGATGGATAAGAAGAGGAAAGTGAAGTACAAAGACGTATTTGTAAAGTATTATTAGAAGTAGTATTCCAAATAGCAGTGAAGGAGGTGCAAGGGGAAAAAATAAAACTGTAATTTGTGATAAATAAAGGTCCCATAGTTCAATAGTGGAGAGATTTCATACTGATAGTAATTAAACAGTCATCATCTCATTTGGGCACCTACACCAACAACCCCCTTCCTTCCGCCCTGTTTGCTTCTCATGCTTTTTATACTAAATCAGACCCACACCTGTATACAAAAGTTGCATACTTTGCAGGCAAAGCTCGGCACAACGGATAACTCGCAAGCGTTTCTTGCCTGGAGGTCTAACATGTACAACTCTAACCACGACCTGTGCAAGCTGTTGGACCTTTAGAAAGCAACCGAAGACCAATTTTATTCAGAATGGTTAAAACTGGATATAAGAAAAAGAAAGTGTGAGAATGAGCATAAAGTAAAGGCTGAACAATAGTTTGCTATTGTTACCTAAATCTTATTATCCATATATATTCCTGTGTGTCACATGTCAAATAAACTGATGATCAGTGAATAATCTTTTCTGAAAAAATACATTAACAAACTGATGTCCCCCACGTCCCCAGGCTGTGACCCAATACCAGTGGAATACCTTCGATGGGGAGACCCTGAACCCATTGCTGCTGTGGTATTTGCCTGCCTCGGTCTAATGGCTACATTTTTTGTCACTGCAGTCTTTATTAGGTAACATATCCCTTTTATTTCATTGGATTTTTGAAATTGTTTTCCTTCCTGTTTATTTAAATTCTTGCTTGCGTGTCTTTATGAATGTGGATATTCAGATTCCGGGACACTCCAGTCGTGAAATCTTCCAGTAGGGAACTGTGTTACATAATACTGGCAGGTATCTGTTTGGGATACCTGTGTACCTTTACCCTCATAGCCAAACCCCACGTCATCCATTGCTACCTCCAGCGACTGGGAATAGGCCTGTCACCTGCCATGAGCTACTCTGCACTTGTCACCAAGGTAAGGCCTGAGTGAAATGGTGGGTCCACAAGTTGTGAAAAGTGTGCAGTTAATGTGTTTTTCATTGATATGTCTGCATAATAACAGTGAGTGCTCTGTTGGAACGGAGAACGCAGATTGCAGCATATTCAGTATGTACTATATGTCCTGATGATGTTTGGAATCTGACCCCAGACAAACCGCATTGCTCGGATCCTGGCAGGAAGCAAGAAGAAGATCTGCACAAAGAAACCTCGCTTCATGTCTGCCTGTGCTCAGCTTATCATTGCCTTCCTCCTCATACTGCTACAGCTGGGCATCATTGTGGCTCTCTTCCTCATGGAGCCCCCGGAGGTAGGCTCTGTGTGTTTTAATAGAAAAAATATCATCAGAAGTAGGAGACAAATCAGAAGATTAATAAAATAAAACAAAATAAACAATAACCAGAGGATGTTAAGTTTGAAATATAACAGATTGCAGATTTGCCCTATTAGAAATTAGGAGAGTGTCTTATTGGATTTTTGTATTTTGAGTTCTGTTAATTGTGTTAAACTACTTCACCGGTTTCACATGTTTCCTCAGCATCTGATTGTCAACAGAAATTTCACTGATTATAAATAATTGATTTGATTGGCAGATAAAAGGCAGTAAGAATTCAAACAAGACCAAAGCTTAAAATGTTAGTGTATACCCCTAAATGGATGTAGCCTAGCTGGATATTGAGACATCTACTTGTAAGTCTGTAGTTGTTCAATTTAAAATTTTCTGACAGCACATATAATTTGTAAAGTTGATTACCATCAAATTTGGTTCTTATCTGCTGAAATGCCTGAATTCATTTTCAATAAACCAATAAATATTGTACATCAGAAGTGGGCAGCATGATCATGAAATGTCAGTGAAATTACTTCCATAACTGTAATTTTACATGCCGCCATTGACTTACTACGGTCAATTCTTATTTGTATTAAAGACGTGACAGCAACAGTGTTGTCACACTTTGGATAACACACATGTCACATTTCCTCTGGTGTCTGCAGGTCATCCACGACTATCCCAGCATCCGCCAGGTCAACCTCATTTGCAACACCACGAACCTCGGCGTGGTTGCCCCGCTGGGATACAACGGCCTGCTTATCCTTAGCTGCACCTTTTATGCCTTCAAGGTACGAGATAGTGTTTGTCACTTTTTCCCATTACCACTTCGATATCAAAAATACCTGTGACAATTTTGCATTATTTCTATAACACAGTATCGAACACGACTGAAACATGTTGTTACAACTGGCAAAGCTGCCAGTTAGAGAACTCTAAACGCTGTTGACATGCAATAAAAGTTCAGTGTGTTGTTATCCATAGAGATACTCGGTATGAGTGTCTCTACATATGAGGAGGTTTACACAGACATAATGTGAAAAAAAATGATTAAGCCACTGTGGTTTTGCCTCTCTAAAATCTTTTGGCGGCAGTAAATGAAATTATGTTACCCCAATCAAATTATAAAGTCAATGTTGTGATTATCCATGACCAGCGGCCATCCATTTTCTGCGGAGTATGAGAGCAGAATTGTAAAAAGAGACAGAAGATAAATGCACTGCACTTCAAACAAATAAATTAACCGAGTTTTAAACACAGCAGCTGAGTAAACCAATTTAACTTTGCAGGCTAAATGCCTCACCTAATTCACTCGCACAGATCGGTGTGGCCAGCAATAAAATGACAACTGTAAGGGGTTAAGAGTGTGTATCGCTGTATATACTGTAAAGAACGTCTACATTTGCTTTATTTTTCTTGATCACAGCGAAATGCACAACAGCAATTGTGAAGGGAAATGAAGGAATGTTTACTTATGCTTCTCTTTCTTTTTCCCTCCAAGACCCGCAACGTCCCAGCTAATTTCAATGAGGCTAAGTACATTGCCTTTACAATGTACACCACCTGTATTATCTGGCTGGCATTTGTACCCATCTACTTTGGCTCTAACTACAAAATTATCACCATGTGCTTCAGTGTCAGCCTGAGCGCCACTGTGGCTCTGTGCTGCATGTTTGCACCCAAGGTAAGGTTGCTTTGCTTAAATTGCTTTTTATTTCATTCTGATTGCTTGTCTGTTGTTTTTATCAATATTACCGGAATCCGACTATAGTTGTTATCTAAATCTGTGCATAAACTACATTAAGCTTCAAATGAGCATTGCAACAGAGCTCACTGTAGTTCCCCACCAGTTGTGAGAATTTGAGTCAAATATTTGAATAGATAAATGCTAAGATTCAAGAGAACATCTCTTTTGATATTTTAATCACAGATGTTTCAGCACTTGTAATATCAGGATCTAGATTTTCTTGTACAGTGTCACTACAGTAAAAAAAAAAAAAGCCTAAACAAGAAATTCAGTCAATCAAAAATACTTTTGAGAATTTTCTTTTTATAATATGTTTAGAATATTAAGGTGAGTCATGAGAGGCTTGATTATTATTCTAAAAAAATAAGATTAAAAGACCAATTTGTGTAGCCAACGCAATCAAAGTCTCTCCAGAAATTTGCATAGTGCCGTTAATCTTTGCAGTAAATGACACCAAGTAGTCACTGTTCATATCTAACCGTTTCCATCAGGTGTACATCATTCTGGCTAAACCAGAGCGTAATGTGCGTAGTGCCTTCACCACTAGCACGGTGGTGCGCATGCATGTGGGCGATGGCAAATCATCCTCAGCTGCCAGCCGCTCCTCCAGTCTGGTTAACCTGTGGAAACGGAGAGGCTCCACTGGAGAGACACTCAGGTATTTCTGCGTGTGTGGATTGTGTGTACCCAAGAGGCTTGTTGACCAGGTTAATGCCGGGTTGCTCTTCCGTTATATTCCAAGGCACCATTTCTCCAATAGCCCACTCTGAGACTATTTATGGTGTGTGCATGTACGTGTGTGTCGGTGTGTTTAAGCTCTCTAAGAGATTGATTCTCTGAACTCCATCGAGTCTGCCTGACTGTTCTTCTGACCCTGACATGAACTGCAGACAATTGCCTAATGGAGATGCAGCAAAGGAAGAGATTGGAATGAACTGAAGAAGGGTTAAGGAAAATACTAAAAAGAGAATTATAAATGGAGAAGAAGATGCATAGAGAGAGAAAGAGAGATGAAGAGGGGAAGTGATAAGAAAAGAAGAAAAGAAAAGGGTAAAGGAGTAGTGTGATCAAAGAGACATAATAGCTTTCACACCCTGCTTAAGGCCATCCACAAGTCATCTACAGTGACAAGGAACCGATCAAAAGACACAAAGGGAGTGACGCAAAGCCACTTGCCCGAAATGAAAAGGGGAGAAAAAATAGACAAGGAATATTTTTGTTTGTCAGCAGGTTCCTCCAGCACACCCCGCTTGGCAAGCAAGATTTCAATCACACTCTTATATGAAATGTCACAAGTGTTTCCTTCTTCATTCGCTTTACTTTGCTCTTCCCCTTTTCTCTTATGGTCCTGTCATCCTCTGTGGGCGGTGATAATTGGCAGAGGGCTGTCTGTCTCTTCAGACACTGTTGCCTTTGAGGTGCTGTCATTGTGTAAACTGAACAGACACATACAGACATGAGTCCAGCAAACCCGAGGAAACAGAAAAGACATGTTTGACTGATGTCTGAACTGTGGAAAAATACTGGATTTACCTTCAGGACATTCTCAGAAATTAAGGGAGTAAACAGACCTTAACAGGGTTCATCGACTTGTCCATACATGAATCAGTTTTGTTTTCTGGTGGAAACTTTTATAAATGTTCTACCTGGAATCTTTTCAGTGGGTTCTGATAAATAGTGATAAACCTGAAATCTTCAGTGAAAGGTTTAAAGTTTGGAAACCAAACATTAAAAGTAAGAAACAAATGTGATTTGAATTTTGCTCGTCTCATTTTAAAAATTGGCTCCCTTACATCACAGGGAGCCAAATCTGGCAGTGGCAAGCAGCAAGTGTGTTGTGTGGTCAAACTATTCCTGCCTTGTTCATTGCACTGAGAGCAGGTGCATGATGGCTTGTGGTGTTATGTGCCAAATATTCTTCCTCGGATGCCCACAGATATCACAGTAGTAATATGTGTGGTGAAAGTGACTGTAGTCAAATTCAAGGTGATTATCAAACAAAAAGAAGATGAGTACATTCTAGGATGTGGTCTTTATCTTGTGCCCTTTCTTTGGAGGCTTGGACACAATGGACTATTCCAATATAAACTGCTGTTACCTCTGTGGGTAGTAGTGTGAGACCCAGCTCTCATCAACAAGCTGATTCCTTCATAAAAACAAAAAAGTCAGTTTCAGATAAAAGTTGATGTTTGCTCTCAATCTGTAATTTAGATTTAAATAAAATCTAAATTACCTTAATTCTGTGAAATGTCTTATCTTTCGTAACTTCTGTCCAGCCTTTAACAGATCAGAATTCATATGTAACAACTTGATCTGCGCCATAATCACACAAATGACATGCAAAAGTAATTAAAAAAACATTGTAGGGTTTTTGAATTTAGATTTCCTAATATTTCAGTGAGTGCAAAGTAAAGGGTTAATGATAGATGATCACACTTTTAGACAAATGTGTGAGTAAGTGTGTGAACAAACCTGTAAGGGTGTAGGTATTGATCATAATTGATTTGCAAATTCCAGTGGAGCTGCAAACCTTACTTGCTTCAGTGCAACATCACCACTGATGATGCTCCACTAGTTTCAAAGCAAATATTTGTCCTTTTGGTGGCATGGATGGCTCATACTTCTATATTGTTTTAGTAACTTCTGTTTATGATTCTTAAAGTGGTTTCTCTCTTCTTGTAATGGCTCTGGTAGAACCGTAGCCCCTCAAGAAGCCTTCCACAACCCCTATTTCTAATAGGATCAAATTTAAGATAAGATAATCAACTCTTTCTTGGCTTTGTTAGGTTTGCTCAATCAACATGCATGGCGTATGGTTTGTGTGTGTGTGTGTGTGTGTGTGTGTGTGTGTGTGTGTGTGTGTGTGTGTGTGT
>NW_005187404.1:3879082-3917296 GCF_000239375.1 Pundamilia nyererei
GTGTGTGTGTGTGTGTGTGTGTGTGTGTGTGTGTGTGTGTGTGTGTGTGTGTGTGTGTGAGTGTAAGCATCACAGCCTGTGTGTGGGTTTGTGTGTCTCCAGAGTGATTTCAGTTCGTTTCACTCCCAGCCATGGCGGTGTGACTTTTAATCAGGAGTTCAACTTTAGATTAATCACACTAATTAACCTGACAAAGGGATGGAGGTGGTGGTAAGAGGGTGGAAGCGCTGTGACTGATGTGAAGCGGGGAGAAAAGTAAGCTGGTGGAAGAAATAAAAGCAGGATGAAAGAACCTGACAGAACACTGAAGAACAAGCTACTGATTTTATAAGCTTTAAATTACTACGCTTATAAAGTCAAACTGGTTTCTTTGTCCGAGTAAAGGCTCCCTTTGGATACGTTTTTATATATAGTATTAACTAACAGTACTAATCAACACAGACACGTGATAAAGAAACAGTCCTGTGAAGTACTAAATGCACTGTATGATTCTTTCACAAATTTCTATATGAGTTTTCTCAGATCGTCTTGTGATTTGTTCAGATGCAAGTTTGTAAAGTTGTGCTTCTATGTTGTTTTTAGAGAAGGGGCTTTCTCTTGGCAAACCCTTCCAAACAAGCTATACTTGTTCAGTCTGTTTCTACTTGCGGTGTGATTAACTTTAAAGGCCTCAATTAACATGTTAAATGTTAGAGTCTGAGATGTAGCTCTTGGGTTTTGGCACATATTCACCTCGCCAGGGCATTTATTCCTGGGAAGACTGACAATTGTTTTGAATGTCTGTTAGTTCTTCTTCACTGTGGAGGACTTTAAATTGTTTGAGAATGGTCTCTTTACCATCCCAGATTGAAGGGCACCAACAAATGTACAACTAACAGCATTGTTGATGATATTTTCCTCCTTAGCAATGTGCTGCCAAGACTTCTGTTTTAAAAGAATTGTTCACAATGGTTAATGATCAGTTAATCAAGTGGATTTGATTAGCAACACCTCGCTGCTACTTATCATCTTAGTTCCTGTGGAAGCAGTAAGGGTGTACTTAGTTTCATACAAGATCTCTACCTTTCTTTTTCACACGACTGTTAACAAGAAAGACTTTAAATATTAATGAGCAGCATAATGAGTCGAACTGTAGGATAAACAAATGTAAAAATGAATTTAGCAGTACTATCTTGGGTTTGGAATGATATACAGTGTTGTGTGCCATACAGTAATAACAGAACCACAAGCAAATCCTCTGAGTAGAATATTAAAACAATACTTATTATTAATGCCAGAAAAATGTGTCTTCAGTTCAAAGAAGTAAGAGAAATGTTTGTAATCCTTTAGACAGCCTTCTGTCAAACTGTGTGCATGCACAAAATAAATGAAATCTTTCCCCATCACTCTCTTGTCTCTTTTTCATCCTTTTCTGTAGCTCCAATGGTAAATCAGTGTCGTGGGCACAGACAGAGCGCAGCAGTTCACGTGGAAACCACCTGTGGCAGCGTCTGTCATTCCACATCAAGAAGAAAGAGAACAATCAGACTGCTGTTATTAAGCCTTTCTCCAAAACCCCTGAGGAACATTACTGCAGTGGGGCTGACCTGCCACCACATGTCCCTCTGCCCTCACTCCCGTCCATGTCCTCTCTCCCCACTCATCCTGACAATGTCACCGACAAGACCCTGTATGAGCTCTCAGAAGCAGAGGAGCGCTACTCGATCACATACCGGCCACAGACGCCTTCACCGATCAGCACAGTCAGCCAGAGAATAGGAGCGAGTTCGGGAGAGGAGCCTCAGATGGGCAGTATTCCAAAGTATCCGAGCAGCATCTGCAGCGCCGGCAGCGGCAGCAGTTGCGGTCCTCCCAGCAGCGGCTCTATTGTTACAGGGAGTGACGGTAGATTGGTTATTGTGGACGATCGCCCAGGGGAGCCCCAGAGTTCACTGATGGATCAGATCAGCTGTGTGGTTAACCGCTTCACTGCCAACATAACGGAGCTCAACAGTATGATGCTCTCGTCCTCCCCATCACACTCACACATGCAGAAACACACACCTCCATCTCCTCATCCCGCCGACCCCTATCTGTTACCCCGTGAACTCCAGATGCCCCCGACCCTCACCACCTACGCTGATGTCCAGCCGCTTCCTCCTGTTGAATCAAGCTTTGGAGGCCGGGGTGGCTGTCCCATTCACTCTATGCCTCATTCACCTTACCCCCTGCCACCCCCTCACTCCCAGGCCTCCCAGGCCTCCCCGTCCCGCTCCCCCATGCGAGGGGGTCGGCTCACCTGCCTCACCGACTCCCCTCTGAGGAGGGCAGAGTTGGAGGAGGAGCTAATCGCTTTGACTCCTCCGTCACCCTTCCGTGACTCTCTGGCTTCCAGCAGTGGCTCACCTGTCTCTGAGACAGGTCTTTGTCTCCCTCCAGTCCCGTCCCACCCTCCCCCCTCACCCCCTTCGCCCAGATACACCAGACTGACACTCAGAAACTACAGCCAGAGTTCATCCTCACTGTGAGGCAGAGATGAATCACAGAAATGAAGAAAAGCACTCAAAAACAACACAGCTTGTAAACAGAAGAGATAATGGGTAGACAAATCCATTTGCCCGACAAATGTAGGACAAGTTTGGTGAAGACACCAAACTGTGTTTGTGTTTACATGTTTGCAGTGAGTTGCGAGTCTAAGAAACTTGCCCATGTTGTATTTTCTTGACGTTTCTCACGAATGTGGATGGAAAACTGCAAAATTGGCCACTATAACTTTGAAGTGTTTTGGCACCAGTAAGGCCAGGGATCATTTGTGAGGGTCTGAGGCTACTCATCATTGAAGTTAGGGTAGTGGCCTTAAGGTAACTTGGCTATCAACTAATTAGAGACTGTGGATGTGTGTGTGTGTGTGTGTCTGTGCGTGTGTGCGGGGTAATGTGAGTGTATTTTTACTGTATCTTAGTTAATCAGATGTGATGGCAACATGACAGCAAACAGTATTGATGAATAAAGACTCCTTCAGCCTATAAGAATCGTCAGAGGCTATCAAGGGCACATACATTGGCTCGTAGGCACATTTACACAGGTGCACATTGACAAACACAACTGTGGGCACACTGATACAAATACAATGTAAGGGAAACACTGTAAATATGTATGAGGTTACAGATTTTTCTTTGATTATTAAATCCAACACGCTTCTGACAAAGTGCATTGCATCAACAGTGTTAACATATACAGGCACTATGTTAAGAACCACCTTTTCATTTATTCAGCTTCCCAATCTAAGCGATTTATGTCCCTGGTCCCTTTCTGTCTCACGGCTTTCTTTTATCCTGCGATCATTTCAGTATTTTCTACTCTTCCAATGAGTTTTCTTCAGAAGTTTGAATGTATGTTTTCTACATGACTCCTGAAGCTGTTGGGACCAAACCTTTTGTAGCTTTCTGTGTGTGACTTGAGAAAGAGGACGACAGAGGGACTGAAAAGACCAGGCCTTGTTTTACCATAAACATCTTAGTCATTAAATGAGATTCAGGTGGATCATTGGCAGACGTCTGATCTCAAAGCTGAATGTTGATGTGTGACATTTAACACTGCATTTTGCGAGGCTTAGCTGGATCCCAGTCATGACATTTTCTCTATACAATATGTCAGCAAGACACAGTCGTCCTGTTTCATCACAGACAGTGCTCTGAATGCGTTTAATTGAAATCACGGCAATCTATAATGTCAGTGGGTGCAAATTGATAGATTCAAGCTGGGGAGCGTCCTCCTCAGCCACTATGAGGTCCATCGGTTGCTCAGGTGCTATGATTTTTATTTTTTATTTTTTAAACAAAGGTGGCAGAACAACCAAAGATGTTCACAAAAATTGAGCATTAGGTAGATTTTTTTAAATGTTAGGTTTACTTAATACACTCCTGCCACATTACTGTTAGTCTCACAAGACCATACTGGTTGACTGTTGATGATGACTGACATCCAGTATAGCCAAATAAAAATGTCAGTGATGCAGATCCAGGAAAACACAGACTTGAAAATTACCCAGACCTCAAGTAGTATTGACTTAAAGGAATACTTCCTTATTGTGGAAAATTGGCTGCGGTTACAAGAGCAGGCAATCGATACCACTCTCATGCTTTATCTGTCAGGTAAATGTAGGAAGTCTCTGTTAGTTGCCTGGCAACCGTGTGGTGATGACAATACTTCAGGAAGTCATGGTTAAATAGAAGCAAGATGCAAATGATCCCCTACGAAATAGCAATGTGTTTTTGAGATTTGACATTTTAATTATTGAATTAAGACCAAGACAATAAGGCTAGTTGTTTCTTTACCGCCTGTAGCTTCATGCCGTCAGTATTCTCACTTCAGTAAGAATTTAAGTCCATTGGTTTAGTCTTTAGAGTCTGGCTTCGTGCCATATATCCTAGACTGAGGAAAATGTGAGTGAACTCAAAGTGTTTGGCAACAGTAGTTCATATATTTGTAGGAGATTAGATTTGGCTTTTTAAGATTTTGGGTATGCCTTTAAATAGAGTGTTCTTATATATGTGCCAACGCCTGTACCTGGAGGAAAAATGTGCCACTGAATATATTTACTAAGATGCTTTTGAGAAACAAGGCCTTGGCTTTGTTTCAGCTCCTTCAACCGAGAAAATCAGTTGTTGCAAAGCAAAGCAAAAAACACAAATACGAAAAAAAATTAAAACCAGGAGGTTTTCATACACAACACGAGCAGTTTTTTAAATACATTTTATCTTCATGTGGCGTGTATACAGTGTGCACATACCATTAAAGCGATTACTAATTGGACCGTTGATAAACACAACACACCAAAAATCAGTGCTGCATTGTTGTCCATCATGATAGTCCACAGTCTGGTTCCTCCTTTTTGAGTTTACTTACGAATTTGTGCTCTACAGTAGCCAGCAAGAACAAACTCAGACAAAATGACTCTGTAAATACTAAGGGCATGCAATGACAGTTCTGTTTTGTTTCAGATGAAAGTACGTTTATTTACATATCAGCAAATGTTAAAAAAAGAAAAAGAAAAAAGATCTTTTTGAGCTATCTTATAACATACCATATAACGTACCAATATGTGTTACGACTACAGAAACTGTGTTACTACTCTGAATGTGTGAGTGAGCATTCCTATTCAAATGTCTTGTATACATACAATATAATAATATTAATATGACTATTGTGCCAAAGGGGTTAGGAAGGGTCTAGCTTACTCAGTTGTGGGTAAATACGTGGTTTCTTAAAAAAAGATTTAAATGTAAAACTATTTATATTGTTTTGGATATTTTCTATATAAATACTCCACATTTTCCAGTGTAAAAGCAATATTATCCATCTGTACACAAGGTGCACATGTTAAATCAAATCAAAACACTGTTTTCTGGTTCTTTTTCATCATTCTTTACTCTGTGGAGGACAATTGAACCAGGAGGAGGGTGGAGAGATTAGTTAAAAATTTTCTTTGCATTTTGTAATCTATATTGAATGAAATTAGGACATTTGTTGATTTCAAATAATCAACAAATGGGGGATAATTTCCTATTTTTGCAGTGTTACTTACTCAGTTTAGAGTACAGTTTGTTTAAGACATGGCTGCAGATTTAAATCGGTAAGGACATTAACTGTTGGTGCCATCATTTGTTGTACTTTTTTGCTGCTTTTTGTGTGGGGTGAACAGGTTTATTAAGTCATAAACCTGATGTCGTGTCTCCTTAGTGGTATGCATCCAAGTCAAAACAAGAAAATATTTATTTCTTTGGTTCCCAAACGGAAAAATACACACATGCACACAACAACAATCTCAGATTATTGCTCAGAGGTTTTTGTATATGAGAAAGAATAAATCATCTAAGATCTTCTGAATATAACGTCAGACAAAATTCGCCTCTCTTCTTCTGAAACTGCTGCATCACTACTGCTACAACTACTCATTTAATTTTAATAATCTGTGTCCTGACCTGTTGTTAAAAATTAACCTGCCCTATTGTTGAGCTATTATTTGGGAGGAGCCCATTAATATGCCGTATAATGCGGCGATAGAGTAACACGGAGCTTGCTTCAGCACTTCAAATGCGTGTTATCCACCCCCCTTGAAAAAGGCATAAGAGCTACCCCTGCAGAAAAGACAGGATCAGTGCTTGCATCAGTTGCTATCTTATTCTCTTTAAGTTCTGTGACATCACCTTAAATCTACAGACGTAGGTTTTAAGAGTATGTTGTAATTATTACACAGTAGGAAAAGTTAGCATCATGGGATTCTTTTTCCAGGTGAAATTGGGGAACTCTAATTCACAACAAATGCAGAGCAAGCAACAGAAAACCAGACCCGATCCTGCCTCCTGAATCCCAAACATGATGGCTCATAATAATCTAGCATGAACTCCGTTAATGATTGTTCTCTTGATAATGGTGATGACCATGTTCAGCAAAATCTTGATTTCCTGTTGATGTCCCCGCAAAATGTGTCGACTAAGTCTGATAAATGCACTTTATAGAATTGGACTGATAATCCCTGCGCTTAAAAATATCTTTTAATCCAGATGCGGTCAGCTGCCGATCAAAATGACACACAGTCATTTTTCATACCTTTTGGATGAAAATATAAAATCAGTCGACCTGTTATCAGGACGATTCCTGTTGCTTCTCAACCCATATATGCTGATTTAGAGCCAGATATAAATATATATAATAATCTCCTGCGATGCTTATTTTCCTCTGTTGATCATAATGTGAGGAAAGCCTCAATTTTAAACGTTTGCTACTCTACTGAATTGCTACTGAACAGAATAAGGTTTTCACTCTGAGGTCCAGGAGTGGTGCATTTAAGCTGACCCTCACCACTGACTCTTGCAGAGGGAGGCATGAGAAAAAGCATTATTTCTCCATTAGGGATGAGTTTGACTGGGAGTGCTGTGTGGCGGAGCAGCCTCTCTCACTGCCTTGCTAGCAATTTTATTTAATTTGGTAACAGGGGGAAAAAAATAAGTAATGTTTACTATGTAAACACCACACAGACTTTTGGTTGTGTACTCTGACAGGGCATGTCCAGAGAGGTTTGCTTTGTCACTATAGTACTTATATTGTATCGTGATGACCACCAGTCTGAGTGCAGTTTAGTGGATGTTATAAATAATTTAACTCTTAAAAGTGTTGGTGAAATCTTTCGAGGCAGAGAGCAACGAAGCCCTCTTCTCTTTTTCTCACAAGCAGTTATATAGTTATAAGTAGTTCTATCTGCTCTTTATTTTAGCTTTCTTATTGGAAGTCAGAGATAGAAATTGATACTGATTATTTCAAGATAATTCTCAGGCCTGCAGTAGCGTTGCAAAAAAGAAACATTCCTCAATATGACTGAATGATCGACCAACTGAGTTGAAAGCTAGATTGCATTTTCAGGATAAAATAACAGCATTTAGACTCTAAACTGTGCTGTACAAAACATTACAAGATGAATATCAGCATCCTGAATGTTGGCTTTTTGGAAGCGTTTCATGAAACTACTTTTGCTGCAATCGGCTTACTGAAAACCGAAGCGCTGAAGGTGGTAAATTAGATGTCTTAAAAATCAGTGACTGTATTTTTGTATGTTTGTCTGAAGCTGCTGGTCTCATGTTGCTTTTGTTTGTTTGTCTTTTTTTGTTTTTTTTTACTGGAGGATGTGCATTTTGATATTTTGGTATTTAGGTAGTCAGTGTGGTAATGTTGTTCCGAGTATAGAGGAATAATTCATACTAAGAGGTTAGGTTGTAATATTATACTGATAAGAAATGAAAGAGAAGTTTGAGTATTTATTTATGTGGCTTAAAGATTTGTAAGGAAGTGAAATACATTTTTAACCAGGTCAGTGTTGTTTTTAGAGCATTAACGTTTTACATACAGAGCAGGAGGCTGTGGAATTTATGAAATATACTTCTTTACACCCAGAGAATTAAACCAAGCTCTGAACAGCACACCATGTGACGGTGACTTCCTCTGTAATTATTGTGTTTTTTATATTCCTCATTTGTGTCAATCTAAGCTTGGATCACCGCAGTGGACATGAAAACACAAGTAAAATCCTTGTTAATGCCCCTGCTTCAAATTCTGATGAGGTTCTATTTGCAGTAGAGTGTGTGACACTAGAGCGTTCGTGACATAAATAGGATGAATGTTGCCTACAGAAGTGACGTTTACATTTTTACTGCTCACTTGAGATAGTTGAGGCGTTGGTGTCTGATTGCTGACTGATCTGTTGTAGTGACTTTTTACAAGCTTGTAAGCCAGTATAAACATTTTGTGTTTTTCTGGAACACTGAGTCTGATATTCTGAGCAAGAAAAATACATTTCATTTATTGACAAAGGAAGCTCATCTGCATATAGATGAAGGGCCTGTGTTCATCATCATCCAGTCTCTTTACATCCCAGATTTATCAAAATCGTTATTCAGCCAAGCTCATCGGAGCAGTCTACTTTAAGCTTCATTTTGATAAAGAAAGATGATGGGTTATTATAAATCTAATTAAACAGAAGGAGCTGATTTATCTGTACTGAGTATGTAGAACCAAATATATTTTTTCTATATATACTGAGAGGTTTTTAGGTACTCAAGACGAAAACATAGCTACTAAAATTAAGATTTATGATGGATGTAAATGAGTTTTCTTATTTATTAACAATATATGAAGGAAAAGTTCAGCTTCAGTTGCAATGTAACCCCAGGTTCCTCACAGCACTATTCATTCGAGCTTCTCCACTCAGTGCCAACTTTTTCTCATTGTATTTTTTTGAATGGGTGGACAAACACTGCGAAAAATCTGACTGAACCACAGTTACATCTGTTATTGGAAAAAAACAGCAAGAAAAGTTTTCATAAGCTGTGTACCTGTGCCAATATCTTGATATGATAACAGTGGATCAAACTGATCATTTCCTAATGGAAAATGGCAGTGTTTATCCTCCCATGTGGATTCGATTGTTAGTGGAAAACTTTTAAGTGTGACTTTATTTTTGCTGTTTTGTTTTCATTTAACTCGTGATGTTAAGAACTCTAGAATGTAATTCAATGCTATGTATGTAATGAAAGATGGTTTTTATCTTTGGATGGTTGACTATCATTATTATTATTTTCATTCAGTTGTGTAAAGTGTCAAATATAAGAATATGTGGTTCAGGCTGTTTGGAAAATACAGTTTGTTTCTCAGTGGCTTTGTTGTGGGTTAGCGAGAAGTGATGTGAGGAGTTTGTTCGTGTCTGCTTACGGCAGATTTTATTACTCAATTAGTTTTAGCCCAGCCTCAGACGCAACAAACACAAAGGTTTGTGGGACTGGATTCCACACTTGTTTGTTGCTGACACTGGAGCTTTGTTCATAGGCTTTTTAAAGGATCCCAGAAGACCTGGAATAGATTTAGCCAAAGCGGAGTTTTTCTCATCTCCCAATTAATTCATCTTTATGTCTTCTTCCAATCGGGCTCACGATTACTCTCATGAAGGCCTTTCTCTGGGCTGATCTTTCACCACTGGGGAATAGAAAAAAAGAACAAGGAGAGTGGGAGTGTTAATCAGTTGTTTCTTGTATTTATTTTTTTTAATAAAACAAAAGATTTTTCGTTAAAGGGTATAGCAAAAAACAAACAAACAATAAGGGAGGTCTTTTTCTTTCTTTTTTTTAAGAATAGCCAGGGGGAGAGAGGCTTCAAATTGACATCCAGTGTGGATGAATTTTGTTGTTGTTTTTGAGCAATAAAAAGCACAGTTAACATTGTATGATCGAATCATTAGCCAGTAAGTTCCAATTCAAAACTGCTTAAATTTGGCACAAATCTGGACACACCTCCTCAGAAATATGTTCACATTATAGGTGATCTGTGTTTTAAGAGCGCATGCATCATTGTCCTGTGCCTCCAATTTTTCACTGCCGTTTTGCTCTGCTTACCTTTTTTTTTTCTCCTTGGTGCCATAAGTGGGAAAAGCTGATGAACAAAGATGAGTTGACAGGCAGGAAGTGCAGATGCATTAAAGGGATCACCGAACAATCACAAGCATTGAAGCCTGTGCTTCCGGGAAGCAACGTGAGCTCTAGCAGTTAGGTCAACACAAGGTAGCTGTAAACTCGCTGCACATGCACATACCAGAAAAATATCTCTTTACTTTTGTAACTGCGTCGGGTGATGATGGAACGTACAAATTCACGTTTTTGTTGTGCATATCTCCTCTCGGCAGAAACACTGTGCTGCCACAGTACTTTGGCATTAACTGGTCGATTTTTAAAAGTCACCAGTTTGACTCACTGTAGTCAAACGCCCACCAGCTGGGCACCAAGAGACAGCCTGAGTAGCCAGTTCAACATGGAAAAAATGCACAGAGCAGTCTTTAACTTGCACATATGAGTCACATATGGTTTGTTTGGTTTTTTTCACTGGGCTATAACACATGTATTTTGGTACCTTTCAGAAAATGTGACCACCATGCAGCAGTGCTGTGGAGTCCAAGAGGAGAAGGGTTGTGTGGTTTGTGTGGGGGGGAAAAAATGACAAAAAAAAGTCTTTCTTTTTATGCCATTGATAATCATTGTGTAAGTGTACTACAAAGTACCTTTGAATCAATATTGAAATTGTTATTAAAAAATATGACTGACTTCCTTGTATCTTGACATTTTTTTTACATATATTATTTTGGATTTACAGTTTGTACATATAATATGAAAGATG
Source organism: Pundamilia nyererei (assembly GCF_000239375.1). Lineage (NCBI taxonomy): Eukaryota > Metazoa > Chordata > Actinopteri > Cichliformes > Cichlidae > Pundamilia > Pundamilia nyererei. The sequence goes on from NW_005187404.1 coordinate 3,889,778, forward strand.
TGAGAAAAAAAATAGTTGTGCATTAAGTGAAATAATTAGTTTTAATTAAAGTAAGATAAATAGTGAAAAGTCAGCAGGCCTGTTTTTGAAGATAAAGTAATATACCAAGGTTTGCACCGGCATGGTGCCTGTACGTTATGAGTGTGCATGTTGTTTCCAGGTGCTTCGGCTTCCTCCCGCAGTCCAAAGACATGCATGCTGGGCTAATTTAAGATTCTAAATTGGCCGTAGGTGTTGACGTGGACACAAATGGATGTTTAATCATATCGTTTATAGACTTACAATACTCACAGCAGTTTCATCGATTTTACAGGATTTGTTGTGAATGTGCAAAGTAATGAAATAAAAAGTAATGAATGAAATAAATGAATGATCTGATCAAATGGATAAAAGGACAGCAATAACCTCAGGTTTAATCTTCTTTAATATGAAAGGTGCACTAAAACTGAATCTCAGCATCCAGCAACTATTATGGAGCAAATCTATGACAAACAGAAACATATTAATATTATTATGATTAAAAGCAGAATGATGCAATATCAGTAGGTATTCTGACTTTGTTAAGCACATCAAATATCAGTCGTGACATAGTCAACAAACATTAAATAAAGATCTTTGTTTTTTTGTTTAGTCAATGTTTATTTACTCACGCTTGGCTGCCAACTTAGTTTTTAGGCAGCAGCCGTCCCAAGTCTAATGCAGTCTTACATAAACGTCCCTAATGAATTCCTCTCGGTGAGGTTGTAGTTTTTAAATCTGGGGAAAATAGAGCACCGGTATTGGATCATTGCATCCCAACTTGTAAAATGACTATCATTCTGTCTGCTCATTGCACTGCAGTCAAAGTATTAGGTAAATAATAAATATCATAACAATAAAACAGAAGAAGTAAGGATCCGTCTTAGCTTAAGTAGAGAAATTATTTGTTATAGTGCACATCTGAGTTGGACAACCAGAGTTTTTACCAGTCCGCATTAATGTGCCTGAACAGTTTGTGAGACTGGCATTCATTTCGAACCCAAACAGCGGAAGCTGCTAGACAGCACCTTGACAGCTTCTGTGATATTTGCTTCCCCTTCCATATCCTTCAGTGTCACATAGCAGCCAGGATGGGTAAGTGACACTGTGCAGCTATGAATCAGCCTCCAAAAACATTTTATTCATTTAACCGAAGGCATGCAGGTCAAGGCAATGAAATTACCCTGCCATCTTTCATTCTTTCTCAAAATCTCCTCCAGATCTTCCCAGTTTTGTCCTCTGTATTTCCTTCTGTCACTCTTCTTCACTCTCCTTTTCTTTCCTTCTCTCTTGGCCTCTTAGCGTAGAAATTGCTGTCTCCAAAATAAAATTTCCAAATTGCTGCAAATGGCTTGCTATTTGCGTAAATGGATGGGATGAAAAAGCAATAATAATAACGGCCAAAATACAAAAAAATGGCCAAATGAAAATGGCCAAAAAAATAGATTATGGCTTGTTTTACAATGGAGGCAGTTTAGGCTGAGGCATGTGCGTAATATGACAGCAAACACATTTGTGTGCTCCGCTCAGTCAAAGATGCTTTTAAAAAACTATCATGAACATTTCCTTCTATAAGCTGCTTGAGATGCTCTTATATGTGTTTACAATAATTACAAGTAATAAGTAAATAAAAGAATAAGTAATAAAAAATGAAATTTGAAATTATAGTAGACATACAGATGCAAAAACAGGATGCTGTCATGCCCATGAGAGCCTGTATTATTTTCTATATTACTATATTTTAGCTGCTCTCCTATTCACAGGGAGTCTCCACAGTGGATGGCTGTGGGGGTTCCCGATGGGATTTGTGTCTCCTCCAGGTCTCGACCAGGGGATCTTTCACGAGTTAGGGGAATGTGTAAACCACTACACGACACTATTATTAATAATATAGTGTTAATAAACTTGGAGTACAGTAAGTGCATTAGTTTGGGCATGACATTAAAAGCAAAATAAATAAATAAATTTTAGTAAAGCAGCAAAACCTAAATTGACTGTAATCAGTGTTCTTAGTATATTTGATTTGGAGAGACAAGGATAACATTAGAAACAAGAAACAAAGCTACACTGAAACTGAAGTAAACCTTTGTAATGTGGAAATCTAGTGTAGTGTATTAATCTTTGAGTGCCGCATAATATTTTATTGAAAAAAAAATCATGTTTTAAAAACTCAAAGAAACAAAGAAAGTGTTTATGTCCCCAATGAAAACAAACGAAAGCTTTTCCATTATTCATGTGACCATGACCTTTGACCTACGACCTTGAAGCGTTATATACCAAAACTGTGTATTTTATTATCTTTACCCATATGATTGGAGCAGAATTAGCTGAAATCTTTGGCTTCTTAAGTTGTAAAAAAACTTGAGATTTTAAGATCCATTCATGCTGTGTGTGATTTTGTGAAACTTTATTTTGATGTCATATTGAAAAATAAAAACCATGTTGTACAGCTCTTGAAAAAATTTTCAAGGCCAACTTTGATCTTGAGAGTTAACAGTGACAGTCAAACTCAAATACTGTCACAAAAAACTGTCAACACTAGACTGCTGACAAACAGACAGACAGGCAGGAGGAAAAGAGGAACATCTCTAAGAAGCTTCATGGATGTGGTGTAGGAGGACATGCAGATGGGTGGCGTGACTGAGGAGGACGCTAGTGATAGTGTGAGATAGAGGCAGATGATCTGCTGTTGGAACCCCTAAAAGCAATAAGCCAAAAGCAGAAGAAGTAGTGACATTTTGTGGTTTCAGCTTAGTCAGATGGTCCCCACATGAAATCTGTATGGGCAGGGTGTCATGATAGCGTGTTCCTGTGTGTGCTTGTACATACAGACATTTGCTAAGCGTATGCATATGTGGGCATGGACATATGCACTAGGAAGGTGGTAACCTGCTTTTGTGTGTAGGTGTGGTAACTGATTGTCAAGCCACTCCACAGGAGTTGCAATCAAAATGCAAAGAACTTAACATTAACACCACCAGGCCTAAAAAGCTAACCCCAGTCTGTGATGGGAGAGGCTCCACCCACACCTCCAAGTTAATGAAATGCTTTTCTTGCATCCTTTTTGTGACTCGGTATCAACGCACAAAAGCAGCTCTAAGCTTCTGCTAGACGCTATTAGACACAATATAAATAGTAAAACCCTCTTAGCTGATCAAATTATCATCAAACTCTCATCAAGTGGAACTAAAACAGCGGTAACACAAGCAACATTAGTAGCCTAATAGCGTTCAAACAGCATGTTAATATATAAATTAGGGAAACTCTATTTAGATGTCAAGGTACTTAACAGCTTCAGAAATGACTTAACCATTCTCAACTGAGAACTGGAGCAAGCATTACATTTCAGAGTGTATATTTGCATAAATTTAGTATCAACTTTTACAGTAAATTAAAAAAAAAGTAGGTCTGTGAGAAACGGTGCAGGGAATGTGATGAAAGGTTTAGCTCGACGCATGCATAGGCTCACGCATGCTGCATACCTGTTAATACACACACACTTGCATGTGAGGCAGATTTCAAATAAACTAAAATATTGTTTATTAACTCTATTTTTATGATATTCTGTAGTCAAAAAGAAAATCAGGAAATACACTGGAATTTTTTTTTTTAAATGAACACACACAAGCACGAAGCATGTAGAGCAGCAGCCAGGGGACGAGAGACTGAGAGCAACATACAGAGACCGTGAAGGCATGGCAAAAGAAGAAAAAACATGATCGAGGGAGCGAGGAAACCAAGCGAGCAGAGAACAAATTTGTGGGTGCCAATAAAGCAGAATTCTAAGTCACTTGAGTTTTAATTTCCTGCCAGGGGAAGCGAGAACAATATCAAGATTGAAACACGACTTTCAATGAGTCACTCTCAGAGGCAGCTCAGTGGGATCAGGCTGTTAACATTCGAAACATCATCCCTCCGTCTCTCTTCTTCCTGCTCCTCCATTTGCGTTATTGCATAGGCGCACATGCACACAAACACACTGGTATGCACCATCGCACATGGGCCCATAAATGTGATAGCGTACACATGAGCCCTCAGTAACACGCACAAACACACTCACACACAAACACAGTGCAATGGCACTAATGAGAGTGCATGACTAATACCTCTTCAGCCCTTTCTTCAGATGAGTGCTTATTATGGTCTGTCAAAGAGATGAATCAGTTTATGTCACGGTTACTATGGTGATCAAAGCCTCCAGCACTTCCCTTAAGTGCCTGCTAGCTAAAATAAGCTATTTTAACCCCTTTAACTACAGGCCTATCAGTGTACAGTGACACCCACACACAAACATATAAATAGGCGAGCTGACTCTCTGACCTCTCTGGAGACAAGTGAAAACCCCCCTGAGGGACTGTTTGAAACACACAACAGGCAAACAAGAACTAAAAAAACGACTCAAATTAAGGCAAAAATAAAAGATAAACATGATTTTATGACATAAATTAACCAAAAAAGGGTGACTTTCTGGAGCAATGCATTTTTTATTAGGATCACTTCAGAGATCAAACTGTCATTAGATGTTTTTAAACCTTACCAACTTTACTGCGAGTATGTGCAGCCATAAAATGTAAATGCGTTGAGCAGACTTGACAATCCTATAAAATGTACCCAATCTGCATTTTTAATGGCAGGCACTTTTTTCAGAATCACAATGTGGTTAACTCATTCTCTAACAGCACTTCTGAGATAACAGATAATAACTAGTTTTATCAGTGCTTTCTGCTCATTTTATGTTTTGCTAGGCCTTTATTTAGTTCTTTGAGTTCCTCACTTTCTGGGATTCACAGATTGGATCTCGCTGTAGCTTTCAGAGTTATTATATTTTTTTATAAACTTTCTTTCTTGTATTTGTTGACAGGTGTTTGTGTTTAGGTTAAGATTGGTCTCCTCTGCTTATTTAATGTTTTACTTTGTGAGTTTGTTTTCAGTTGTATCTTCTTTCAGATTTACTTCCCGTTGGTCTAGCTTTGATTCCCTTACTATGTTCACTTGTTGTTTATTGTGTCAACTGTGTCTTGTTTAGCTGTTTGTTCAGTCCCTCCACCAGTGTGTATAAACAGTCCTGTCAATCCCTTTGTTCGGTGCTGTATATCCAAAGCTATGCCTTCTCTGTATTTTTGGTTTCATGCTCCTTGTGCATTTTAGAGTCTCTGTCTTTTTGTTAATGTGTGCTCACATGAATTCAAAGAGTTTGGACTTTGTGTTTATGCCAGATAATCAGCAATAAAAGCATGTACCACTTCCTTTTATATCATCAAAAGCAAAGGGTCACAGATGAGTTATATTATATGGCAGAAAAGACCATTTTTTGTGTTCCATTACAATAAATATTTCTTTTTTAAACAACTCTTTTTGGGGGAGGTGAAGGGTTAATCAGTAATGTTTATGATTAAATCACCAGAAAGATGCATCAACTACTGTTTTTTTCTGCCTAATTAAAAAAACAAATGCAATAAACAAAACACAAATCAGGTTCTAACACAGAAAGCGTCCTAAAACTGTGATATTATTTCTTGTCAGTGTTAAAGATTTAAGTAGTTTCAATATTTTTACCATGCTTTTATTTTATTACTTATCTTTTTAGCATATTTCTAATATTCAAGTAGCAATGTTATGAAAGCACAATTTTTAGCAACAAAAATAACTGTGTACTCACGTGGTTTTCCCCGCTAGTCTTTCCAATGTCCACTGCGCATGCTCTTAGCTAGGTCATATGACAAGGAAATCGAAACTAAAGAAGTAGACTATGAAGCAAAGATCAGTTGAGCGCAAGAGATTCACGTGCCATCAGTTCCTTGTTTGTTAGACTAATTACGCTGTATTAAAGTCTCGATAAGCTACTCACAGCGTAATTACATCTTGCATGCGTGTTGGTCACATTGATAGAAGACGAGCTTATGTTTCTGGAATGTGTCATATGTTAGCATTGATCTAAAAATAAGAACAAACTAACATGTTTGTTTAACTTTAGCCGATTGGCTGTAGTGCTAGCTAAATATGCGCATGCGTATTGTGCTGATAGCAGAGAGCTATCTTGACACGACAAGTTATAAATCTGCGTCTGTGCAGAAGTTTCAGTGTGGATAGGTAGCTGTTTGGGGACTGGTTCGCAGACAAGTCGAAGTGGGACAGTTTGCAGTTAGTCAGTGTAAATTTTTATCTTTTTAAGAGCTCTAACTGCGTAGGTTTTATTTTTGTGGCCCGGTAAGCTAGCTGTGTTTGAAGATGAGGTTGAGTGGAGTGCTCGTGTGTTTGTTCCTGCTTTGTGTTGAGAGATGCTGGAGTGACACACCAGCAAACTGCACCTACGAAGACCTGGTGGGAACATGGGTGTTCCAGGTGTCCAAAGGAGGGCACGACAAGACGGTGAACTGTTCCGCTGAAGGTAAAAAACAAACCAAAAAAGCACACCATATCTAAAAAAAACCAAACAAACGGTCACACAATATGGGGGTCACATGAGGAGGAAATAAAATGGTTAGCTTTTTGGAAATCATGTGACAGTCTTATGATAAGACATGTGTTAAGTTCAAGGAAGTTGTACTTTGGTTAAATTGTATTTTTAAAGCTTGCAGTATTGCACAAGTAAAACATACATTAAAGAAAGTAGTAAAAATGTTCCAACAAAAATTTGCCTTAACTTTGTTGTAAAGAGTTGATGAAGTCAATCTAAAGGTCGACTTTGTTCAGGGGATTTTTGCTGCCTTTCATTGTGTGCCGTTCCTCTACAGCTGTAGGTGAGAGCACTGTGACTGTGACTCTGCAGAAACTGTCTGTGGCCACAGATGAGCTGGGGCACACCGGCTTCTTCACCATCATCTACAATCAAGGCTTTGAAGTGGTCATTAATGGGTACAAATGGTTCGCCTTCTTCAAGGTAAAAGATGGCTGCGACTAATTTGTGGATTTGAGTGATGTCTTAAATGTCATGCCATGTTAGAGCTGCACATGCAATCTCCCAGCTTGCTGAGTTTTCCAACCATTATTGAAGTCGTGCTGTTCTTTTCTGAAGCCAGAGTGATAAAAGACTTGATATGTCAAAGTTTGACTCATCATTTAAAGCAATTAGAACTTGAGCTGTAAATGAATTTCAATCTTCAGTTAACCTTTTTCTAAGTATCTAAGAGTTCACTCTGTCTCAATTTCCTCTTTCTTTATCTCATTTAATCTTTGAATTTCATGTTATTTAAAAGCAGCAGCAGGTTCAGACTTCAGAATCTTTTGGCGGTGTGTGAGTGTGAGAGAGTTATCAGTCGCATGACAGTGAGCTCAGAGACGTGTTATAGCCACAAGTGTGGTCCACTTCGCTAATGACCATTATCTGGTTCTTGATTTTTATTCAGTGTAATTAAACAATCTACCGGTAATTTAATTTAACACTCTTGTACTGTATTTTCAAACTTCAACATCAACGGTTACCTGAATACTTAGTTAAACTAGTATAACTCATATTTAATTATCTGATTTTAATTCAGTTGCTTTTAAAAAGGTTCTTTATATTGGAATAAAATGATTTGACTGAATTGTTCACACGATGTCCAACTTTAATCTGCGTGTCTCTTCAAATTTTCAGTACAGTCAAGAAGGTCCTAAGGTGACCAGCTACTGTGACCAGACCCTACCAGGGTGGGTCCATGATGTCCTGGGGCGTAACTGGGCATGCTTTGTTGGAAAGAGGGTAAATCCAGTACCACCCCGAACAGAATACAAACCAGTCTTCGGCAGCAGGTACATAACTATACAAACCTTTTTTGTTGTTGTTGTTTTTTCTGTCACAAGATCTTTAAGATGATTGGGTATAAAAAGAAGTTGTCTGAGAGGCTGAAAGAAAAATTGGTGTGCAAATGGTTCAAAGTTTTAAGAGTGAAATTGCTAATAAATTGGATATGTCATCATCTTTGGTGAGTAACAACAAACCATTCTCAGAGTTGTAAATAACCTTTGTATGGCAGAGACATGATTTAAAAACCAGTACAGCTATTTTGACCCGGCATTGAAAATGGACTCCACTCTGCGTTGTAAAATCACTCCCTAAAGCTGCTGTTAGTAAAAAGAGTTTGTCACTGAAAACTCTGTCAACCAAAGAAGTCCAAACCTAAACAAGATATAAACATGCAACTTCCTTCCTGAAAACCCTGCACAACTGTGCAGACACCAATAATTTTGAAAAATCTTTACCCTGAAGGGTGAAAATTAACCGACCTACATTTAATATTTATCACCCACTGGAAATTCAATTCAGTTTAGTGCAAATAAGCAGGTATTATTTAAAACTACAATTTTACTATTGTAATATTTTCAAATATAACATAGTGGAAAAATCATTAGGAAATTATTGCCTTTTTTTCCCTCACAGCCAGGATCCTTATGATCATGTCTTTTTACTTAGTAGTAGTTATCTGTGGGTAACAGGTTCTTCTATTGTGAAGTGAGTGATTTGAAACTTAATCGATCGTTTCCCACACTTATCACTGCCTTGCTCTAGTATGTGGAAGTGCTGGGGTTTTTTTTTGTTTTGTTTTTTTTCTTTTTTTTAGAGTTGTGTAACCCACCAACACAACAAGTCTTTATTTTGCAACTTACAGTTAAGCAACTTGGCTGAAGTGGCATAAAAAGACCACACTGATTGACTGCATCATTGAAAAAAACAATTTGATTCAGGTTATGAATTAGTAAAGATGCATATTTTGTTGAAATGTTATTGAGCAACAACATCCCATACAGTATTAAAATAAATAAAAAAAAAACATCAGATCAACATTGTAAACTTCTATTTATAAAATGTGGTTGAATTCCACAGAACATGGACACAAACATGCGCAACGTTGCATAAACTAGTTTCCCTTCCTTTTTGTCAATTGCCTCCTTATTTAACAATTTAGTGTTGAGGCGGTCAGAAAAAGGGGAACAGTGACTGTAACAGCTGTCTGGTCTCCCCCTTCACTATACTGCTTCTGCTTCAGTAAAATTTGATATTTTTCAGCATTAATTACCAGATGCGAGCATTTAAAATAAATAAATAAAATCTGTACATTTTAACCAACTTCCTATCATATTGTGATTTTACTCAGATCTGTTTTAGTCAGTTTCTCTCTCTGTTTGGGGCTGAGGAATACCCTTGAAATCTTTTATATTTGTACCTAATTAATTGTAATGTACTTTTGTTATTTCTCCAGACTGCCACAGAAGCTCTACAAACACAGCATGGACTTTATTGATGTGATCAACTCTGTTCAGAAATCCTGGAAGGCTGCTCCCTACCCAGAGCACGAAATGTACACTTTACAGGAGCTGCAATACAGAGCAGGCGGGCCTGCCTCTCGTATCCCTGTGTGAGTATTTACTTGCACTTCCCGTTGTGTACTCCGGGGTCCGGACATAGAAGGAGACAAAAGATGTACATATAGGTAATATGTTTGCGATATTAGGAGCTAGTCTGTTGATTTGTTTGGGAGGTGTTTTCAAAGGGGGGGGGGAAAGGTTAGTACACATTTGTGTTTTGTGTCTAGTGAAGCCATGACTGCTTGTCTTTTGTCCCGTCTTCCTCCCATCACTCCCAACCAGTCGTGGCAGAGCAAAAATTCCCTTCCTGTAAAAGGGAGTTTTTGCTCCCCACTATCACCAAGTGCTCGGTCAAAGGGTGTTTGATTGTTGGAGTTTTCTCTCTGGTATTTCGGGGGTTTTAACATGTAAAATATAAAGCTCCTTGAAGTCACTCCTGTTTTGATTTGGTGCTATAGAAGAACACTCAACTGGATTTACGTGTGGACAGTCCCCACACCCTTATCTTGAAAGGTCGGCACTACTAAACTAAGGCTGTTCAGTGTGTCATTGTGGCAGTCCTCCATAGCATTCAGCAACCCATCCTGGGAGTTTCCACCCCTGCAGTCGTTTGGACTCCAACACACCAGCTGAATTTATTGTCATGATTTAATAAGTCAGTAAAGACTTTTCTCCTGCAGGCAAACTTTACAAGAACCGTCATAAATAGTATATAATTCTCTACCACAGAGGGAGGATGTCCTGCCACAATGACGAATTGAATTCATCAGTAGTATATTTCCTCACACTATTTTTTTTCTTTTGTCCTTTTTTTTTTTTTTTTTTGGTCTAGTAGCAAGTTGAGTTATTTTAGCAGTTTAGTTCTAATCTTTCCTCTTTATTTTGGCCTGTCTCCTCCTCTAAGTGGATTTCAGCAAATTGTGGTACAAATATCACTTGGACTAACAGATCCATCTTACTTAATGTGGATTTACACACATTACATTTCCATAGTTATGGTTTTGTATAGGACTGCTTTTCAGTGCAAATGTGTTAAGTAAAATTACCCCCTTTTACATTTTAGGCGCGCTCGCCCTGCACCTGTGAAAGCTGACGTAGCTAAGATGGCATCAGCTCTACCTGAGCAATGGGACTGGAGAAATGTTGACAGGGTTAACTTTGTTAGCCCTGTGAGAAACCAAGGTACGCAATATAATAAATTTAATACAAAGTTCACTCAATACGATATAGAAAAGTTAAAGGGTCACATTCAGACAAAGCCATACCTTTCCTTTTGAGCTGTCACTAAGTCAGGCACTGAACAACTGCTCACCAGCCACCCTGCTTCCCTCTTTGCAAGCCAGGGTGTCCTTTCTGCTTTCCTCCCGTGTTTCTGCACAGCCTAGTGTGTGAGTGGAGAGATTATGCATGCTTAGTACTTTAAGTGTCTGAGAGGGCCTCTGTAGGATGGGGTTTAAGGAGCTGGAGAGGGTTGAAGTGTTTCAGTCAAAGCGCACTCAGCCACTGTGCAGAGTTGCAGAGCTTTTTCTGCTTCAGTGTTATAAGTCAGGTGGATTCTTAAGGTTCCATTTCAGTTCACAAAAATTGGCAGGCTTGAAAGTAAATTGGTGTGGGTGGTCTGGCAGAGGGTGCAATGCAAGGAAAGTGCCCATACACTCAATCAGAGCCCCCATTACTTTGAAATGCAGTGTTTTAGTGTATTGTCGTCACCCCGATGGGCGGGCAGGTGACGTGGACACCCAAGTTTGTGAATGTGAGAACTCAAGAACTAAAATACATAGGACTTTCAAATTTATAACATGGGTGTATCTACTAAATATCTCAGATGAGTTTGAATCTCAGTGACCTCGACCTCAAGGTGAAGGTCAGAGGTCAAGTTTTCTGAAAATCTTGCGAATGCGATAACTTTAGTACAAGGTGACAATGGATTCATACAAAAATGTATACAATGGGCGCATCTAGCTGGAGGCTGATTGCTACCTCCGGCCGCTGACGGTATTTTTAAAATTTATTATACAAAGTCAGTATTTTATAAGGTGCCTGATTTATCACTGGGAATTTACCAGAAGTAGACATTAGTTGGTTGAAAAATTGCATATAAATGTTAGCAGTCTTCCATCTGTGGGTACAGTTAATGGTGTTGTAGAAGAACATGGTAAATGGCCTGCATTTGTATACTACATTCAGTCATTCACCCATTCTCACACACATTCACACACTGGTGATAGCAAGCTACATTTTAGCCACTGACAGAGGCGAGGCTGCTGGACACTGGTGCCACCAGGCCCTCTGACCACCACCAGTAGGCAAACATGGGGTTAGTATCTTGCCCAATCGAACAACTGACCTTTTGGTTAGTGGTCGACCTGCTCTGCCACCCGAGCTGCAGCCACCCCACATGATTAGTGTTCCTAATGTTAGAGCGTTTATGACTCTTTATTAATGTTGCACCTGGATCTCCCTTGCGTGTCAGCACTGGAGGATTGCAGGTGCATGTTATTTTAACAAAGTACAGATTTATTAGGTCCTGTGAAAAAGCTTTAATTTTTCTCTCTTGGTCATACAAATGTTTGTCATCACAAACTAGACCAGCAGACGTTTTTCCACTACCGTAGGAACAAAGCGTTTGTATAAGAATTAAAATTAGGCCCGTTGTAGCTTTACAAGTTGCCATAGTTTGCTTGGAAACCAAACAAGAAAACAACAACTATCACAAGTTTTGCAATGTTGGGATTTATTGAAGTGCTGCTGTGTTTCATAGTAGTGTTTTCTTAATGGAAATTTTGGATTTTCTGTTTCAGCATCATGCGGAAGCTGCTACTCCTTTGCCACAATGGGAATGCTGGAAGCTCGTATTCGAATCCTCACCAACAACAGCGACGCGCCCACCCTCAGCCCTCAACAAGTGGTCTCTTGCTCCGAGTACTCTCAAGGTAAACTAACAGTAAATCTGTGCGTTTGTTATTTGACTCCCAGTTCAATTAATATTAAAACAGTTATTGGCTATTGCACATTTATGCTACAAGTAGAAAATTAACAAAACAGTGAAGAATATTTAGTCAATGTAAATATCAAATATCTCAATACACTGTAACGATGAAAAATGTTTGTATTGAATTTTTGTTTGTTTGTTTGCTTTGAGGGGGGGGGTGTTGCCTTCAACCCTAATCTGAACTAATATTGCTGAAGTATTTTAATAGCGTGTACAAAGTGGGATCAAGATGTTCTGTAAAGTATATGAAATCACAAAAGGATTTCTAGGGTGCAGACTATGAGCAAGCATGTTAGAAGAGGTCTACAAGTCCAGAAAAAAGACTTGACTGGTCAAATGTAAACTGGGTGCAGGTTTTGCAAATGCTGTAACTCCTTTTTGAAGAATCTTTTTGCATTTAGTATCATCGGTGGCTTTATAAAGTCATATTAATGCATTTTCAGTAATGCCCCCCCATCTTGGATCACATTAAGTTTTGCCCTTGAAAGGTTTTTGACAGGTTTAATATGTTCAGCAAACCTTGTTTTTCTCCTCCTATTTTTAAGGCTGTGATGGCGGGTTCCCATACCTGATTGGGAAGTACACACAGGATTTTGGCATTGTGGACGAGTCATGCTTTCCGTATGTTGGAAAGAACACTCCGTGTGGTGTTCCTCAGAACTGTAGGCGCATTTACGCAGCAGAATACAACTATGTTGGTGGCTTCTACGGCGGCTGCAGTGAGGCGGCCATGATGTTGGAGCTGGTCAAGAATGGACCTATGGCAGTAGCTTTCGAGGTACAACAGCTTCTCCCTGATCTAAGGCTTGATCTGTTAATGCAAATTCAACCCTCAGCATAAACTAAGAGATAAAAAGAATTCTACAGACCAGTGTTTTTGAAATGGGGGGGGGAAAGATCAAAATCAAATGATCATACTTGCTGTTCACAGATCTTTAATTTTCTTGAGTTTATTACTTTGTTTGGCGTTGGACGAAATTTTCATGAATTTTCTAAATTGCATTGTTTCAAATCACCATAATCAATATAAACGGTCTTCTAAATCTTTCTAAGCACAGGTTTAAATTATTTTCTTAACCCCAAACATATAAGTAAGCCAGCAGACAGAGAGATGAGCAGAGCAGCAACCCCTTGAACTCTATATCCTTTATATCGGAGTGTATTTGCTTTCCAGTTAAAAATAAAATGATCCCATTCTGTTCACAGGTCTATCCTGACTTCATGAACTATAAGGAGGGCATCTACCACCACACTGGCCTTGCAGACCCATTCAATCCCTTTGAGCTGACCAACCATGCCGTGTTGCTGGTGGGGTACGGCCGCTGCCACAAGACTGGGCAGAATTACTGGATTGTCAAGAACAGCTGGGGCACCGGCTGGGGCGAGGAAGGCTACTTCCGAATTCGCCGCGGAAATGACGAGTGTGCCATCGAGAGCATCGCTGTCGCAGCCAACCCTATACCTAAACTGTAGAAGCTGAAACGTCAGAATTGACATAATCAATGATGATTGACATAACCAATGGTTAGGAGTCACAGATTTTAAAGCACAAATGTTCCATGGTTTTTATCAACATATGCATTGGAGATTGACAATTTAAAGCTAAATGTATAACTTTTCACAAAAGAATTGAGTCACAGGGTGGCACTAATGAGCAGAGCAAGATTGATTAAATGAAAAATTATGGATTTGCGCTGTAATGGCAATCTTCCAAATGGAAATGCAATTTGTTTAAAAGGGAAATCAATCTGAAATCTTAACATTGTTCATTTATACTTTTCATAAACTGCCAGCTCTCAGATCAGGAAGTACGGTGCATACAGTAGGTTATCCCTATTATTTCATACGTTGCTGTGATTTTTAGTTTTTGCTCCCAAATGTAAAAATTTAGAATTTGGGTATGAAGGATTTTATGTTTGTATGAATTACACATGTTTACAGCTCTGAAAATGGATTTTTAATTTAAGGGAAACAGTAATGCTGCTCTTTTGATGCCACTCCCCAACACCACCACTTTTTTATGTTTGCTGATTTAAGCAGTGACTGATTAGCTGCCTTTTGAATATTCAAGCTCTAACTGCCAATAAGTACTTGAAATCAAGTACCTACCACTGTGGATTAGGACATACTGCTTATCTCAGTATGTTCTAAAGTTTTACTTGTCACATTTAAAGGGAAATCCAGATGTGTGTTTTGTTCTTTGACTCAGGAATGCACTGAACAGAGTAGAAACCTCTTTTGTCCTTGCTACATCGAAACCAAAACTGCCATGTTTTCCTGTTGGATGATTTGTAAGAGTTTCCCAGTGAGCTGTGATTGCTGGATCAGTTAATAAAGGGATGCAATTGATTGTAGTGCCTCTTACTCCTCCTCTATACCCTTTCTATTTCAATTTGGAAGTTTTGAAATTATTTTTTTGTGTGTGTGACAAAATGTAATGCAATTTTCTATAAATGAAATAAAATAATTGGAAAAAGCATAATATAAAATTTAAATACTTCCACTGGTCACTTTATTAGGTACATCTGGCTAGTACTAGGTTCTTCCCTTTAGCGCTGCCTTAAGTCTTCATGGCAAAGACTCAATAAGATGCTGACAGATGCTTGGTCTATATTAACATGATCACGCAGTGACTGTAGATTTGTCGGCTGCACATCCTTGTTGTGTTCCACCACGTCCCAAAGGTGCTCTGTTGGGTGTAGATCTGGTGACTGTGGAGGCCATCTGTGCAGAGTGAACTCAGGTGCATTTTATCCTCCTGGATGCAGCCGTCATAGGATTGATGTGCTGAGGTCATAAAGGAATGGCATGGTCAGCAACAGTACACTGATAGACTGGTGTTAAAATGATGCGCAGCTGGTAGGGAACAGAGTTATGTCCTTACCATCTTAATGTCGCAGCAGAAGAGATGAGTCATCAGACCAGGTAACATTTTCTAGCTTTCTGTTGTCCAGCTTGTCAGTCTGTGATAATTACAGCCTCAGTTCTTCCTGTTTTTAGGTGACAGGAGTGGCAGTCAGTATGAACATATGCTGCAGTGGCACATCTGCTTCAAGGCTGAACTTGAACTTCAGCAGGTCGTCTTGACCACTTTTACAAACCTAAATGTGATGAGTTGCTTACATGCAATTGGCTGATTTGTGTTAACCTCCTAGGACCTGGCGTCCACATATGTGAACATCACATTTTGGGTTATTTAGACCAAAATACTCAATTTTGCTCTACAAGGGCCTGATATCCACTTACGAGGACATTATACTGCTAAGGTTCTATCAAAACTTTAAACGAATATCCTCATATGTGTCTCTCATTTTTATTAGAAACAAAAATACGGTAAAAATAAATAATTTTTTAAAAAATCTGGTAAAACTTTGTTTTTACATTCATCGGGCCCCAATATGCCCAAATATCAAAGAGAAATTAAAAATGAATGCCGTGGAAGAGTTCGGGTCTTAGGAGGTTAAGGATAAACACGTGTACCTAATAAAGTGGCCGGGGAGTGTGCATAGGCCATTCCGTTCTTGCGCTCTGCTTCGACGAGCTGCGAAACCAAACAATGTTACCAGTGCTGACGTTTCGGTAATGATAATTCAGTTTACATAATGCAGACCTGTGGCAGGCACTGTTATGCCCCATCTTTTTTTCATTTCCATAAAGCAGGTTACATTTTGCTGACTGCTTTTATCTAAAATAAAGTAGTCTGCAAATACAAAACAAGCAGTAGTAGTCAGCTAGTATAAGAGCAGTGCTGCCTCTCCAGCTTGGAGCTGCCCATCGTGAGTCACAAGGTCCAGACGTCTCTGCTTCGCTTCCCTCTGTGGGCCAGGGCGTACCTTGCCGCCCCTTCTCATTCCCAGCTCTCCCCAGCTCTCTCTGCGCTGTCCTGTGCGTCTCCCTCTGTCATCTCCAGATCTTCCCCATACGGTGGATTCATGCTCGACTCTCGCCCTCCTCGGTCGCCATGCAGAACAACCACCATAAGGAGCATCTCTATAAGATTCTTGTGATAGGCGACCTCGGGGTTGGGAAGACCAGTATCATCAAGCGATATGTCCACCACAACTTTAGCCCCAACTACCGAGCCACCATCGGCGTGGATTTCGCACTCAAAGTGCTCAACTGGGACCAGGAGACCGTGCGCCTTCAGCTGTGGGACATCGCAGGTAAACCAACTTTCGCCCACCGCTCACATTAAATAGGAGGAGGTGAAACAGTTCGATAACACCGCGGGGATTGTAAGAAACGAGGATTTGTGCGATTTGTTTCCTTTTTGCCTAAAAGTGTTTTAAGTATGTAACATTTAGAAGTTATGCAAAGCAGATTATTATCAATTTACAACTTCTTTGGAAATGTGTGATTTTCTTATGCAGAAAACATGCTGGAGAGGGTTAATTAGTCTTTTAAGTGAAATTACCATAACATTTGAAATCTCTTTAATGAAAGTGACAAGCTATAATCTAAAGAAATTTCAGTTTACAATTATTTAGCCCGTTATGTCTTCATTAAATGACACACAATCACACAATGATTGTCGTTGTAAAAACCACCTCGGTAAGTGCTGTGCTAAAGCTTTCCAAATAATTAATGAAATACTTATGAGAGGTTGGCTGCTCCAGTAGAAACGACATGTTCTGTAATTTTCACGAAAATGTGTGAGATGTCTGACTATGGACTTTAAAATGATTGTTTATTTTACATTAAACAAATCATAGGTTAATAAGGAAACAAAAGCACACCAGTCCAAGATAGTTTTTTTCTTTTTACAGTTCACCCTTGTTTTTAACACACACACACACACACACACACACACACACACATTCAGTCTTGTTCGTCATTTGTACCAGCTGACTCCAAATTCCTGCCTTCCAATCGCTTGGCTATGCACTCATACAATCACATGTTAAAAAGGTTAAAGTCATATATAAGATGAGCTTTTGCGCCATGTGACCTTGATGAAGGAGCATCATGATGCTCTCATGATAAATCAGTGTCGTCATAGTAACGGCGTGCCACTCTAAGATTGTTTCGAGGCTTATGCAAAACCTTCTGCACCAGCTGGTCTGTTGAGCCAGAAAATTAAAAATCTTATCTAATTTGGAACGAAACATTGAGCTCATGTTCCAGCTGATGACATAATAAAAGCATGTTTATTATATCACCTTTATAATTTGATGTCATGCGGTCCCCAGTACGGATTTTTTTGCTCTAAATGCAGCTGTCTTACACACACACTCCCTTACACACACACACACACACACACACACACACACACACACACACACACACACACACACACAGTGTAACTAAACAAAGTGTTTTCACATTTTTCCCCGAGTAGATCCCAAGTATCACACGCCTTCACTATACTTTGTAAATGTAGTATTATATAAGTTGAATAGTGTAAATTGTCGGTAGGTGTTAGGATGCCATGTCATCAGGGACGAGGAATGGAAGTTTTTTATTTGCTTTAAAACCAAAAGTTATTATAATAGAAATTCAAATATGTTTATGTGTCAGTTTTCAGTTTTTAAATTGCTTCTGGCGATGACAAATATCAGAAATAATACCGGCTTTTGACTGGGGTGCTGTTGGTTAAGATGACAGAAAGACTACAACAGCCTCATGTCACATGAGTGTCTGCTGAGGTTTAGAAGAATCCTCAGACCTGGTGCTCTCTCCCCTCCTGTGCGCTCTCTCTCCAGTAAGCGCAAGCAGTCATGTGTCTCAAACTCATGTGAGGGAGATTTGAGGCCCAAGCTCCTGTACACAGAAAGCTTTTTATTATGAGCCAAAGATGAGGGTCTCCCTCAGAGAAAACTGCCACAGGTCTTGCACTGTACTCATTGTGCTTCTTACACTCACCTAAAGGTTATTAAAGCCTTCAAGATGGAAGATTATCTCAAGTAAATACGTTACGTACAACCTTTTCTTGAAATATTTATGACTGCGTCTCACTTTTATGAATCTAAGAAAAAACTCACCCAGCTCTGTTATGGGATTTGGTAATGAGCTACAGTTTTCTCATGCAACAGATGTAATAAATCACTCGCTGTTCTGTGCATTTACCAAGATAAACAACTTCGACCTTTTTATCTTTGTCTCCCATTTTTCTATGCCATGCTGCCAGTGTAGCAGAGCTAACTTCACAAGCCTAGATCATGTACACATAAGAGGAAAAACCTTTAGGGTTTTGTTTCTTTGTCTTTGACTTCAGATAATTTTCAGTCTTTTGAACTTTCGTGGATTATGTTGAACTGCAGACTTACACTATTGCTGCCTTTCTATGAGCCTAAAAGGCCCCTAAGTAGTACCTATTTTGAGGAGTGAGGTTAAATATTAGCAAAGATACAATATCTGCAAACAGCTACACAGAGACATAAGTAGAAACACCCAAAGATACCTGATCTGATCTGTTGTAAAGAGATACTTAAGTTTTCTAGTGGGGCTTTTTCAAACATCCTCTATAATGTACTTGCCCAGAAAGCAGTGTGTTTGAGAAGGCCAGGGGCATAATTTTCTGCTCGACATACTCCAATGGCCGACCTGTTTCAACAAGCATCTGCCCCTAGATGAGTCCTTGAGCAAACCTTTCTGCCTCCCACCTGTTCTGCATCTGACCTTGTGGTCTGATCCATCTGTTCAAAAAAAAACAAAAACAACCCAAAACACTGCTGTGGGACTCAAAACCCTTTTTCTTGGCATCTTCTCTTGGATGCCACGATGAGTAGACCAGTTTGATTTATGGTTATTCCACAGTGTGGAAGTGTCTTGATTTTATTCTGCGGCTGTGCAGCTGAATCTGAAGGTCTTTCAGCAGAAATTATGGATGGGAAAATGTGTGTGGATACAAAATTCCAACAGGGCTTATCAAATTAATTTGACCCTCAGGAATTTTTTTTACAGACAGTTTCACAAGCAGGCACGCACAGACTCCAGAGCCATGTTTCTTTCTCCCATTCTGCCTCTTTTCCATCTGTCCCTGCTTGTCTTGTAATGGACTGGAAAAGAAATTGTGTGTCTGAAGTATCGGATGCAGGTGAAATATGTAAAGAACGCATCCATAAATAAACTCAAAATGAGAAAATGGTAACATTGTTTATGTTTTGCTGATAAGGTGACAGCTTTGATAGACCATTGTTATACTGGTCTGTCGAAAATTTCACGATGTGCTTTAATAAAGTATGAAAATTTTAAAATGCATCACAGTGACAACAAGCAATAATCTTGTGGGTGTGTGTGTGTGTGTGTGTGTCACTTTGTGTGCACGTCTTTCAGGTCAGGAGAGGTTTGGCAACATGACCCGTGTGTATTACCGTGAAGCCATGGGTGCATTCATCGTGTTTGATGTCACACGGCCTGCCTCCTTTGAGGCTGTCACAAAGTGGAAAGAGGATTTGGATTCCAAACTGACACTTGCCAACGGGAAGCATGTAGCCACTGTTCTTCTGGCCAATAAATGTGACCAGGGTCGGGATGTACTGACCAATAACGGAATAAAGATGGAGCAGTTCTGCCAGGAGAACGGCTTTGTGGGATGGTTTGAGACTTCTGCTAAGGTGAGAAAGATGACGAACAGACACACACACGAATACACGTACACACACAGTGTTTTAACTGCAAGGAAACAAAGAGCAGCCTTCAACAGAGCTCTGAGGTTCAATCCCCGTGTGTCAGCAAGTCTCCTCAGATGTCCTTGGGAAGCAGCTGACTCCTTGACTCTATCAGACCTAGCACCTGATTACCCTGTGGAGATGCCACCACAGAGGCACATTCAGGATGTGAAGAGATCCTTTAAAAGTGCTGAGTTTAACAGTCCCAGTCTGTTCAGTATTTGCATATCAATCACAGAGCCCTGCTGCTTTTGCACAAGAGTCTCACAGTCGACGTTCCTTCTGTGTTATTCCAGGTCAGCTGCACTTGCATCAGGTGCTCTGTTATCCAGACAGGATGTCCAGGAGTGTTGAGGGAATATACTGGCACACTTTTTTCCACTGACTGCACAAACCATAAAAAAGTGCTTATTCTTAGGCTCGCAGAGACTCTGATGCAATTTATAAAAATTATATTTTTAACCAAAACGTAACTTTCAGCTAAAAGACCTAAACTGCTTACAAAATATACTTTGTTACGTTTGCTATATTCAGTCAGTCTGAAGCCTTTGTAACAAATTTTAGACTGGACTGACAGCATAGCAATAATATTTAAAGATGAACAGAAGAAATGGGATAATATATTTAAATACTGAGCACAAATAAGAAATAAAAGACAGTAAAAGTTTGATTCAAGGCTCACTCATGACGACAGAAAATAAAAATGCGGTGGGTGTATTCTGATTGTGAAATGAGCAACACACAGTGACACAGTAACACACTCAGACCTGAGTATGGCTGCTAGGAATCTCACAGCTGGGTGGTAAGAGGAGAAAATAGACTGAGGTGTGAGAAAGCTTAGCCATATAAAGTTCAAATAAAACTTAACAAAAACAATCAGCCACTTAACCATATACAAAATCTGTTCTCACTTTTGTTTCTTTATACAAATATTTGTACAAATCTGTGAGGTCCACAGCTGCCACAGGCCCGAAATAGATTATACTCAGTATTCTCAGCAAAGCATTATTGTCCTCTATAGTTTTAGTTGTTGTATAAATGCCATTTATACCATTAGAAAACAAAATACAATCTCTAAAATATTGTAATTGTATAAAAAGAAAAGAAAAAAAAGACCACCAAACAAGTTAATGAAGCTTTATAAAAACAATGACGATAACGTCTACAACAATAATTGTTTCAGGGGAAGAATGATTAAAAAAAACACACAGAGATAAACTGAGTATTAACTTTGCTCAAAGCCTGACATTGCAAAACAGTCGCACCTAATAAATCATCTGTCATCTTTTTTTTCACTAACCATAAATATAAATAATAATCCATCACAAATGTTAAGTAGTTCAGAGCTTAATGCCTCGAATGTTAATTGGAAACACTATATTTTACTCAGCTGATAACTGACTTTTTTGGAGCTCAGTAAACTCCAAAATTTGCAACAACAGTTTTTATCGTGAAAAACTCTGCGGAAGGAAAGAAGTGAAGCTGGCACATGATATATAATACATTTTACTTGAGCGGCACACTGCTACATCATCAGGATATTAAAATATTAAGCACACGACTGCTGCTGCTGTAGACTTTACATGTAAGAAAATTGCATCTTTCTCATCTTTTTTCACGCTCAGCAGAACTTTTGAGTTGTATTCCTGTGGGTGGAGAAGCTTTGTAGATGATGACTTTCCTTAGAGGATCATTTAGCTGGAATGTTAAACTAGGCATCCCAATTCCTATATGAAGAAACTTTTTGGTATCATTTGTTTTATTCATCAAACTAAGGTAAAATTCCTCCTAACTAAACTTTGATAACCGGATCATGAAAAAAAAGAGAAAAATGCAGCTTATTTAAATTTATATTGAAAGAGTAGAGCAGGGCAGGGTGAGAGACACTTCTGGAAGTTATTTCTGTTTTTATTAGAGACCTCATTTGACTACGATGACATTTCCTTTCTGAGCTACTGCAGTATCCATCAATCACACACTGTGTCATCACTGGGTTCATCTAGGTTTTTTAATTCTTTCTAAGATTAGGATAGAAAGACTCTAATGTTGAGAATTTATATAAATTAGAATTCAGGCCTGCATAATGCAGGTCTTTCTTGCATATGTAAGTGTTCCATACTGTGCAAATTGATCATTCCAGTTTTTACCTATTCCAGTATTTTTGCAATCATCTCCGATTGTTTGGGCTTTCTCTGTTTTCTCTGTATTATTGTAGAGTCTTTACTTTGCAATACAACGTGCCTTGAGGTGACTGTTGTTGGTATATGGTGCTGTATAAATATATTACATTGAAAAAAATATATATTTTTAGTGTAATCACAGGTCTCATTAGGTTTTGCTGTGGATGCTTTCGTCGTCATTTTTTTGTGTGTAAAAGAGAGATGCATTGTCATTTGTCAGTGTGTCAGACCAGAGGCAACCACTCAGAGTAAATGCAAAAATCTCTTTCCAGCTTGTGTTCACATCATTCCTGCTGACTGTTTTGTTGTGTTTCTTCCACCTCTTCAGTTTAGTGACGGACCATTTGATTCACTCAATTAACTCCACAGGTTTTTCTTCCTGCAGGCGCTTTTTTCTATCTTGTTTAGTGCCTTATAACATTGATTGATCTTCTACCTTTTCATATTCTTTGTCTTTCTTTCCCCCCTCTCCTCTATCACCCCCCCCCCCTTTTTTTCTCCACTCTCTGCTTTCAGGAAAACATAAACATCGATGAAGCAGCCAACTGCTTGGTGAAGCACATCATTGCCAGTGAGAAAGACATGCTCCAGTCAGAAGTCCCAGACACCATCACACCTCAATTAGAAAAGGACAAAGGTGGGACATGCTCCTCGTGCTTCAGATCCCAGTAGGACCTGGTAGTTGGATTCTCATTACACACAGTGTTCAGTTTGTGTGTGAGAAAGAGAACAAGGAAGAGCTCCTTTTGGCTCCTTTCGAGGTAGACGGTGTGGGTGCCAACTCCTTTCCAATCTTTAAGCTTGGGTGGGTTGGGTGTGGGGTTTGAGTGGACAGAGAGGCAGCTGGCTCAGGAAATGGATGGATTTGAGCAGAGGCAGAAAGAGAGATGGGTGCAGCTGTGTGCTCTTGTCAAAGACAAGGTCACCCTCTGGGTGACTTCAGGCCTCGACACTGCCACTTCGGCTACCATGGAGACGGAGTTAATGAACACATGCACAGAAAGGTTGTGGCAAATCACAGAATATCTGTGCTGGAGGTGTGTGGAAGTAATCACTATATGGAAGCCATGGTCGCTGCTCCTCTTTCTCTCTTCTTACTGTCGTCTCTGTTCTTTTCCTCTGCTCTCATTTTTCTCCTCTGCTTGTTTGTAATTCCTAACCCGTACCTGACGGCACGTTTGGTTTGTCACATTTTTCATGCTTCTTTCACAAGCAAGCAGAGAAAGCAAGTTAAGAATTTTTTCTCACCGACTCTCTCCCAAGCAATTCCTTCTCAATGCTAATAAGACCACAGCCACATTACATGGCTCCTTCAAATATGGCTTCATTTATTTTTAACTTTTCATGTTCATCCACTATTTCCAGTGAAGCACTGTAAAGCAGATTATTGCAATTAAAGTGCCTTTTTTAAAGCATTTTATTTAATATCTGCAGTAGAGATATTCACTATATATTATTTACAAGCCCTCTTAATGGTGCACATTTCTCTTTCTGTTCAGCCCTAATTAAGAATTGAACTCATTTCAATTTCAGCACTTTTAAAAATAATGCTGAATGTGTGTTAATGCCCATTGTATCCATTATTTCTATCCAGTGGTTTTCTATTAAATTTATATCCCACTGTGATTTCTTTTATTTGTAATGTTTGTAATTATGGGATGAATGCAAACATGTATACAACTATGTACATATTATATACAGCAAACTGAGGCAGATTATACAGTAGAACCAAAGATGTATCCAGTTTTCAAAATGTTCATGTGAATAAACCGTGGCTTTACTGACGACTAGCTGTTTGTCTTCTTATTATAACATTAAAAAGTCTGTATACAACAACAAACATGGTTTTAACATTCATTCTATGCACTATGATCAAGGTATAAATGACTGGATCCTAACAATTCAATAAATTAAGGATCGTGAGGGAGATGTCAGTTAAGAAGTCTGCTCCTATGCTTCGCTGTGCAGTCCTGGGAGGAGGTATAACCAGACAATACAGGTTTCTGGGTTAGGTGGCAGTAACCTCTTGTTGGCAAAACAAGAAGCCTGGGCTGTGTCTAAGCAGCACATCTGACAAACCATCACTGTCAGCCTGCAGCAGTGTTTTGCTGACTATTCACACAGCCAGTGTCCTCTGGTCTGATGTGAAAAAGGGTAAATATTTGCTGTGCCACAAGAAGAATCAGTCATCAGCACTGGTGATACTTGTCTTTACTGACAACAGTGGACATTGAGACTCCCCCATCCTGCTCCACAAGGCTCTATCCTTCCTCTAATGGAGTACAAAAACGTGTTTATTCTTTAAAATGGCAGATACTACAATGATTGACATGAAACCAGTTATTCAGAGTATCTGGAATCAGAGCATGCTGTAATAGATCACCGTGCACTGATTCCACCGGAGCCTATCCCAGCTGAAGTCCTATCAGGTCGCCATCTGAAATTAAATATAACAGCATGACAAACCTGGTGTCAAGCAACTCCAGGATTTAACTGATGATACAAATTTGTGATTGCATTTACTCCCCTTTGTATCATGTCTTGTAGTAAATGAAAAAGAGAATTATTGGTCATGCAAAAACCACACCTGTACTCTGTGTGCCATTCAGTTCTTTTGGTTTTAACAGTTTCATGCATTATGCTCATCTAACAGAAAAAGAATATTTTCCCAGACATCTAATGCAGATTTTATACTAGAAAAACTGGGTTTACATTTACAGAACAGCAGCTAAGGCGGGGCTTCATAGGACAGCAAGAAAAAAGAACAGAACTTCCTTTAAAACATCAACCAATGAGTTTATATGCCATTTGACTACATGATTAATTAAAGCTGATGTACATTCT
This sequence comes from Pundamilia nyererei, assembly GCF_000239375.1. Taxonomy (NCBI): domain Eukaryota; kingdom Metazoa; phylum Chordata; class Actinopteri; order Cichliformes; family Cichlidae; genus Pundamilia; species Pundamilia nyererei. Next base: position 3,914,707 of record NW_005187404.1, read on the forward strand.
TTGTTGTTCATTTGTACTGCACAAGGAACTAAACTCTGACAGCAGTTTTCAACAGCATAGCATTTTAAATTCACATGTTTAGTGTATCAAATCAAATCAGGATCACTGGTGCAGTTCAAGCATACCTCATAACTATGCTTTGAATTGTATTTTTCACACTTTAACAGGAGATCACAGACATTTCTTTTGGAGCAGGGATTTTCTCACTGTTTATGTAACACCCTGTGATAAGATTTCACAGTGAAAAGTTCAAACTGGTACATAATAGTTCTCGTGCATTGTTTTTGACCCATCATGTGACTGCTGCATACACAGAGGATTCCAATCCTCAGAGACGTTAAAGGAACAGTTTTTAATCAGATTACAGCATCTGGTCAACAATGGGCAAAGAAGGGCACTGATAAGAGAACCCTCAAAACAGAGGCGTTTTTATAAGTGGCAGTCACTGACATTTCCACAACTTTTCTTGCTTTTTTCACTACTTTTTGAATTTTCTGGGGCCAATTTAACTACTGGTAGAATGATGTGAAACCTGGATGCTACAGAGGTTGCACACATAGTTAAACTCCAGGATGTTATCATCAACATGTGCCATTGTCAGACGGTTTGCTGTGTCACCCAACACAGTCTCAAGAGCTTGGAGGAGATTCCAGGAGTCAGAAAGTTACTCTAGGAGAGCTGGACAAGGCTGTAGAAGGTCCTTAGCACGACCGGTATCTGCTCCTTTGTGCAAGAGGAACAGGATGAGTACTGCCAGAGCTAAAAAATAACCTCCTGCAGTCCACTGTTGTGAATGTCTCTAACCAAACAATGAGAAACAGACTGCATGAGGGTGACCTGAGGCCTGATATCTTTAAGTCCTGTGCTCACTGCCCACAACTGCAGAGCCCACAACTGGTATTTGAAATAGAATACTACAATTGGCAGGTCCACAGTGTGCCACAGATGAGGACAGGCTCACCTTTAGCATGTGGCAGACGTAAAAGTGAGAAGCCGTGGAGAACGTTATTCTCCCTTTAGCATTGTTCAGCATGATTGGTTTGGTGGTGGGTCAGTGATAATCTGGGGATATCCATGGAGGGACACAAAGACCTCTACAGGCTAGGCAACAGAACCCTGACCCTTAAGTAAAGCGCTATACAAATACAGGCCATTTACCATGAGGTAGAACACCTCTGGACATTATGTTTCAGACCATCTGATGCTACCAGGCTGCGCCTTATTTCCTGATTACTGCGTGTTGCATGTGACTGCATGGGAGTTGTTCAAACCCACTTTAACCCCCTTGGCCATGTAGCTTGTGAAACATTTGCTTATATCTTATTAAATTCAACCAGAAAGCCAAAAGAGCAAAAAGGGAACATTTTACTAGAGCTCACAACACAAGTTGTTTGGTGACTTATTTCTAAATGAGCCTTTAACCCCACAAATCTAAGCAACCATAGAGTTGATGTTTGTGGTTATTCTTCATGAAGTCATTTTTCAGCACTTTTCTCCTGAAACTCACTGTCTAATTATCTCCCTCTAAAGATAACATTTTGAGCCTCGTTTAACACTGTGGTTTCTTCTAATCCTTGGGAGACAAAGACGCCGTCTGTTGTCTAGCGCTTCTCTCTCCATTGCATATTGGTTTAGAGGTTAGGCCGCGCGCTGCAGGAAGATGGTGTCACTTTCTAATTTTCAATAATTAGATCGGATTTTCAGCGTTGATGTAATAATTTGAGAGAGAAACCACGAGGAAGCGGAGGGGAGAGGTTAGGCGCAGGGTAGAGTTGTGTGCGAATTTTTTTCTTTTCCTCTGACTCAGAAGCCAACCCCTTCTCTGTACACCCACACTCTCTCTCTTCTCTCTCTCACACAGTCAAACGCACACATGCCCAGATGATCAGAAGATTTCACAGCTTTATCTCTCGCTTTCTGCTAGTCTCTAAGGCAACAAGCTACCAAGAAAGTCATAGCTTTGTTTCTCTTTACAGACTGACTCTGCCCTTGTAGTTCTCCTCTATTTCTTTTCCAATGTTACACAAAAAGGAAAAAGTAGAGGGAATAAGGAGGAAGGGATGAGGAGGAAATGGGCTGCATGTGATTTCAGGTTGGCGTAAAGTCTCTCTTTAGTCGTGTTATTTACACACTCACTAACACAAACATGCACGCTCTATTTTCACACCAATACACCAACCTGCTTCAAAAAAGTAGTGATGCTGTGTCAACTGCATGCAAAATGAGAACGCAAGAAGTTGCATAACATATATACGTATACAACTTCTAAACGGAGATTGATTTATATAGTTAGTTTGTTAGTTTTGCAAAACGTGCTCATTCTGGATTAATTGCTGGAAAAGGTTTGGGCATGTTTGCTACCGTGTTACATCACTTCTTTTGTTAGCAAACCTCTGTAAACATTTGGGAATTAAGTTGAAGTTTTGAAAGCAAAACATTTTCCCATTCTTACTTGATTTCAGCTGCTCAACAGTTTCAGACGTCCTTTTTGGTGTTTTCCAGTTGGTAATGTTCCAACTGTTTTCAGTGAATGACAGGTGAGGTCTGACTCTTCTGCTACAGAGCCATGCTGCTGTCAGCAGGATAATGA
>NW_005187404.1:3918162-3920375 GCF_000239375.1 Pundamilia nyererei
TGCACTCTGTCACACACACACACACACACACACACACACACACACACACACACACACACACACACACACACACTCGTATGTCAGTGAAAATCAGAGGATGGCCTCTTAGAAAATTGTCATTTGTGCAGCAAATGAGCTGAATTGATTCATCTGACATGGTTGCGTTAAACCGAAGCTATGAAATGAGTCAAGCAGTTGGGGAGAAAGCTTTTGTCTGCACACAGGGTAAAACAGTGGTAACGTGGAGAAATGCATTTTCTGTCTGTAGCAGTGGAGCTGGCTTACTTGTTGGTCAACTGCATCATCGGTCCACAACAGCATACTCAGACAAATTGCTGCACTCACTACACAATTACCTGGCAGCATGTTTTGGAAAATGTTGGGCTTCACATTGTTGCTCTGCTCCCTTTGTTGAGATAAGAAGTAAAGGCCACTTAAATGACAATGCACACAAGCACAGCCAGAAGTACTGTAGGAATTTTTAGTTTGTGTGACTTTGCAGCTGGTGAAATACAGAAACAAAGCGTCTAATATCGAGCCAGCTAGGCCAAAAATAAATAATGCATAGATAAAGTTATCCATGCCGACCAGTCTGTAACTGAATAGAAAGCTTGTTCAGGCTGCAAACAACTGCCCACCGAAGGCTTCTTTTGTTAGAGTCATAAACCTGGACACTTACAGAGGCCACAGAGCTCTGTCTTAGCAAGACAAGTGCTCAGATTGTGAGTACAGCAAGCACCACATCAGCCAGTGAGCAGGTCGCCTCTATACATGTTATGAAATATGAGATTTTTTTATACTGTCACACCAATCTCTTTTAGCCTCCTTAGACCCCAACTCTTTCATGGCATGCATTTTTAATTTCTCTTTGATATTTGGGCATATTGGGACCCGATGAATGTAAAAACAAAGAATTACCTGTTTTTTGGGGGGTTTTTTTCCTGATTTTTGTTTCTAAGAAACTATGAGGATATTCGTTTAAAATTTCGATCGAACAGTAGCAGTATAATGTCCTCATAAGTGGATATCAGGCCCTTGTAGAACAAAATTGAGTATTTTGGTCTAAGTAACCCAAAATGTGATGTCCACATATGTGGATGCCAGGTACTAGGAGGTTAAACATCACCATTTATTGTTTTACAATCTGTGGCTTGAAACAACAAATATTACTTTTGCTGGTCTCTTCTCAGACAGCTTACTATGCAATTGGATCAGTGCCTGGTTTGGAAAGCTGACAATTTTCTCTAAGATGCAAATTCTGTCTGCGATCCACCCTAACTCAGAGATCACCAGAGGGACTGACAGAGCCTTTGTGTTTAAAAAAAAGAGAAGCTTTGTAAAGTTGCTCAGAGATTAGGTTGGTCAACCCACACCAAGAAAAAAATGAGGTCCTTCTTGTGCGGATTCAGCATTGTCCTCATGTTTCTACCTACGTTTCCCTTTGAGACTCCATAGTCAGGTAGAATGGCCTCTCTCTACAGCCCACACATGAGTAAATGTATAAGGCGATGCTGCCTTTGTAGATTACTGACTTCTTCTGGGTATTTTGTTGCCTTTATTCCCAGCATACACTGTTTCTCACGCGGAGAAGAAGATTTATGGGAGAAAATAACGCTTTCAAGGATATTTGTTTCTCATCCAGAAGTGCATTAGTGGAGTGATGACGTGTCCGACGTGTCTCATTAATCCCGGAAAAACAAAATAAAAGAGAGAATAAAAGGGCCCCTGATAGTTCTTGCTAAAAATAAATGCATTGTACATGCATGACTGCATTTTAAGAGGCATTAGTGGTGTTCAAGACAAGTAAGTTATATATTGCCTTTCCCTGAGATAGATTTGCCATCACTGCATATGGTTCTGTTACGCAGAATTTACTACTCCACAGGCAGTCCGAAATCAGCACCTTGGACAGCAACCAAGAAACATGGGGCTGTCTGATAGTGACGCTAGTACATGTATTATGCTGTTATGATGTATTAATTTTAAGTATAATAGCAATTTAGTATATAAATAAAGTGTTTTTGTTCCTTAAAGTTCTGAAATGTCTTTAATTTATGTCAGAATAGATTTATTGCTTTTCTCTTATAATTGCAGGAAGTTAATTGCTGCTGCTGCTTATTGTCCATCAGATTCTTCTCTCTGCTACTGCATTTGTCATTCAGTTTTTACATCTCAGTGTGTGTGTGTGTGTGTGTGTGTGTGTGTGTGTGTGT
>NW_005187404.1:3920615-3922022 GCF_000239375.1 Pundamilia nyererei
GTGTGTGTGTGTGTGTGTGTGTCTGTCTGTCTGTGTTTGTGTGTCTGTCCATATTTTTACATGCATGAAAAACTCTGTTTATAGTTGTACTCTGGAGTCACTGTGTATGTCTGCAGACAGAGTTCAACAGCTGCGGTCCTCTCTGGTGCCTTACAGCGCTATCTAGCAGTGCATGTGCAGCACTGCATACCAACAAGCACACTCCCAACTCATGGATTAATCTAACGACGCAAAAATGCAGGCATACACAAACAGAAAGGAAGCCATGTTAATAAAAGGGTTATGGCTGTAAAGGTTAGGGAATTGAGCAAAAAAAAGAAAAGAAAAGGACATTGAAAAGATTCTTGCATATTGCACTTTTACCACTTGACATGTATATCTGATATTTCAACCTAAATTCTTAAAGCATGGAAATGACTCACTTGATCTTCTTAAAGGTAGCAGACAGAGTACAAGGAAGCGCAGATGTTGATGTGATAGAAGGTGGACTGCATGGATGGACGGATGGATGGCGAGTGGGAGGATAGAAAGGAGGGAGGTAGGTGGATGAGAGGTAAGTTGCCAGGCAGCGTGGGAGTTTGAGGCCATGTTTAAGAGTTGTGTCTGTAAGCAAACGTGTGTGAGTGCATGTATGTGTGTTTGTGTGCGTATGTGTGCGATTTCGCTCTGTGTGGGCGAGCGAGCATGGGACGAAGCGATGGCTCACAGAGAGGCAGTTGTCATGGCAACAGAGGATGTCGTCTTGTTCTGCGAGATCTCAGCTGTCCCAGAATCAAACAGACCTCGCTCCTCTCTTTTCTCTCTCTGCAATACTTAATCTGTTTCTCCTGTTTTTGAATACTTTATTTTTATTTTAAAAAAATGCCAAAACACCCACTCTCTCCTTTCTTCCTTGCCCTCCTCTTATCCCCTTCTCTCTTCTGTGACGTTCTCTATATCCCTTTTTCGCTGCCTCTTGCCCCATTTCCCTGCATTCTCCAGTCACTAGTTCTCCTCCTCCCACTCACTTTCACTCCTCCTCTCCCACATAGCCGTAACAGATATAAATAGAGGTAATAAATTGCAGTGAATGTGCTGGGGTGTGCATTTATGTGTGTGTGTGTGCGCTCGTGTTTACTGAATTCTATACATGTTGCACACATGACACATTAATTTACAGCCATGCCGATTTCCAATTACAAAAAAAAAAAAAAAACAACAAAAAAAAAAATAAAATAAAATAAAATAAATACTGATGGAACTTTACTCAATCTTAAATTTCACTGGTTTTTCACTGAGGGGCAAAAATACTGCACATATAATAACAGTAACAATTTAAAGAACAAAAAATTAATATTATATATATTGGTAATAACTTTATACCAATTTTGTGAGAACTTGGTGGAGACCAAAACAGAGCTGAAAAAA
>NW_005187404.1:3923538-3925750 GCF_000239375.1 Pundamilia nyererei
GCAAGTAATATGCCATGTGATTTATGGTTGTATTAGCATCAGTATGTGTCCCTGGGTGTGGAAATAAGGTGGAAAAACAGAGCAAACAAATGAGCCCAGCTGAGACCTGACCCTACACTCATCTGTCCATATCCATTGGGGGAAAGAGATAGGAGAGATAATAGAAAGGCATTAGAAGATAAATGTGAAATATATTATATGAATTTCTAATCAGAGCTTATCAACACAGGACAGGAATTCCCAAGATTTATCTTAAAAAGACAGCGCTGCCAACTGAGGTGGTTTCAGGTTGCCATTTATGTCCCAAGGTCACTCTGTCTAAAAGGTTAGAGGTCGTACCTGAAAACTGGAATATGACCACATCACCTCTATCAGTACTTACAAGTGTTAAGCATTTCATTGAAATCAACATGTACATAATGAATGTGTATCCATACCATTATCGTAACTGCCTACACAATATCATCATGGTCAATGTTTTCGATCAGCTACAAACAGAAAAAAAAAGCTGCATTAATGTGAGTATTTAACCCTGTAGGAGAGGCTAGTAAAGAGAAATCAGTGAAATGGAGCCGTAAGCTGTGAGCAGTTCTAGAAGAATAGTGAAGCTGAGGTGTGATGAGGATGTGACGAAGAGATAGTGATGATGATGATAAATGGAAAGGGGAAGAGAGAGTACCATTGGGGGAAGGTTGGATGCGCTTTGAGAGCTCCAGTGTGTTGGTATGGCCTCTCCACACATCTGTCTCCTCATCCCATGGGGGGGCATTGCAAAAGCAGTTGCAACAGGGCATGTGTGTCCTCACCTCTCCCCTCCAAACACAAACATCTGGCTCATCACACAGGCCATATGCCTTGTAAGCCCTTACTCATCTCTATCCTCCTGCCTCACTTTCATGTCCTTTTCTCTTTCTGTCCCCCATCTCGTTGCCTTTGATGAAGTGCCAGGAGCTGGCACATGCTCTTTCTCCACAGCTTTATGGGCACACTGTCTCCCTCCGTAACTGTCCACACTTACACACACACACACACACACACACTGAGGAGACAAATTAGCTGTCTAATATGGTTTTAAGGAGCTTTAAAGCATTTATTAGAGTTGGATGTCTCGAGACCAGTTTTACGTGGTCTTGGTCTTGTCTTGGTCTCGCTGTCTCAGATCGACATAGTGGTCGGGAGATTTGGAGTCGACAGTATCCATGACACACAATGTAATGTTCGATAATGTGTCATGCACAAAAGCTTCAGCTCTAAGAGCCGTGCTTAGAGAATGCTTTCTAGTGAATCAGGAGAGTCGACTCCCATTGAGCGAGAGCCAGCTTCTCACGTCATTTTTTTTCGCTGCTCAGCTCTCACACAGTGGCTCAGCTATGCTCCAATCCCTCCATATTGTGGCCAATCACATGCGAGGATATAGGATAATATCATTATGTGAAAAACTGAGATGGTGAGAGATGCGACAGTCAAGTGGAGCGTCTGTCTGTCCTCTCAGTAAGTGAGTGAGACAGTAGACAGCGGTGAGGAGGGCAGCAAAAACACATAAATATGCCTCACACCCGTAAACGAAGCAGCATTTGGCTGCAGTTTAAAGACTTTCTTGTCTCTGTCTCGGTCTTGGTCTTGGTCTTGACTCGGTCTGTCTTGGTCTTGTCTTGGTCTCGATACCCTCTGGTCTTGGTATTGTCTTGGTGTTAGTTTAGGTGGTCTTGACTACAAGTCTAGCATTTATCTCTTACTGCACGTAGCAGCATACCCTAATTATCGTCTCACTGACAGATGAGAGAATGCTACTTATCACTATAGTTAACTAACTAATGTAGACCACATTAACAACAACAGTCTCTTCCACATCGATATAAAGCAACAGCTTGAAGATAAAGAGGTTGGTAGAATTAAAAACATGAGGCTTCTTTATCAGTAACTCAATTTGCAGAGTAAAATCTGTTATGCTGTTTTTCACTCAGTACGGATTTACTCAGTTGCTAGATTTTGTTGGATACTCACAAGGATACATCTACATGTCCTTTTATACTTTTCAAAAATATATTATGATGTTTATGTGAGACATCACATTAACATCAAATTTATTTGTTAGCTGAATTTATTGAACATGTTTTTATCAAGGCAGTGTCCTCACTTGACTTCTTTGTCTTTCATCCCCTCAGAGTCACAGCTCATTGCTGCAACCAAACAGCTAGATCAGGGGTGTCAA
>NW_005187404.1:3926052-3952927 GCF_000239375.1 Pundamilia nyererei
TTTTTTTCTGTAATTTTACACATTTATTTCTTGCTGGTTGGGCCCAAAGCAGCATCTTTATCATGTAGAAAAAATGAGACGTATTGATAAAATTGCACTTATATTAAAATATTTCCAATAATACATACATAGTTAAACTTCTTTACACCAACAGAAGGTTGATGTAAAACGTGGTCAGGCCCACTTAAGATCAAATCAGGCTGTACTTGGTTGACATTCCTGCTCTAAATAAAACAGGGTTTTTTCCGACTTCTACCTGTGATTCGATGTGAACACGTTTCCTGTTATTTTCCACAAATCCTCACCCAGTTGTGTGTTGTGAGCCCATTTTTAATGAATTTAAGAGGAAAAGCGGATTGGTTATATAACTGAGAGTTTTGTGAATGAACAAAGACAGTAAGCTCAGTGCATGGGATCACTCAAACAGATGAGTAACAACAGTGAGCTCACTGACGGTCACAAGTTCGTCTCCAAAACAGAACACTTCTGTGTTAATGTGCTTAACGGTGTCCAAAAACATTGTCGGTTTGTGGGCTGAAGTGTTTTAATACCAACATACTGTATGCCGTTCTGCTGCTGAAATGTCAGGCAGACTAACTTCATCTGATCATGCAGAAATACACATTGCACCTGCTTGTTAGTTTTTGTAGTTACTGGTGGCCAGTTTTACTCTGCGTGGGTTTTGCTTTTCCGTAGTTACTTTTAGAATGGCTCATCAGTTGTATGCATGGACTGCAAAGTTCACATCTAATTAAAAACAACAACAACAACAACAACAAAATTGGCTCACAAAAATGGCATAATCAGTGTGAGCTTTAAATATCATATGTGTGAGAGCTTTTCACACCTGAAATTAGCTCTCCTCCTGTAATGCCTGATGGAATAAATTATACCACTCAGATGAACAAACATGCAGACACATATTTATCAGCAGGCAGATGGACATGAAGGGAAAAATGAAGATGTGCTTGAGCACACACATCTCTTATATATCTCAGGAATCGATCTAAGCCATGTACCTGTCTAAAAGAGGATTTAAACCACAAGTCTACAAGCAGTCTGTCACGCTGCACTGCCCAGCACACAGACGTGGGCACACACACAAACACTCAAACTGTCTATTCTTTACCGTCATCCACATTCATCCATAATGCATGAAGCCTGTGTCTGGTTATTGGAAGTAGAGAGAGAGAGAGAGAGAGCGTGTTTATCCTATCCTGTGGGTGTGAGCCTGTGCGTGTTTGACAGAAAAAGGCAGCATAACAAGAAGAAAAAGTTTCACTCGTCTTAAACGAGAACTAGATATACCTCTACTACGTTCACATGCACTCTCTCTGGCTCTCTGTTGCGCACACAATCTTTCAGTGACTGCTTCCTCCTTTTGTCCTGTCACTCCACCTGTCTCCTGCAGCGGTTTCCCTGGGGACCCAGCCAGCAGTGACCACTAGAAAATAGATTATATCCTTAACACTTTCCCTGCCAGTGACTCAAGACCTCCCACAATTTTCTTGTTCAATACGTACACATAGGCACATTGAAAGAAATTTAGAGTTTTAACACCACTGCATGGTGAGAAATTACTCATTGCCAGAATATGTTGTCATCGATGGGGATAGTGTTAACCAGCCACGATGAGAAGATGGGAAGAAAACTGAGATTGAGAGAAGAGCGAGCAACATGGCTGAGATGGAGGGACAGAATGAAGCAGGCTAAGTGTAGGGGAAAAGATATAAAGGAAATATTAGGTGAAAAGAGGAGCAAGAAGAGTCCTCAATGAAGAAGTGGTAAAGGTCTTAAATGGTTCATTAAAACTAGCCTGAACTGTGTTAAAATTGGGGAAAGACGAATGTGCGAATGAGAGAGAATGAGCAGAAGAAAAGTGAGGATAAGGGAATAGTCAATACTGAAAGTGTAAAGTTAAGGAACCATAATGTGGTCACTTTACCTTGTGATACTAAAGAGCTCCACTGTCATTTGTAATATTGCTTTAGGGCTACCAGTATTATAGCTAAAAATGTAAAGTTTGAGGGAAACAGGCCACGCAGCCATTAAACATTAAACAAAAAAACATTTATATAGATGAACCATGATGTGGACACATCTTTCACGCTCTCCCTCCCTTATCTTCCCTGCTGCTGCTTCTATGTCTTTGTCTAGTCTTGTCTAACTCTAACCCTAAAAGAGTTTCTCAGCCTTGGTCTCTAAAACCTAAAGAATTATGGATTTGATCAACTGGTCCCGTAATGAGATTCACACCTTCCTGGGCTTGGGAGAGCCCGATTGTCCTGTGGAGACGTTTGCTGCCGGACACTCGATGGTCGGTTGCGTTGTGTGTCTGGCGACACTCTCGATGGAGGACATTGAATGACATCTACCAATTCAGAACCACAATAACAAAGTTCTGACTGATTGGAGCTGACTCGGACCTGGCTTATCTAAGAACAAGAAGCGGCTACAGCTGTTAAAAACCCCATAAGGCTGGCCAACATGTAAATGTTGGGCAGGGCTGTGAGTACTCAGACTGTATTTTGAACGCAATATGGATAAGATCTTGGAGAAGAAGAACGGGAATTGAGAGAATTGGTGACCAGTGATGGACACTAGACCAACTGTTAAAATTGGATGCAGTTGTTCGCGCTAAACCCAAACATTCACCATCTTCACTCATGCGGCTATCTCACTGGCGCCAGCTGAAGGCCTGCCAAGGTCGAAGCTGACTGGAACAACAAAAATTCTCCATGATAACAGGACTGTTGTCAGAACTCGTTGTACCTCCTTCAAGGCCACCTGGGTCCACTGGAGACTGTTGATCTTTGCTTAACGTGGTGACACTTTCTCTCAGCTGAACACGGGATACACACCCACACACACACGAAACATGTAGACTGATACTGATACGCCCTCACTATCACCACCCCTCCCCCGAATCCAACGCCTCCACCCATGCTTACCTCCCGTCCGATTTGGACAGCGGATCAGCTGGAGGCGCGATTGAAGATAGCAGCGGTCCCAGATCAGCTGTACACACTGGAATATTCTCCCATGTTGCTTGTCTGTGTTTTGTTGTGTTATGGTGTGTTGATATCTGTGCATTCCTGGATTATCCTTTTGTGTTACACATTTCAATGTTTTTTTTTCCCTTGCTACGTAGCCTGACCTGTCTCCCAATGTGATGTTTGTGTATTTTATGTATGGTCGGCGAGGTCTGTCATCTCGGTTGTGGGCAACTGCAACTGACAAATAAAGGCTATCTCATCATCACATCTCGAAAAGTCAGGAGATCACCAAAAAAAGATGAAGCTTATCCTGAAAATTTTTAATAATTTGTACAAAATGAATGACAAACATGCAGATAACACCTACAATATACAATACAATATACAAGACTACACTGAGAGACAGACAGAATATAACACATGGAACTCAATGCTAAACATGAGACACAAATCCTGAAACACAAATAAACAGAAACATGGAATCCCAACAGTAATAATAATAATAATCATAGCACCCAAAAAACACAACAATCATTCAAAAATAACCAAAACATCAGAACTCAAAATACTGACCCAGAACCGTGACAGACATTTAAGGCAACAGTAAACATTAAACTGTTTGCCCATCATATGTATGAAAAATGGATGAAGCAACTTTCAGAAATTCGTTTCTGGACTATTATTTTGAAGGCTCGCGTGTGGTTTTTGGTTGTTACTATGTTGATTTTTTTAAACTGCTCTGTTATTGAGTGAAGACGGGCTGATGCTGCTGCTAGCCAGCTTGCATGTTAATTCTAGCTGCATCTATATTAGTGAAAACTGAACAGCTGACTCCAGCATTACAATTGGATGTAGTAGCAACCCTTCAACCGCAAAGTAACTCTGCTATTTAAAGTAGACTCCAAATGTGACCATAGTTTACAAATAAGTATTATCCAGTTTTGAAGAAGAGTTGGAATTAGCTTTCAAAACCACAAACTCATCAGGAAAATGCTTACCGACTCCAGTGATACAGTGGTTAGCACTGCTTAATGGCAAGCAGGTCCTGGGTTTGAATTCAGAAATTGCCTGGGACTTTTCTGTGAAGAGTTTGCATGTTCTCCCCATGCAGTTAGTGGGGTTAGGTTAATGTGTGAATCTAAATTGCCTATGAGCATTAATGGTTGTCTGTCTCTCTGTATTAACGCTACTGCCAACCTGGCCAACCTCTCGCCCTGTGGATGGCAGCTGGGATAAGTTCCCCAGTAACCAGAATTGGATATGCAGAAGCGAATAGATAGATGGATGACTAAAATCCAGTGAGGAATGGGTATTTTTGTCATGGTTTGTGTAGGATTGATCCCAATTTTCCATTGGAACAAATGCAAGTTTAAGACGCTTTGCAATTTTTGCAGTTTTAAAGACCTGGAGTCTTTCTTTCATATCCAGTCTATGGCCCATCATAATATGTATTATGTTTTGCAAGCATTTAAAGATAGCGTGACTAATTAAGAATGACAATCAATGTCTATTGTATTGAATGTACAGAATAGATTTATAAGAGAAATGAGAAGTAGCTTAAATATAAAAGAAAAGGCATGATGTGCTTGTAAATGGGTATGTGCGTTTGTCTCTATGCATCCATTTTTGTTCGAGTGAGTGAAAGTAGGTTTCTTGACATTTTACTTATACTGACATTAAAGACTTGTCTGACATTTAAATTTCCCATTGATTTTTGCAGACAACTCCACCGCTGCTGTACAATAAGACTGATCACCCACCTCAGTATGTGCTTTTGCTCTTAAATGCATGACAGCGATTATGTATACCTACAGAAGGCCAGAACCAGATATAAGAGTGACCTAATATGTAACGTTTATTGTTGCTTCTGCTTGTTAATGTTTTCAATCCAGTTGCATACATGTGTGTGTTCATCATACTGGTGAATGATATTCAAACTACTTACTGCTTTTAAGATCATACCCTTAACTTGAGTTTCATACTTGTATCCTAGTACCAGAAGAAAATACAGTTTTAGTTTGACAGAAGGATGAGGAAAGCATCTACAGAGTTTGAGCAGAACAGCATTAGATGAAGCAGAATATGATGGTGAACATGGTCACATAAACTGGCTAAGAGGACATTGTATGCACTTTGCTCTGTGGAAAAGTGCCTACATGCAGAATGTCATGCTCAGCGTGCTGCTGCTGGACCACACAGCACTGGTGGTTTATAAATGCAATTAGTGCCAGAGCTCCTTGAGCTGGTGATTTACTTTGCAGTGGTTTAACAACACCTGAAGCCATATGTTGTGGACACAGGCATGAATCACTGTAAGAAATGTGAAGCACTTTCCATTGATCACCCTTTGGTGACGAGTCAGTTCAGACAGTTGGGAGGCTTCAGGTTGGAACCTATCAGCGATTTTAGAATGAATGAGCATGTTAATGTTGGGGATTTATTCATCTATGTGGGTTTCATGAAGCAGACACTACTGTACATCCAACAGATGCTCACTTGTTTTTTTGAAGATGTTATACACCTGGGTTATTTTGTGAAGTTCAAATAATATACATTAGAATTCATTCATATCTATAGACTATTCATATGTTTGTTATTCTTCCTGTATTCTTTGGCCATTTTCTCAGCAAGAATAACTAATATGCTGCTGCAAATTCAGCAGTGTCAGCGTCTATATCAGAGAGCTGTCAGCATTCCAGTATTTAGATGCTGCTACCAGATAAACCCAAACCAGGAAAATGCTAACAAACTGAATGATTCTCATGGAAGTATGTTAGTATTAAAAAATGAATTAAAAAAATAACAATGATGAGGGAATCCATTATTAAATCTAGGCTGAGTAGTCAGTTAAGTGATTGGTGAAATCTATACATTATTTGTTTAGGTAATACTTAGTTTCATGTATGAACTAGTCTCCACTCATGCACAAAAAAAGACAAATATTATTATTTTATTTAAGTTTTCTGAAACAGATGCCATGTGATGGTATATACCACAGGATTTATTCTATAGCAACACTCGAGCTACTTTTTTTTTTGTCGCACTCTGCTTTTTTTTCTTTCTTCAATTAAACTGACACAGAAATACTCCATTAATCTGATACATTGTATTGTTCACCAGCAGAGATCAATCACTGGTTGCTGGAGGAGCAGCGAAGTTATATGAAAAAGATGGTGAGACCTTGGGTTACTCTGTGCTTTTTTTAAAAATTCTTTTTTTCTTTCTTCTTTTTAGCTTCAGATGTGATGATAAAGGTGAGTCAGCCTACAAGGACAAAACTATGCACTAATTGCTGCAAACCATTTTGTTCAGAGTGGGTAACAAACCAAACCAAAAAGAAGATCAACATTTTTCTCTGCTGTATAATTGGGCTTCCACAAAACAACATTTAAATTTAAATTTAAAACCATGCTTAAAGTAGAGTACACGTGTTGCTTTTTCTTATTTAAATGTGTTTACAGAGCACTGACAATTCACATTTAAACTTCTGTGTTTAAATTTTAAGTTACATATTAAATAAGGGGAAACTGAAAAGCTGATAAGTGATTGGCTGAGTCTTACAAAAAGTTCATATTTTTCACACAACTTACGAAACTGCTCAAAATATTTAATCCCTGCAAGGCAGCTTCAAGTCTTTGGCATCACATTGTTACTGTAGAAAATGAATTCCCAGAATTTCCTGAAAAACAGGACCTCAGTGTGCTCAGTTGTAGTAACACTTCCCGTGTCCACCCATGTGAATATTCATGTAATAACTGGGTATGCAGTCCTTTACTATTTCATTTCTGTGGATCATTCATACTTCTAAACATATGAAATGTAAATAAATAAATAAAATAAATACTCTTTGCATTTCATTGCTGAGTTTGTAAAAGGATCCCTGTACACGAAGAAATAACCAGACATTTAGTTTCGTAGTACAAGTAAAAGTATTAACTGTATTTCTTTTTTTTGTTTTGTTTTTTGCAGCAGCTGTCATACTCTCCTCCCGCTGTGCTCTATATATCCACCCAGATGGCAGCAAAGACTTTAAATGCTGCAGACTTCCTCATGTGATCATAATGCATATCATTATGTATCAGCAATGAAAATACCACCTGAAGTAATCCATCCATCATCCACCCATTCATCCATCTGCTCATCTAATTCATGGTTGAGCTGGAGCCCATCCCATAATGTGTTTTTCTAAAGTTATGTCACTACACTGTAATGTGAGACATTTTATTGCCTCAGCATCTGAAAATAAAGTGGTTGTGAATGTTGGTGGATTATTGTTTTTACTGTCGCTGATTTGACATCGAACACCTCAGGCTTTCTCCTAGCAGGAGTGCAATGAATGGTCACTGGGACAAAGTACTCCATGGTGTTGTCTTTGAGCTAGAAACCTTTTCCTCCTGGACAACTCCATAGTTGCATTGCTGGGGGAAGAAGGAGCACTGAAGCTCTCACTTGTATTGTTATATTTTCCCAAAGTCACTGGTGGGAAGTGTTTATGGTTTTATCACAGTGATATCAGTGGCTTTCTTGGCCTAAGAACACACCTCTGCATGTGTCTCATATCACTGTACTTCCAAAGGCACAAGCACAGGCTTGTACTTAGGGATTGCACGAAAGAGTAGGATGAAATATATATATTTCTATCTCTACATTTCTGTAGGCAAATGGTTAACAATAATTACAATACTTAAATTAATGCAAACATAAAATATTTTTAGAGATAAAATTTGTCATTTAAGTATATCTTTTACAGATCAAGCAAATGAATCAATAGCAGTAATTACTTATTAATTTATCATTTTAGTAAAAAGACAAAAGTGCCTAAAAGACCTTCAGTGCTTTTTTTTTAAACTCCTAAAACAAAATCCATCTTTTCTTTCACCAGAAAAACGGCAGCTGTTCATCCATACTTACACTGGTTAGTGTTCAGAGCCCAAATCCCTCATATTTTCTATATTTTCAGACATTGTAATATTTTGTATCACTGAACAAAAAAAAAAAGAGTCTCTTTTCTTTTTTTTCCCCTCTCAAAACAAAACCCATTCTTCTCTCATTTACTGTGGAATTGAGGCCACACAGTGGCATTATATCCACGGACAGTAAACAAAGAGATTGTCCATTACCTGGCCACAATGGCCCAGCTGGTTTCTGGCTGAAAATATATTTTTACAAGTATTTTTTTTACAGCCCGCTAATAAGAATGTTGCCAGCTGTGATATTTGTGGGAAGGCAGTCTGCTACAGTCATAATACCACAAATCTGATCAAATATAATCAGAAGAAAGGGCACAGCAAACTGTTACCAAGCAGAGAGTAAGAAGAAGCCACAGCAGGACCATAATGAATTTAATTTAAATTCAGTAATTTATATTTCTAAGAAATAAAAGAATATCCAGGGCTGAATGGGAAACTACTGCAATCACTTATCAGATAGTTTGCAATGACACTTTTCATTTTTGCATGTCAACCATCTCTAATTTCATCCTGTTATTTTACATTCTAATTACCAATAAATGAAAAACCCTCAGAGCCCCGCAGCATTGCATTTAGTTTAAAAAACCCTCCTGACTATACCCCACTGAAAAGCAATTTGATCCTGTTGTATTCAATATAATGTGAGACTAGCCACTGATGGGGGGACTTTGGAGCTGACTTTAACTAGTGTGCACTCTGGTTTTTTGCACTTGTACTGCCTCTGTGAATGTCTGATAATCAGGCAAATTATCAGACATTGTTGTTTCCTCTGCACCACGTCAGATTCACATACACTAAATGCTGCTAGTCATGACTCTGACATATTCTTTCCTTTTGCTCTACCCCTGATGAGTCCCCTCAGAAATGGCTCTTCCTCAGTGAGCACCTACGGAAGTAAGCGATGTAAGTCACATGCAGAATTATACAAATACAATTGTTGGGCATCACATGCTTTTAAATGGGAATCCATCCATCTTCTGCCATTTGTCCAGGTTTGGGTAGCAGGTGCAGCAGCCTAAGCAGAGACTTGCAGACTTCCCTCTTGAAGCACATCACCTAGAAGGCATCCAGGTGGCAGTCTAGTCAGATGCCTAAACCACCTCAGCTGGCTTCTTTTGATATGGAGTAGTGGATCCATTCTGATCCCTTCTGCAATGACCCACCTCCTCACCATGGCTAAGTTTAAAATTAAAATATAAAATTCTCAAATAGAATTTGTAAAAAAAAAAAAAAAGTGTCCTGCAAAAAGGGCGTCTGTCAAATAAGAATGTTTGAGCACTAATTAGGTCTATCTTTGCTCATCCCCTGCTGGCCAATTTAAAGAATGCAGGTTTATGAGCACTGAGCACACTTCTCAGACCAAGAAGTGTTGTCCATAACCTTTGTTCTTTGTGTAAATGCTAAAAATCAGTGTTTCTTTATAGCAGTCTTGTGAGCTAACCGATTAATTTACTATTAATTTACAGTCTTAACATCACACTACATAGAAAGCTTACCTGTAAATATGTATGGAGGGTGACCTGAACAGTGTGCACTGCACTCTACCATCTACCATCTGCCTCATCAATCTTTGACTGCCCCCCCCCCCTCTCTCTCTCTGGGGCATTTTATGATCAAGTGATTGTTTAACTTCAGATTAAACATTGTAGATGCAGGTGTTTCTGTATAGAGAGATGCCGCTACTTGTAATTTCAATTACACCATTACATGTGAAAATTATATTTACAAGCCTCGCCTGTTCAGTTCCATTTAGTTATACATGGCTCATCTTTTGAAGCATTTACTTGCAGCTGATGTCAATTATTATTCATGAAACTTTGAAAAGCTAAGAGATTTGTAATTGTTATTCTGCAACCCACAGACCGACTCCACAGACCAGGAAACAGAATCCTTTATAGGTGATTGATTTTCTCACTTCACAGGAAACATTCGGACCTTTCTTAGTGGTAAAAGGACAGATGTTACTAATAACAGCAATGACCTATTCAACTGTTCCAGCACATGTTTTTCACATTAGACTTCGAGTAGGGGAGGCACAGGTGTATTAATGAGGCCTCGCTACATTTGCTTTGGGGCGGTCTGGCTTTTTTTTTCAGTGCTGGGCCACTGTTGAGGCTTACTGGGTCAATTAGTGGAACTTTGCCATCATTGGTTACAGCTGTGCTTTATATCTTTTACTGAAGAACAAGCACGTTGAAAAATCTAAACTGTAATAACTGTATTGTTTTCACTAGTGATGTTGACAAGAGGATATTTTGATCTAGATTGTGAAGAGCAATGAAAACACAGCAAGCATACACTCTGTATGATGTGGCTCCAAAATAACTTGGTATTTGTCTGTTATTTGTTGCCAATAGCTACATGTAATACTGCATTCAATTACTTAGTCTTGTAGCTTTGGGTGAGTCGCAAGATGCACAAACTGCCATCATATAAATTACTGCAACTCACAGACAGACTCCAAAACCTAATTATGTCAATCACTTAGACTCATGGTTACACAGTCACTTACACTGCTCAGTAAATACTTTGCATCATTGTCTCCCAGAAACCTTTCTTGGTGATGTCTGCATAGCACTATTTATGTGTAACATCTAATCATGGTTTTTAGATGGAGCTTCTTTATTAAATGGCAAACTCTCGCTTGACATCCAGCAGCATCCTTGAATTTACTAACTAATCAAAATTCAGTTCAAGATATGTTCATTTCCTTTTTAAGAATCACGTAGCCCGAAGCAGCTTTTGAGACATTTTCTTTATTTATCCTGAATAAAATCTTTTCAACACAGAGTAAAAAGCAATGCCCTTCATATAAGTTCAATTAAATGCTTTTTTTTTTCTTTTCATTTTACCTAGTTTTGTTGCCATTTCAAATGAAACTGCCATTAATACTTTGACTGCTTTACCTTAGGCAGTTTTTGTGACATACTTTTCACATTGACCTGTTGGATTAATGCCAAGGAATAAAAATAAGCCCCATAAATGTCCTCAATTCTTTATTTCACTTGGTTTTTGCTTAGGGATATGGTTAGATTATTATTAGGAGAATTCATGAGATTTGAGGCCTGTACTTATCGATTTACAGATCCTTCTTTGATAAATCAGTAGCTTTAATAGCACTTTTTTTTTTTACATAAACCAGGAGAATATGATACATCCAATCAAACATTTCTCTGGAATGAAAGGTCAACCTACTTTAGGAGGAGCACATGGATTAAGCAACAGTAATTATACCAGTTAAATTGTCTTTGTTATAGCAAGAGACTTTTACATGAGGAAACGTCCCAACTGCATGCCAAACTGTCCCTTCAAAGCATATGTTACACTGCTGTAGCCCATTTTCTGCTGTAACTGAGAACAAACACCAAAAACAACAACAAAAATAACCTTTGACAGTCCATAACATATTAATAGTACCACTATAACAATCGAAAAATACGGCTGGGGACTGAGAGGCAAACAAAATTACTTAAAAGAGCAAGATGTGCAGTGGAATAGAACAAAACTAAAAAACACTAATTCAGAGAAAAATGGGATATTTGTTGGATTTCTTTCTTAAGTACAAATTCTTGGAAAGAGCTCATGTGTCCATTAGTCATGTGAATGATAAAATGCATTATGGCTGCTTTCATCTTCCTTATCTGATTGTGTTTGTTTTGTGACTGTAGTGTCTTTGAGTTTTAATTTGTCTGTGCATGGTCCCACATTTCCATATTGGAGTGACTGGGTGCAGCTGTAGTGTGTTAGACCAGTTCTAATAAGCAGGGCGCAGCAAGTCCCGGATCATAGGCTTTAGATAATTGTCTCCTTCCTATGCGGGTGTCCAACGAAGTAGAAAGGCTGCAGCACAAAATGGGTGACCCATGAGTGAACAAACAAACGTACACACCCACAAATGCTGTCAAATATGCGACGGTACAAAGCTTACTAATACAGCCCGACATTCAGGCACATAAGCTATTCAAACCGGATGAAAGAATAAGGGAATTAAAGGTTTACAGTTGAGAGAACACACACGTCTGATCCATTTCATTTACTAACTGTTCAGATGTTCCAAATTGTACTTCAGGTTTAGTTTAGAGTCTCTGAAGGCACATCGGAGTCATCTAATTAATATGTAGAAAGGCTAAGTCAAAATTTATAGTTGACTTTACTGTTAGCTTGACTTTTTCTTAAGGGTCAGATTATGAGCCGTAGCATGAAGTAACAGTACGGCACAGTAAAAAAAGCACACTACAGATGTGATGATTGCTTTGAAACTGTTGATGGAGAAGTATCGAGAAGGCCAGAGGATGTTGCAGTGCAGAGAGAAACTATGATGCATGACGAAGTCAGGAGTGCCAAAGAAGTATGTGAAGATGGTGTGGGACATGTATGAGTACAGCAAGACAGTCATGAAGTGTGCGGTAAGGGTGGGGGTGGGATTACATCAGGGATCAGATCTGCACTCCTTTATTTGCAATAGTGATGGACAGGTTCACAGATGAGGTCTCTGTGGATTATAATGTTTGCAGATGACACTGTGATATGTGCTGAGAGCACTGAGCAGGTGGAAGAGGGGATGGAGAGGTGGAGGTATGCTCTGGAAAGAAGACAGAATACAGATGAATGAGAAGGAGACAGGTGGAAATATGAACGTCTAAGGAGAAGCTGTAGTAAAAGTGGATGGGGCCAACCATTGAAAGCAACAGACATTACGTAATAGAGATGAAGAAGAGAGTGCAGGTGGGGTAGAGTGGATGAAGGTGAGTGTCAGGGATTATAGGGAAGGCTTAGGAGTTGGTAGTAAGACCTGCTGGTCAGAAAAACTAATAGGAAGCAAACCCTGACAGGCTCTTGAATTTAGATTATGTATGAGTCATTTCCAGTCAGCCAGTCTGCCAAACTGACTGTCTAATTGACGAAAGCAACGGACTCATTTTTTTGTTTTGGTTTTCAGGCTTTTCGCTGCATTGTTTTTCTCTGACTTTGTCTTTAACACTGCCCCTCTTTTTCTCAGTCAGTTTCCCCTTCTGTTTCATTTCCTCTCTTCCTGCTCTTCCATCTCTCCCCCATCATTTTTCAGTCTGTTTTTCTGTCGGATATTCCCTGCTGCCCCACAATCCATCAGTGTGAGCGTGACTAAATTGAACCGTTGACATTTCTAAAGTTGACAAATGTCCTACTAAAATAACACGGAATCATTCAGCCTTTCACCCACACGAGACCACTTTTTTTCCCACTGTCACACATTTGCTTCTCCTCTCATACAAAAACCACTGTACACAATGGATTACACCTCTGAGGGTTCATTATGTGCATATTAGAAAAAGTGCTAACACAGTTGCTTTCTTGTGTAACAGTCATTATCCTCCTGATTACATTGGACCGGTGAAAGCGTTCACCCATGTGAATTCGCTCACTAGCTCACCAGTGTAATAAGGTAGGTAATAATATGGCATATATTATTCTGATAAATCCCTACAAAACCAGCCATTTAAAACACATTCTCAGCCGCTGAAACGTTCAGGCGCTTTGAAGGGTAAGTAAATAATTTGTACAGTTCAAATTTTGGCACATCTAATAAGGATTTCATTGTAGCAGTAATTGTAGTAGTATTAGTAGTAATATTGTAGTTATATTAGACCATGTAGTCAATGGAAAACCTAGACACCAAAAATCCAAGTTTACATCTTAACAACGTTACTTTTGTGTTCAATTGATCCTTTATTGGTTGCAAATTTTCTTATTTCAGAAAGAAAATAAGAAAATCTTGATTTTTTCATTATTTCATGTTAGCAGGCAATCCACACAGTGCCACCAGACAAGACTGCTATTAGGACCAAATGGAATATAACCAAGTACATTTACTCAAGTAATTTACAGATGTGTACTTTATTTAAATATTTCTAATACTACTTTCTGCTTTTACTTAAATGCTTACTCAAGTTTCTACATATTTTAAAGCTTTATTTTGTTATTCATTTTCAAAATAACTTGCATTAACATAACTCAAGCTATCAAGCATCCAATAATCCAATAATATAACATGTATGATTCTGAAAACTGCCATCCTGAGAATGTTTCCCATACGTACTTTGAATATATTTTAGTTATGCAACTTCTGCTTTACTTCGGTAGGTTTGTAACTTGTATATAAGTTAAATCTCTAAATACATTGGAAAACTATAAAAACTGTTATCCACCATGTATATAGATTATGCCCAGTGTTCCCCCTGGTCTTTGTTCTTCTGCCACAGCATTTAATAAATCCTAGAAACGCCTCTGTACAGGCCTTTAAGTTCAAGTCGTTCATTTACACACATTTAGAGAAACAAGCAATAGCGACGCTGAGAAAAGTGACACTGACAGTGGCACGGTGACATCTAGTGGTGAATGATGGTTTGACATGAAAGCAGCATAATTCATACAATCACAAATCATCAAATGTGTAAAGAGCAGATTTCATGAAATCTGGTACTGTGTCAGATGTTTTACAGCTTAAATGTTATGAGATGTTATCACTTTGTATTATTATACTGATATTATCACAGGGCAGTAAACACTGAAAGCCTAAAGAAAGATTTTTCCGTGCAAAGTCAGTGACATGTATGAAGGGTCTAAATAAGAATTTAAGCGCTCTTTAGGATGAATGTAGTTCCATCAGCAAAAAAGAATACTTACAATACTCTACTGCCAGATTATTATTGACATTACAATAAAAAAATACACTCTACATGTTCCAATTTCTGGTCTGACCTTAACACACAGAGTATGGTTTTGTTAGCCAGAAAAATAAATTCCAATCTTTCACACTCATTGCCACGTAAAAAAGAGCTCTCTGTTTCAGCTTGATGGCAAATAATTTGCCAATCTGCCTCCTGGCCAGGCTTTTGGATTTCAGTCTCAACTCGTTAGCATGTTTGGCCCGAGAACCAGGATTTACAAATTCTTCTTGCATCGAATTGGCTCTTAGGCCAGGACACCTACGTCACCCAGAATCCCCAGGAGTGGCCATTACTCAAAACTATTCATACAACATAGATGCTCGGTAGAATGGGAAAATGATTTCAACATTGCTGAGAGTGAACAGCTGCAACCTTCTGCTGCTGGACGATGACAGATTTCCTTTCCTCTCTTTATCTCGCTCACTTCCTTTTGCGTTACTCTCTCTTCTCTAATTTTGTCAGTTTGATGTCGCTTTTCTTTCACTTCTCGCATTTGACTTGTTTTTCCCGACCCTGACTTCTAACTTTAGCCTTTTTCTCCCTTCACTTTACTGCGATTTCTTACCCCTCTTTACATACCGGTACACACACGCACACATACTGTACATACACAATTACACACAAGGGAACCCGACTCTGAAAATACATCTCCAAGAATAATGGCTGAAGAATTTTATTAGGGCCCTTTCACATTTCATGTGGAAAAGAATTCTAACATGCTGTTCGCTAACATAGTGTGTGTAGCACTCGGTCTGTATGTATGGTTATTTCGTCCAAATGTCACCAGGAGAGTGGATATACAGAAAATATGCTCTAGAGCTGTCACTTGTGAGGAAATGTCACAGTCAGAAGTGGAATTTCTGTTATTTTAAGGCTTGAAAATTAGCATTTAGGGTGAGCTTCTCCCGTTGCAGAATTTTGCTCATGACAAGCTGCGGTGTCTCTAAACAACCAAAGAAATGTGGAAACCAACGGGTAGATGGAGAAGCGTGGAGATTGAATGACCTGTGGCATTCACTGGGGGAAAAAAAGAAAGAGAAAAAATTGGGAGGCTGTGTGCTCGAATGCACCCTCGAGTGAGAACACACATGAACTCACTATACAAAAACCACCATATAGGGTATAAATTTGAGAGAATTTAACTCCTCCTCTTGCCTGTCTGTGTTTGTGAATGCACATGTCAATGTGTGAACATGCATGTGCGTGTACTCTCACTCTCTCTGTCTGCATGTACCGGTGTGTGTATGTGTGTGCTTTAGAGGAGCCACATCTGGAAACAATAGAGAAGGAGATGCTGTCACTTTCCCTTTACCTCAGGCTTTCGAGTGTGTTCTTAAAGAAACACTCAGTTCACTCACAGTAAATTACAGGAAGGCAATCTGAGCTTCAGACTTAGATATTTGGACTCTCTCGCTTGCCGACGCACACACAGATGCTCTCGGGCACATACACACATTCATTCAGACAGTCTAACATGCCCAGAATTAATCAGTTTCTCCAGATGTAATTTTACCCCTGCACCAGTAAATTGCAGCCTTGCTTGTATTAAGTGTAATTGTAAAGCCAAATTACAGCTAATTTTGAAGTGAGAGTCTGTGTGTGCTTCTGCAAATACTCCTGTGTGTGCTGTAAACGTGTGCGTGTGTTGGAGGGGTTGAAAGTTCATAGCTGATAAGATGTGATTGATGGTAAAGTCGTGTTTACACAGCATAATCACTATGTTTACACTGAGGATTCAAATGGAATTTAGTGGATATAGAGCATTACTTATCCTAACCCAGAGTGAATGTTAAAAAGAAACGCAAACTCGATAAAAGACCTAATAGGGTTGCGTGCCGGCAAATAATTGCGCAAATTGTAAATGCACTTGTGTCTGAAAGACCATTAAAATTGAATTTGCCTCATTAGACAAGAGGTGGCAGCATTGTTCAACCCAGTAAGTAAACACATCCCAGAGGACGTGCAAGGATGTTACACTGCATGGGCCAAAAGCAAAACAGTAAAGCATCCATGGGTTCACTCATTCACACTACTTTTAGGTGGCCTTTATGAGTCATGGATTATCTGTTTGTTTATACAAAACTACAATTTTATATGATAACAATCTTACATTTTAAATGTCTTACCATTACAATAGTATGCTCACTAACTGCACTCTATGACCAAACTCTACTCTTCTGTACATAATACATACTTTTTTTTAGTTAATTTATTCACAACAGACAGGAAAGCATTTTTCAGTCACCTCAAATATAAAATTCTGCTTTGGTTATTCGAGTGATGACGATTTGAAAATAGGAAATATTTATCGTTTTACTTCTTTTGTGACATTTGTCTGTAATTTGAGTATCTTTGTGTTCAGGTAAAGGTTTACCTTTAAGCTTTAAAGAAACTGGAGGGCAATTTTCATTTTTTTCTCCCGATGTGCAACGAAAAATGTCACTACAATGAAATCAACACTCATCAAAGTCAGAGGCACACATATACCCCGTCAGCATGTCAGAAAACAATTTTTTTTATTCTTCTGATACAAAACTGTTTTAAATAACAAACACATTTTAAAATTTGTTGTCATTTTTTTTACAAGGATAAATTAGCAATTTCATTATAAAACATTGACGATATTGACTTTTCTACACAGGGGTCAGTCCAGACCTTAAAGGCTGCGATCAGTGCTGGTGAACTGACTTCGGCAGTCATTCATATCGGGGTTTCTGGCAAACATTTAACAAATCGGTATAATCAGTGGTTCTCAATCTTTATTAAGCTTGACACATACTCACTGGGTTTCAAGGCACATTCTGTGATTGTTTGGAAATGTTACCTGAAGCTCAGTGTGGTCATAGGGTAGACCGCCAAAACATTCGCAGGGAAACTACATTAGCTCAGAGGGGAGGTGGTCAGAGGTTAATTTAATTCACTTTGAGTGAATGTAATGTTTGTTTGACTTTGGAAATGTAATAAATGTGCCAGGCTACGCTGGTTTAAGAAACACTTTCTTGAGGGGGTTCTAGGTTTCACCACAACCATTAAAAGTTGTCTCTTAATGTTAAAAAATGGCTCATATTTAACATATTTTGGGGCAATTGAATCCCCACAATGATTTTCTGTCCAATTCTAAACATTAAGCCAAAAAGAGGGGTACGTGTGAGGCACTACAGTTACAGAGGACACACAGGAAGACAAAGCTCCAGGTCTTATATATTTCAACTGTTTGAAACAGACATTTCCTTATTATTCTCAAATATGGAAGGCAAAATGTGACAGATATCATATATACTACAGATATAAAGGCTTGCAGAACTGCAAGAATGTTGCTGGGAAGATTGTCATGCAAATATACGGGACACAGGAGAAAATATCAGAATTTGGTAAATACAGCTCCAATCCAACTTGAGAGACAATAACTTGTTTTAGTCATCCATGAAAATGTGAAATACAATGAGCAATAATCTCTTCCTTTGAGGGTTTGATTGTCTGGGAAATTAGCCTTATAAAAAACACAGTCTAGGCAGAGAGACGGAGAGAGAGACATGATGTGACATTTATAGAGAAAGAAAATATACACACCAACAGACCAGAAAAGAAAAGCACACAAAAGAAGATGTTCGATTCCTGATACTGACCAAAATATAGTCATAAGTGAGCTGATGAACAAGATTTGTGGACAGAGAACCACGAGTACACTTTTATGTACAAAGGTTTTGGACAGTTTAGATGTTCAGATGAAGAGTAATGTCAAAATATCATGTCAGGCATTTACTGGTCCTACATTCAATCTGCAGCAGCACAACAAGAATCAGGAAGGACTCTCATCAGTGGCTAAAAGAATTGCTCTAACCTCCACATATCTGTGCCATTCAGGGATAATGTGATTAAACAGGAGGAATAAAAGACTTAAAATCCATCTAAGGACTCAGGTATGACACGTATCTTCATGCAGCATATACTGGGCGTAACTATACTTATGACAACTGGTGCTGTTTTAGCCCACAAATATGCCCCTTTGGGGCCCATGTGGGGTCATTGCGGACCCGTAGAACCCACAAGGAGGTCAGTGCAGGTTTTTTGTAGGTACACCAACTATAGCTTGCCCACAAAAAAAACACATGGGGATTCAAAAGGGCAAATCTGCTATGGGCCCAATATAAGCTAGCCATCATGGGCTACACCTGGGTTATTCTCTGGTCAGCCATCACTGGGATACCCACAGAATTCCCTTTTTTGGGACCCAAAGGGGCAAATGTCCCATTGGCCCCACATGGGCTTACTTACATTTACCTCACATTTGGGGGGGGGGTTGTGTGTTTTGTGGTTGTGTGTTTTGTGGGCCACAGCGCGTAAAACTGCTGTGGGCCCTGCGTGGGCACACCCACATGGGGCCCGTGGAATAGCCGTGGTTGCTCTGCCCACACAGTTTACCCACAGCTACAGTCCACAATTCACCCACTGTGGGTCCACACCTAATACAGACCGCTTGTCTTCACTTTACTTTTATTGCCAAACATTTTGACAGTGATATCTGTGTGAGCACATGCATGTCTCTGTGACAGCCCTTTGCTGTTGCGTAATGTGTATTATGGCAAGTGATTGTCTAATAACCTCAAATTCTCTAACCGTTACCCTGCCATAGAGACAATATTTGGGTAAGAACAGAGAGAATAATTTAATTTCCTGAATTTCATGGCGACTTAAGAGCATATACGGATTTCCAGGAAAACTATACACATCACTGGAAGTTAGCCGAGCTCCTCGTAGAAAAGCACAAATTCCTTCATTTCCCAGGACATCTTAGCAATTACAAATTTATGGGGCAATAAAAGTCACAGCTGGTATTACCAGGATTCATTGTGGTGTGGTGACTACCTCAAAATGTTTTCTTTTCTTTGCACCTACATCTGACCAAACTCTCCCCATCAATGAGGCTGTGCATATAAATGTGTTGTATAATGATTCACTTTCAGTCTTACCAATGCTTTCCCAACCCTTCACATATTATATCTCTATAGTGCATAAAACAGCTTAGAGCTGGTTTCCCAAAAAATTCTGAGAATAAAATTAACTGTTCTCTTGAACTGAAAAAAGTATAGTTCCCCAAAAAAGCAGAAAAATATAACCAAGCTGTGGCTATAAGGCAGTGTATCAGATTCTCAGTACACTTTGTCTGATACGCTCAATGTGGAGGGGGTTTTAAAGGTATCGGGTGCTTCTTGGAAACTTCAGCCCACACCTATATGATACCTGCTCCAGTGTAAAATTTAAAACTTGAAGGAGACCCTAAAAGGACACAATGGCGTTAGGGTTATTTGTATTCAGCAGGTTCAGTCTCTTCTGCTGAGGCTCTGGAGAAAAGAGAGACAGAGAGGTAGACGTGGTGCTGTACAGCTTATTGGTGTCCGGTCTGCTTGATGATGCTTTAGTTCTGCCTTTTCCATCTCTCTTTTTCCTTAATTTGTTTTGCTTTCTCCAGCTCTCTGAGCAAAGGAAGTCTATCAAGGTAGAGAGGCTATTGTTGCTACTAATGTATGACTCTCATCTTGTCTCCTTCATAGAGGCACATGGTCAAGGACTGTCTTTACTTTGATGATGCAATTACATCCAGAGGCTGTTTTGGTGATATTCCTGCGACGTTCCTGTGCCACATTTGCAATCTCCGTCTCATCTATTGATTATCTGACCTCCTTCATTCGTCAGAGTGAGTTTCTGTACATGAGAGAGAAACAAGCAGAACTCCATTCCTGTCCATTCTCTCCTTCTTTCTCCTCAGACCACCGTCTCATTGCCTTTCCCTGGTTTGATCCAGCTCTCGCCCGGTGCCCTCTTGCCACCTCGGCTCGCTCTGCTGTCCCTGAGCAGGCGCGCAGAGCAGCGCTGCCAGGTGTGGAGGGTTTTTGCTGACCAGATCCACATGCCCGACGTGATGCCCACAAGCAGTGACATGAAGATTCGAAGCATCTCTGATGCCACATATGAGTCCTGAGTGCTGGCCCTGAACTCCCCCCAGTTAGAGAGTTGGTAAAGATAACAGCCAATAACGGTGGATGCTGGAACGGTGTAAAGAACAGAAAACACTCCAATCTTCACCATTAAACGCTCCAGCTTGTCTGTTTTGGCACCGTCCTTCTGCAGATTGGAGCGAATCTTGAAAAGAGCCACAAGGCCAGCACAGATGAACAGAGTGCCTGAGGAGGAAGGAGGAGGACATGTGAGGACCACCAGATTGAAAATTGTAATGAGAAACTGAGTATGTTAAAGAAACGCTGAGGAAGAAGAACAAAGTAGAAAATAAGGAAACCCAACATAAGCAGATGAATGAATACCAATATTATGCTTTAATTACCTATAAGCAGGTACGTGGCCAGTGGTGCAACCACAAAGCCTGTGAGTGCTTCCTGCTGCTGGTTGCCAACATAGCAGAGCCCAGTCAGGTCATCTGCATCCACCAGTCTCATGATGAGGATGACAATGGTTTTAACTGCTGGAATGGCCCATGCAGCTATGTGGAAATAGGAGCTGTGCATTTCTATAGCCTCATGGCCCCACTTTAGTCCTGCAGCCAAGAACCAGGTGAGGGTCAGGATTACCCACCTGGAAGAGAGATCAGACAAAGGAGCGATATAAGCAACACATTTTCCTCATGGGTACACTTATCAGATTATCTTTTTCTTTTTATAGTGAATAGAAATCATCTGTTTCTAGAAACTAAGATACTTAGAAAAAACCATAGGCTCCTGATTACTGTTGGAACGACACATAATTTTTCGTTTATGTAACTTTTTCATAACCAATCAGGTGGACATGGCCAGTCCTCAATTATAATTAAGTTATCCTGACACCGGCTAGCCATGAGTTGCATAATACAGGGTTATGATCATATTTTAGGAGAGAGTGAAGTCATTGGTCTGTTGCTTTTCCAAATAAGGAAGAGTGTAGGCAAACAGGAAAGCAGGGCCCAAGCAAAAAGGAAGAAAAACAGCTGTAACAGCAGTGTTTCCAGTGCAGGACAGATTTAAGAAGTGTCACTTTTACCTTTGCATGTGTCGGAAATGAACCCAAATGGTACATGGGTTATGAGACAGGGCAGTAAGACTTTAAGGAAAACAGGATGCAAGTCTCATATTCCAATTGTTCTAGCAAAAGGCATTCCCAGCTGCTGATGACAATGATTAAACTGGGGAAAAGAGATGAAGGATTTATAAAAACTCAGTGTTTATTTGCACTAACCAGAGAGAGGACGCCATGCCAAAGAAATAAAGGAGGAGGAAGACTATGGAACAGCCGGTGCTCTTTAATCCTTCTTGTACCAGAATTGGCACTGCTGCAGCATCCAGATCGCAGGAAACACGTTCCCTCCCAAGAGTCAGTCGTACCTGTTAAATGACATAGAACAGAAAGGGAAAAGAGGTGAGGCTGAATTAATCCCAGAATAAAGTAAAAAGAGAACGAATCGTCTTTCTTTCTAAATGCAAAGAGGCAGAGCTGGAGATTACTGAATTATCTCAACGCAGTGATGAATCAAAAAGGGCTTTTAGTATTTAATCACTGATGTAACATTTTGAAAACTCAAAAACAAACTGTACTCTTGTTGGATTATGTTCAACTGCTGGCCCTGTTACTCTACAACATTTTTATAAAATATAAAAAATAATCAATATCCAAAAACTGGTCCATAAGGTGCTCATCTGATTATTTTTGATGAAATAGCTTTATTGATTTGCTCACAACAAGTGAAATTAAATAGATCAAAATTATTACTAAACCTCCTGCTTACCAGGTAGGCTACGCTGTACAGGTTACAGCACATGGAGAGAAAGATGATGGGCCTTTCTGGGTAGGAGAAACGCTGAGAATCCAAGAGAAAGGTCAGGACTGTCAGAGTGGTTGAGAGGAAGCACAGCACAGCCCACACTGCCATCCACGCATCCGTGAACACTTTGGCCCCTCGCCTGTAGAGCCCGCTATCGTAGCCGCACTGCAGCGTACAGCTTTCAGTCTGTTTAAGCCAAGTATATTGGTCAGGTGCAGATCCCAGGGCGTGACACTCCTCTTGGTGGGGAGGATGGCGGACGGGCTGGTATGGAGGGTCTTCATCCCCTGGACCCTCCATACACATGTGGTTGTGGTCGTTTTGAGGTGGGAAGAGGCTGCAATTGAGCTCCTGGGCAGAAAACATAATGGGTAATGTCAGTAATGGATTTAAACGTTTCTTGGTTTTCCACATTGCTAAACTATATCCTGAACTTCTATTTTTTTAAGACATGCATGATGTCTTTCTTGATGATACGACTCACCTCAGGCCATATGAAGCCAAACTCGTGGAGCACGGGGAGGCATTTTTTCTTGACCGACAGACACATGCTGCCACATGGACCAATAGGGATGGGAACCTTGTCTGTGCACATTGGCACATAAACCGAGCACAAGAAGAACTGTTGGAAAGTGGAGATAAAGAAATACATGTTTAACATTTGATCCTTTGTGAATATAATCAAGCTTGGCAAACTATGCATTCTGTGATGAGATTTAAAATCATGGAGCAGGGAGTGACTGCAAAGCAACTTTTGATAGAAAAAGCAATGTCACACGGACAATATATTAGTCTAATACTAATATACTGGCACATATGCGCTTCTCTTTGGGGAGATTGTTCACAATACTCTCATCGATGTCTGCAGTTGTGTTAGGGAACCACAGCCAAGTAGGTGCATGGTCAAGTTGTGTCTAATTTGTCAAACACATTGCCGGAAGTTCAGGAACAATGGCCACTCATCATTTTCCTGTTCAGCATAACTCAAACATAAGGTATGGGCAGAAAAATGAAGGACAACCAACATAAAGCTTCTTACTTAAGGTGTTGGTCCATTACATGGCTGTCAGAAGTGCTTCAATAAGCCTTGGCACTGATTCTTCAAGTGGAGGCATGGAAACTACTCTTCTAAAGGATTTTCACTCATTGGTTATTTTTAATGATGCTAATGGGGAATGCTGTCTAAAACATCTGTCCAGAATCTCCACAGATGTTCACCTGGGTTGGCACCAAGTGACTCTAAACCCCCAGTATATTATTCAAATCATTTTCACTCTAATAAAATTATTCAGATACCCTTTCTTCACTTGAAAAGGCCAATACTATCAAGATAGAAGTGTTTCATCATAATATAAAGGGGACCCCTCGGAACAACTCTGAGTTGGAGTGACCCTTCCCTCCAAGGCCTCTTCAGAAGCAGGACAAAAGCTAATGCTCCACACCCAACAACAGTTAATAATTTATAAAATGAATACAAGTTGAACTGTAGTGAAATAAGAGCCAGCATGATATCATCTGTAAATGCTTGTTTATTTTCAACCACAATAATCATTATCATTCAACTTGGCCCTTTTATAGTCCAGCTCAAGTGGGCCTCTTTGGGGTCCGCCCGACAGTTCGAGAACCACGGCTCAAAAGGGGACAAGTGGACGCTAATGATGCCAGCAGCACTCCTCCCATAGAATTCTCAAAGCAGTGAACTCTAGAGGGCTTTTTCATCCTCTGTGAAGTATAAGGAATATATATGAATATGTATATATGAATATCAGAAGTTTTTGCCCATTAAAAACTGACACTAGTATTGGCCCCAAACCCCACTAGCAGGCTCCAATTCCAATTCATCTAGAGCAGGGGTGTCAAACTCAAATACACAGTGGGCCAAAATTCAAAACCGAAACAAAGTCGCGGGCTAACGTTAATATTTATTGAAATATATTTATTCCTCCAGATATAAGAATGAAGCTTTTCTTATGGACTCAAACACGTTTTGCTGAAAAACTGAATATGGAACAAGCAAAGCTTAATACTAAACAATATATATATTAGCTGTATAATACCAGTAGGCCAGCTCTAATAGTCATTTGTATGGCTTTGCCAAATTTGGCCCGCAGGCCAGAGTTTGACACCTATGATCTAGAGAAAGTGAAAGCAACAGTATACTTAAGCCAGTTTCAATTAAACACTGGAATTGCAGTAGGAGCGCAACAGTTATCCAATCTTATGTCATAATTTTTAAGACTTTGATCCACTTCAATCAAACTGTGAAACACAAGGTAAATTGTGTAATTTGTGTGGTGTATTTTAGAGGAGTGAAAACAGTGCTGTGGCCCTGCAGGCTTTCTGTATATTACAACTGGATTACAGCTGCTAACTGTACAGTACTCCCACATGTGGCTCCTCCAGCTACTTGCATATACGTCTCACTATCCTGCTGCTTTTTCTGCTCCGACTTTCATTACATTGCATCACCTCTTCTATTAGTAGCTCTCTATTTTCACCTCTAATAAGGAATGCCACATCTTGAGTCAAGACAGAGAGAGTCAACACTAACCTGCTCCAAGGTTACGCATACAAATCCGTACCATCAAAAACAATCTGTGATGATTACAGCAGCGAGGGCATGTGCCGTGTAATGCTGCATGATCCCCCTGATCTAAGCCTGAGTTTTATTCTGTCCCATGGCAATAGTTTTGAAATAGATATCTAAGTCAGTGTTATAAAGATAGTGAACAGTCTGGAGTCACATTTGACTGTGTGCAGACATTCTGGCAGCAGTGAGGGAAGAAGTACTCTGGGGTTACAGAGGGTAGCAATTTTAAGTGATTTCATGCATTTATAGTGAAATCTGTTTGAAGCCAGAGTGTAAAATTGTACCAGGCTCATGATATGAAAACACACAGAAGCAGAAAGTGCATTTCACTCAGCTACCATGAGATAACAGAAACAAGCTCTAGGCACTTGGAGTGGTTAAAAAAAATGTGCTGGAGTAAAAGGTTTCATGCTGTTTTTCCATTTGAAAAATATCAAAATATGTATTGGGCCACAGCAGGAACTACATGTTACAGAACTGCAGCCTTGATCCAGTTATAAACAAATCGCAGCTTGAAATTGGCCCTTGAACGGAGCCCAAATGAAACATGAATCCAACAAGGGTGTCAAGGTTGGGAAATAAATAATCAGGGAAATGTTATACAACTCTTAGTGTCTGTGAGAATTTACTGGCGGGGAAAAGTTAAAATTGTTGCCTCTGTGCACTGAAGCATGTTTGAGATATAAACAAATTTAATATACATTGAATGACTGAGCTACTGTTCTGCTACATATCTACAAGCAGACAATGTTGACTTGTCTTCTGATAATGAATCAGCGACTCGTTACCACGGCAATATCAAAATCACTAATCCGAGTCTAAGAAAACGTCCTTTAAACTCTCAGCTTATTACACTGTTCCCTGCTCAGCATCTGGGTTGTCATGTAGTTTCACTGGTCTGGCCCAAAGTGGCCTTTATGTGGCCAACAATGTAAAATGAGTTTGACATCCCTGTTATAGAGTTTCTCACCAAAAACAGAGAATGTCTGTTCCTGAATTTTATTGAAGACCTGCCATCCTGAATAATTGTGACTTGATAAAATGCAGTCAACCCAAATGTTGTAATATTGTCTTGGTTTGACTAAAGCATTCAAAGAAGTTCATGAGACATACAACACATGTTATACTTCAAATAATTCTCACGGTGGGCTCTGCATACTCAAGCGGTGACAGTAACCTCACATATTCTGGGTGTTTTCCCTGACTCTTGGTAACCTGAGTCCTGTCACTTCACTGCGAAAAGCTACTCCGGTTACTACTCAGGAAGCCTCCCATTAGAGCAAATGTTAAATGATACGGTTCCTCTTTCTCCTTTCTCCCTCTTTAGCATCTGTGTGTGTGTGTGAGAGAGAAACTGGGTTGTCAGCTAAACTCACTGGACAATTTACAACTGGAGGAGGACAGTTTGGCTTCATACTGCAGTTGCTTCTTGTTCTGTGTGGTTGTCTAGTACACACTGTATGCTTCTTAAGCAGTGTATTAATTTAACATGCCAAAATATTTTTTTACCCCTATTTCCCAACAGCTGCACACAGCAATTAGTCACTCTAACGCTGTAATAAAATCACATGCCACTCCAGACAGGGCAGTGGACTTAAAATAAGGACCGAGGGAAGAAAAAAGCACTTGGAAAGGTGTGGGCTTGGTTTCATGTCAGTGTACGGGGATGTCTAGACGATCTGGACATGCTTGCATGCCTTTGAAACTGGGCGTCTCTAAATAAAAGGAATAAAAGCAAATTATAGAAAAATGTAAACACCACTTGTCCACACTGAAACTTGCCATCTCTAAAAGAAATCTCTGAT
>NW_005187404.1:3953322-3984665 GCF_000239375.1 Pundamilia nyererei
GTCAAACAAGCAGCATTTGTTTTATGACACTGAGGGCATCATTGTTAACAAGACAGTGCAGTATATAGCACTAAAGACTCAGCTGTTGCTGTGAGGGGCATGAACTCAGAATGTCAACAGACAGAGGGGGCATTTTCAATGAATTTAGCATGACAGCCTGGCACAACAGGAAAGGAAGGAAGGCACGGAGCCCCCCACTCCCGCCCGATCCTCTTGACTTCGTGGGAATCAACCCATGTTATGGCCCTCATTATCACCGGGGCCATCAGTCTGATCAGTTCGCGGTGCTGCAGCTCTGTCATGCGCTTTGAGACAAACACACTGCTTTCTCTCTTTGACGCACGCAAATAAATATAGCGGAGATTCCAGACTGACCCATGCTTTTTTTAGACCAGGCTTGTTCCTAAATTTGTGCACGTTAATGGTGTATTATTATCATCATCATTATTATTATATTTGCATGCTGGTTATTCTACTTTGTTGTGGTGGCTTGACATCAGTCGCTACGATTTGCATGGGTCCACTACCTTGAGTTGACTTGAGCAGCCGTACTGAATGAGCGGCGTGAACGTGGTCAGTTGCAGCTCTGCGTCCGACTGCAGAACGTTGCCGACCAGGTTGGGCATCTTGGTGACGTTGTAACCGAGACCCTGGCACATGCTGATCCGGATCGGGTCGCAGGTCATCTCCTCCACCTCATCGCCAAAAGCTCTGACCAAGCAGAGCGGAGCGACCAATCCGGATAAGAGAAGCACTGCTGACCCCGTGAGCGACACCATCATCCCGGGCATGGTCACCCTGATATTGAGCGGCTGCCCCTCTGTAAATGTTGCCACAGTTATTATCTCGTCAAACACAGTCGGGTTAAGTCGCCCTGGAACCTAGAGCGGCGTTTGTAGTCCAGCTGGAGCGGAGTGCGTG
The DNA here is from genome assembly GCF_000239375.1 of Pundamilia nyererei. Classification (NCBI taxonomy): domain Eukaryota; kingdom Metazoa; phylum Chordata; class Actinopteri; order Cichliformes; family Cichlidae; genus Pundamilia; species Pundamilia nyererei. Next base: position 3,954,244 of record NW_005187404.1, read on the forward strand.
TTCGTCCGTGCGCTCTGGGAGCTACACAATCCCACTCTGAGCCATTCAATAGATTCAAATATCCTGAACGCAGCAGTGGATCATTGCGATATCAAAAGCGCGTGTTTTCAATTAAAATAACGTGCGCACTTGCAGTTTGAGAAACAAACAAACAAAACTGCATCTTGATAAATCCTCAAGTCCTTCTTATGACGTCTCCCGTCAGTAACTCCGTGTGGGAAAGCGCAGCGGACCGACAAAACATACAGCGGGACTGATTTTATGCCTACTGCTTCCAAGCGTCCAGCATTAAACTTAATTGTGTCTGTGAAGGGAGACTATTTTCCTCGTCCAGAGAAAAGCCGACCAATCCAAGCACAGGAGTTGGGTTTCCCTGACCAACCCCTGGCCAGGTGGGCGGGATCCAAGAGAAAAATAGAAGAGCGAGCTTCATCCACTCCCCTCTCCCCTTTATACTCTCTACCCCCTCTCGCTCTTTCCTTTCCTTCAGCATTTTGCCTTCTCCCGACTCATTTCCTTTTTCATGCTTTTCTTTTCTTTTCTCATTCTTCTCACTGTGTTTCCTCTCCGTTCCCCCTAAAAAGAAAATGAGAAGCATTCCCCAGCTAATTCTGACAATATCCAGAACGTGTATTTTGACCGGCTGATGTGGTCTACATATAATTTTATTGGCTGTATTTTTAGAAAATATGCATCTGAAAAGTAGATTTAGTGTGTGTGTGTGTGTGTGTGTGTGTGTGTGTGTGTGTTTATATTTAAAGTCCTTAATTGTCTTTTAAGGGCATCTGGCACATCACCACAGGTTCCACTCCCCTTCTCTAAAGGCTTGTCAGCTCTAAGTGCTCATGACATTGTAATTGAAAATAGGGCCTTAAGTGATGCTGAAGCATTAGAAATCTGTTTTGCATTGCAGTGAATGCACATACTGGACAGGTTTTGTTTGCAAGTGGCACCCAGGGATAAGGTTTCTTTTTCTTTTTTTTTACAGCATGATACTAGCGGTGAAGAGTGTTGCTTTGGATTTTCTGTGTTGTTAAGTGGCCTTGGGTGAGAAAGGGCTTGGATATGCTTGTAAATATTTTGGGAGAAAAGATGCTTGATGTGTGTGTTCTTCAAAGTAACATGCAGAGTTATGACAGCTTAAAGAATATCCCAGATGTAATCCAACTCAGAAAATTCAGATGCAATTGCAGACTAGCAGATATGCAGTACTCAGGCTTTTCTGCAAAGTTATGAGTCTCTAGTTAAATTCCATCTATGTGCAAGCACTGCTGTAGTTCTGTCATTTAAATATGTACCACGTCCAAGCATTATTTATCAAGGTTCAGGAGTTAACCTATTGAAACAACTGAATACACACCCTTTCATGGACACAAATAAAAAAGTTCGCCCTGACCCCAAATATGTGTCTGTTTAAGCTCTACTATCTACGCACACAAAGTAAACATTATCAACAAAAACTAGAACACACAGGACGAGAAAAGAACAGCAACATTGCACAGATAGCTAATTGTGATATAATTTGACTTGAAACTTGAACTAGAAACACTTTTACACATCAGACCGTTTCTATCATATTTTATGAGATTTCCTGTCTATATCAGAGAGTTGCACAAATGCTGAAAACATGTCCAAATCAGCAGCAGTCAAGTTGACTGGTGTCATTGTGCTGCTATTCTGGCTCCCTCTTAGATCACCCCATGATAGTTTTGCAAATCCAGTGTGAAAACTGATTGGCAGCACCAATGACCTCCCCAACCAACCACCCCAACCCCCAACGCAGAAACACTCACACATTCAGAGGGGCACATATTCGCATATGCACCTTCCCCCTCTATTGCTCTTCGTCTGAACCCGAGGTCAAGACCTGAAGTAATTAGCACCGAGCTGAAACAATAGCGTGTGCCTTGGAGCTGATGGCTATCAGGGGAGTGGCTTGTGTGCATGAAAGTGCGTGTGCATGGATTCAAAAGAATGAAGTGAATGCATGGGAACTTAAAACGAAGCAAACTTGGAACCAAAGTTCTTGAGCAAAGCTTAATTTAGGAAATTGTGATGGTTCAAAATGAGACTGCTGGAAAAAGTAAGTATCCGTGAAAGCAGAGAAAAGTGGCACTATCACACACACACACACACACACACACACACACACACACACACACACACACACACACACACACACACACACCACCTCCCTCACCTTCCCAACAGAGTGTGAATAGCAGAAGTGAGCATGTAGCATGTTTGAATGGATGAACTAATGACTATTACACTGGGTAGATAATGACCACAGTTACCCTTTAAGCCGTAAAACTAACACATCAGACATTACACACCTACACATTCCTGAACTGACATTCAGCTGCTCAGCAAAAAAAAAAGTAGTCCCATTTAAATATGTTTATACATGTAACTTGTATTTAAAAGAAACAGATGTGCATTATAAATATTAATACAGCTGACTGATTGCATGGGACGCAGATGTTCTGGCTGTTCATAATAAATTATTTTAGTACTTTGATAGTAGTTTTTATGAATCCACATGGAGGGTATTTTTCGAGCCATTCTGCGTCTTAGCGCAAACCACGTTCTAACCAAACCAGCAATCAGCTTTGAAAGGAAATAGGTCTGCCAATACTTTGGTCAGGCTAAGCATAACATCAACATTTACACTGAGTAGTTAATTTATAGTGACTGTACAGAACGCAGGATTTGAAGGCTGCAGAGGTGGGACCTGGTCGAGTAAATATGTAATCAAAATCTATTAAATGCTTGTGTGGATGTGGGAAGGTGAAGAATTTCAGCCATTCAGGTCCCCAGTGGCAGAAGTCGCTTCAACAACAGCATAACAGCGCAGTTCCGTTTGGTGTGTTTTTACTGATTTTGTAACAAGAAGGAATAAACCTTTAAAATGACTTTCTCAAACATACCGCATAAGGTCTGTGTGCGGTTTGTTTTGCAATCCAGTAATGCTGATTTCCACTGCTGAAGGCCAAGCAAAAATAGTCAGGGCTTTCTAATTATCAATGCCACACAGTTTTCTCCAAGACAGCGTTCATGTGACTCTTTTTGCATGCTGATGCCAACAGAAAGGACTCGGTGGTGTGGTTCTCATCCCCAAATTACCCACCCCTGCTAACATTTTGATGGTTTAATGCCTAAAGAGCCCTGCCTTTGGAAGGACATGTGCCCTGGTTGGCCCGAGTTCAAACTTCCCTGAGGTCTTAACTTCCCCTAATCCCTACTCTGCACCACTGCCACCTTTGTTACTTCCACAATAACAAAAAAGTACATGTGCAGAATTATAGACACCACAGGAGGTAAGCTGGTTGGGCAAATATAATAACTGAAATGCCTCACCCACTCCCACTCCTACCAGTTTAATTCAGCTTTAGTCTTTGGTTAATAAAGGGAGAAGTGAGGGAGAAGAGACAAATTAAAGAGATGTCTTGACAGAGTCGAGTCTCTGCATCTTTTGTTGCGGTGACTGCTGGTTTTAAAATGGTTGTGCCAATGCTGAGCTGATTTATGATTACTGGTAATGAAGCTTCACTTGAGATGACAGCTGCTAAAATCAGATACAGTCTGTGAGTGGGCAGGGCACCTGCATCTGTCCTAATGATTTAATAGCAGATGTTCAGAGTGAATTAGATTTTGTTACTTACTTCCTCCATGGTTGCTCTGTTTATTTTCTGGGGGGGAAAGCACATTATAGCAGCTACACTCTCCTTTCAGTTTTGTCCAAAAGACGCACCATTATACCACATGAAACCTTTAAAACAGCACTAAATACAAAATGCTTTTCCCTAAAAAAATATATTCATATACTAAAGACATCTGAGATTTGTCACAACCCTGTGAAGGCCAACTGGGTCTTACTGTGGGAATGTAACCATTCTAACCTTTCAGCTTGGCAGGCGGAGTGAAAAGCACTACCCTGAGGACAGAAAGAGAGACACAAGTGTGTATCTGTCACCAGATAGCATCTTATGGCTCCATGCCCGATCCCTTAGTCCTTGAAGTGTGGTATTAATAGGCCTGCCAACTCCTTGGAATGGTGTGAGTGTGCATAACTGAAAATGTTCGACATAGACTAGTGTGCTGCTAATGATGTGCGGCTTTGCTTCCATGAATTTAGCATTTTAAACTCCTTTGCATGCGAAAGTTTGTGTAGGGTTGGTGCTACATGTTGATGATGCTGAAGTGAGTGGTTATGTCAGTACGGGGTTCGGGGCGTTTGACACAAGAATGTTTTTTTTACCAATTTTTTTCTTTTTCCTTACAAGTGATCTGTCCCCCGTAGGATAGTAGGTTCACATTACTCCATTGTATAATGCTATATACCACACATTCTCTTTCATCAACGCTCCTCCATCGTAATCTAGCCCCTGACTCCAGCTCTTTACTGCCACTACCAGCCTCCTTTCAAGCTGTCAGTCTTCTCCTCCTCCTCCTCTTTTTAGGACTGAAGTCACAAAGCTTGCAAATGACATCAAAATTTAGATGAAAAAAAATAATACTCATAATTTTAGGTCTGATATGAACAGTTTATATGTTGAAATGTTCGGTAAAACGTTTGGAGAATCATGTTCTCGGTCTTTTGGGTTGTGTGGAAGAGAAAATGTTCAGTAAATCAACAAGATCAGAAAGGGACCCTTCTAATGTTAAAATCCTGAGCTTTACAGCAAACGAAACAAGTTTACGGTCAGTTACAGTGTCGCCAATATTCAAGTTCATTGCAACAAAGTAATATGTCAGCCAGGGCAACTATATGGCTCCTTCACATAATGGATTGCATTTATATAGTGCTTTTCGAGACCCTCAAAGCACTTTACAATTCCACTATTCATGTGAAATACTTTCATTATCTCAGTTTAAAATGACATGGCCATGAATTTAATGTGATTTGTCATTTGACACTGAGGTTTTTCTCATGTCTTCTTGGCAGGATATTGGCATATATGCTGTGTGCCTGACTTATTTGCACTGTAAACAGTGGCACATGTGACCTAAATAGGGAAAAGAAATACAATCAAAATGATAAAATACGAGATTTATTTACATTTTTTTAATTTTATACATATTATAAAAACAGCTCAGCTGTAAGGCCTCTTATAGGCAACAACATTTATGGCAGTTTTTCCTTAAAAATTCTGTTTTTCTTCTTATCTGAGCAAGGGACGTGTGTATAATAATACCCTACATAAAATATTGTCACTAACTTCTGCATAAAGACTTGACCCTCACTGGCAGGATACCACTGCACACCGGGAAGTGTCTTGTCTATTCATCTTAAATTCTTAAAGCCACTTTTCTGAGTGGTGACTTTAGCCCAAGGCGGCCCTGTTTGGCTTGTTTGGTGACAAGCAACAGAGTGCTGATAGATGGTTCCTGTCCGTGGCTGTAAATCGGCCTCTTGTTGGAAAGTTAACCCCTGTAACCCTGCTTGTCTGTAACAGCAGACTCCTCTCTCACAGCCCAGGGCAGCTGATGAGCTTTTCCCAGAAGTCCGATGAGCAGGTGGTAGGGGTCCAGTTGGGATGCGGACGGATGTGCTCTCTTCTTAAAAATGTCCCCATTTCTGTATATGACTGCGTGGGTGAGTATTTGGCTCAGAAGAGAAAGAGAGGGAGAAAAGAAAGAGTAAAAAAAAATCAGCTCCTATCTTCGGAACATCTGTGCAAGCAAATGAATGCAGCTCCCTGTGATTACAGCAGTGCCGTAATAATGGATGAAAAAACATGTGTCTGTGCAGAGCATGTCAGGAGAGGTCAGCTAAGTAGGACGGGCAAACCAATTAGGTAGCTGCTGCTGCTGAATGTGTTTCTTTGTGTTATGACTGTGTCTTTATGGTCATTATTAATTAGAAGGGAGATATATTGTGCAAACGCTTAATTCTGATGAACTGTGAACACATTCGTGCTCACAGAGAATTAGGGAGTAGTTCACCTCCTCCTCCTGACCTTTTGCAGACACAGCTGTTTCTCCTCTCCTCTGGCTGGTGACTGGGATGAGTTTTATTAATGTCCTGTAACTAAGTAACTACATAATATGGATCTCTGTGGCCCTGCTCAGTGACTGATTTATCTCCCTGCTTGCTGGGAGTGGGTGGGTCTGACTTTACAGTATTTCATGTATGAAGAGCGACATGCCTTTTTGATGAGCTGAGTAACTTCAGCATTTGTTAACTAACTGTATTCTAAAATATATTTGAGTATTGCTGCAATTTGTCCACTGCTTCCAAGTAAAGCAATCATTTTTGTGGTATGGCGATTTTTGGCAAGTGTGAGTGTTCAATCGAACATGACAAAAAACCAAGCACGACTGTATGTCTGTGTGTGTGTGTGTGTCTGTGTGTGTGTCTGTGTGTGCGTGTGTGCGTGTGTTCTTGGCACACTATTCATTCATGAACTGTAGAACCACCATGACACCATAAGATGACTGCATACATCATGAGCACGTTCAATAATACCTTTTGGGTAGTTTGTGCATGTTCCCTCCGACTATTGACATTTGTGAGTCAAGGAAGAGCAGACAGAGTGATGAGTGGTTTAAAGACTCAGAGCACACACAGTAACTCACAAACACACATAAGCACATGAGTTTGGAAGAAAAATATGTGATAAGAGCAGGCGTGCTCGTTCTGACTATGAAGTGGAAATGTTCTGTCAATTGTTTTGTCGAAGGGCTGACATCCAACGTGCAGCTGTGCACCGGAACAGAGGGGGGGAGCGGGAGAGAGCAAAGGAGAGACTGATTTATTATGCTTAGAGGAGGAAGGTGGACACCCTGTTTTTCCAATACAGTGGGAGATATGCAGAGAGGAAAGCAGGAGCGACTTCAGAGAGCTGGAAGCGGATACAACTGCGGTGTGCACTCACAGAGAGACAAAAAGAGAAAGCAAAGAGAAGACGAATCTGTATTTATTTCTATAACCAACTGAAAGAATAACTGTAACACAGTCATAAAAGGAATCGTTGTTTTAGTTGTTAAGTGCTCAGTGTTCTGGTTTCTACAGCAAACACACCATCATCTGCTTCTCCCTTAGTTTGTTATTCATAGACCTCTGCGCTGACTTCCTTGGCACCTGTCTCTTCCCCATCTTGTTGCTCCGCTCCCTTAAATAGAACTCGTGTCTCCAGAGGAAGAGTAAACACTAGCCCTGTCGTGGGAATACAGACAAGCACAAATACACACACAAGCATCTAGCAATGTACTCATTGTTTATATCTGAGCACACATGGGGTGAGTAAATCACAAGATCAATTGTTTAGAAGTGGAAAGTGCAAGAAAAACAACAATGTAAGATAAAATGTGTATTTTATGATGCAAAATACCTCTGTTGGATATTTATATGTCAGCGTTTAGTTTGATCTGGCCTCAGTGTTTTGGACCCAAAGCAAAGATGCACTGCCTCTGGGTATGTAGGAGGAAAAGGCCATTACGCTTGTGTAGGCTGAGGCACTCCCCTGCATGTGTGCCTTTGTGATAATATGAAAACATTCATAAACAATCTGCAGCTTCAGGCATGTTTAAGTTCCACACTTTCCTGAACTTTTCTAGGTCATTTTACAGCAACACCAAAAATGTTTAATGTTAGGAATGGTGATAAGTCATTGTTGTTCCAAACTACAAGGATAAAATTGGTTTAGGAAAAAAAATAGCAAGGAGTGTTTCGAAAATAATGATTTGTAAAACGTTACATATTAACCCGGTGGGCTGTTTGTCCTGCCCACCAGGTCGTGCCGCCCCAGACTTAAGTACGAACTGTTCAGTGCTACAGAGAGCTGAACTGGTCCTAGCCTGCAGAACTGTGGTGTAATCACTGGAAACACTGTGAATGCTGACTGTTGATGTTCACTAGACAATATTGGCGCATCTTTTTAAAACCAAATGTGTGCGTCTATATCTGTGTGCATACACTGGTTCCATAACGGTTCCACCTTATTATGTACACACACGGGTTGTGGTTAGAGTGTTTCTCTTTTACATGTCTGACAAGAATTAAAGAAGCAGCACACAGCCAGACTGTTTGATATGTGGAGTGCCTGCTAGACACAGTCCCCTCCCTCACAGTGTTGCTCTCACATAAACACAAACACTTTTCATTCAACAGTCAGATTCCTGTTTTCGTGCCGCTCATTCAGTCTCTGGACAAGAATAACCTGAAAAGAATTCACATTCTGACACGCCCCGTCTCGGTACTGATGATATTGTCTTTTGATGCTTTTACACTCATACCTGCGTTTCAAATTCTCCACCACAGAAACCGTATAAAGCATTCAAAAGATCACAACCGTATAAAAAATGCATCTGCGGCTCTTTCTCGTTTTTAGTCAGTACCTGAGTGTGTAATGCCTCTGTGTACAGTGTAAGCGAACGTCAGTTTTGATACCTGATGTGGGTTTGTGGTCATACGTCATCCAGCATATGGTGAGTGTGAGAGTGAGTGTGTGCTTGCAAAATGCTTTATACAAACAGCTTATTCATCTTTGTTGCAATAGTGGGTGCCCGCCATAGCATTCTCACCATACCACGTCCGCTCAGTCCAGTTGTGTGTTTATGTGTCCCCTCTTTGTCTCACGGCTGCTAGCTTTACTGCAGACAGTGGCTGACAGACATAATCTTGCATGCACACTGAACCTTTCTCTGAAGACACACACACAGAGAGACACACACGCGTGCACGGACTGGAAGACAAATGATCCTTGCTGACACACAGACAGAGATGTAGACAAGCTGCTTTTCCGTTTGAATGCTCAGCCAAACCGCAAGCCGCAATTACACTTGTCCCTGTCTGTTTGACTGCGGCAGAGATAGCGTGCTGTGTATTCACTCTGTGGCAGAAGATGATGACAGACAACGGAGATGTCATGGTCTTCTTTAAAACTAATTGTAATGGTAAAAAAGATCAGTTACAGTACTACAAAACTAATTCTCAACAATATATGCATTTTTTTTTTTTGACCAGAGTAAACACAAAAACTTGGTCTTCTCCCTTTTTTTCACTCTCTCAGCATAAATCTATGTGTCACAGTGAGGAGGCTCTGTGGAATGTGTTGTATATGCTTTGTAGAGCAGCGTTTCCTGGAATTAATTGGCAACGTTTTTAGAGGAGCATAACGCAGGTGCAGAGGAATTTTGGCTGAACTGGTAAAAATTTGTCAGAATAAATTGACGGAATTACAAGTGGAGTAAAACAAACTATGTGAGCAAATGGTGCGCAATAATTCATGCAGGATTTAGAAAGAGCTCAAATCCACTGGCTTTACATGACCGTTAAAGCTCTGAAATATCAACCACCGTTTTTTGGGGATAAATTATAATGAATTTTCATAACAGCATAGCAAGGCATGTCAGCTCCCTGCCAGACACTTCCTTAGTTTCATATGTTAATGTCATGTGTTTTAAATATCAGTCATAAAGCTTTCTTTCCCCAAAAACTCCTTTCCTTCTCTTCTCTCCGTTTTCCTGTTTTTTTTCCTCGGGGTTTCCGACCCCTGACCCTCGTGAGGTCACTCATGGCAAATCATCAGATTGTTTTCCTGGCTGCTGTCAGCATCTCCCATGAATTTATTTTTTCCACTTCCCCCCCTTCAAGGTTTAAAAAAAAACAACTATATACATTTCAGGATGTGAAGTCTTTACTTTTGAAACTGTCAGTCGACAGTTGAGGATGAAAGGGTGAATCTGTACGCGTGTGTGCATGCAGTGTGTGTTGCTGCGTGTGCAAAAGTCCAGGGGGATTTTTGGCCGCAGATGTAAAAGTCATTTCTGGGCTATTTCTCTCTGGATTCTTTGTCTTTCCTCCATCGCTTTCAGACTTTATTCCCTTCCTACCAAGTTTGCTCTCATTTTGTTCTGTGTCAATTTGTCCCTGTTTGTCACTCATATTTCCATTAGCATCTCCACCTAACTTACTTTCTCTCTTTTCATAAATCCTCATTTAATTATTATTGGCTTACTTTCCCTTTTTCCCTTCGTTCTTTTAATGGCCGACTAACCCCCCCCCCCCCATCTCTGTTTTTTCTTCTTTTCCCCCCTCCTCTACTCTACTCTCCCTCTCCAAGGCCTAGTATAAGTGTATATATCTGGCAGAGTGTTTTATTGCACTGTCAGGGGGCTGGGGAGGACTAATTTCACCCATAAAAGCAGCTCGGAACAAGAAAAAAGGGGCGGCAAACGGGGATTGGGGGCAAATTTATTGGAACAGTTTGTTTTTTTAAACTGTGAACAGCTATTATTTTCCTTCTCCTCTTTCCCTTTTCTTTCCATCCTGGCAGCGGAGCGTAGTTTTCGCTCTCGCTCGCTCGCTCTCGCTTCTGCGCACACAATGAAACACTGAGACATGCTTGTGAACTAATACTGTACAATCAAAAGGTGTCTGGGAACACGAAGAAATACAAAGATTTGATTATACATTAAGATAACCACACACACACATGCACAGACTCTTTGGTGTGGTTTGGGGATGATGTGTTTGTTTGTCTTACTGAGTGCTACCGCTACCACAGACCACAGTGTATTTTGTGAGGGCAAGCCATTTTGTCTCACTGCAATTTGGCAGACAGCCTGCAATTGTCAGCTCAATGCACACAGATGTGTGTGAATATGTGTGTTTATGTGTGTATTCCCTTAGTCTGGTTCCCATAACTTAGCCCAGCCATAAGTTAAGCTTCCAAAGGAAACCCACACCCACTGAACCAGCTAAAGAACTAAAGAAAGCCATTATTAGCTGCGACAATACATCAGATACGCAATATCTTGATATATATGGAAGTTAAAGGGGAACTACTATGCACGTTTCCAGCTCTAGATTTTTCCACTGGACTGGCTCTCCATGGCTCACAGTTAAAAAAATGTCACACTTATCTTACACTTGGCCTTGGGGCAGCTCGTAAGTTCAACCAATGTCTGAAACAGTTTGAGCTCCATTTCCTCCATGGCACGCCTCCCTGAAAGTCCACATTGTTCTGATTGACTTATAATATTCTGTAAACATAGCCCACATTACCTCATTACATGTTTGTGTGAAACAATGGGGGAAATGTGCTAAAATGACAACTTAATTAAGAAACGTTCAGTGTTTGGATTAACTAAAGGTAGCACGATGTTCCTGCTGTCACTAAATAACTGCACAGTATCTCCCCGCAATGCAAATCAGCTGCACAATCCTGCACTGGGTGGGTTTTTGGGGGAAAAGTTGATTTAGATGCTTGAAAATTTTGTCATCATGATTCATGTTCGATCTCCTTAGTTAAGATGTTAAACTATAACATTACACAGCCTCAGCCCACTGGCCAAGAGTCATGACTTTTCTGGCCTCAGGAGGACACAAACAAAACATCTGTTGTCTTTGTGCTGAAACAGTAAATTCTGTCATTTTTGTTATTGGTTGTTATGTTGACTTGTGTTTTTCAGCTTGTAGATGTGGATAAAAGTATTTGGCCACAGCTCTTAATCTTTAAATTCAGGTCTTTCCAGTCCCATTGCTATAGGTGAATAACATCAAGCAACCATCCATGCTGTGTACCTTTACAAACATTTGTCAAAGGAGTCGTTAAGAAGAGCTCACTGAATTCAAGCATGGTACTGTAATAAGACGCCATCATTCCAACGAATCAGTTTGAGAAATTTCTTCCCTTCCAGATATTCCACCATCAAATGTAAGGGGTGTTATTGCAAAGTGGAAGTGTTTAGAAACCACAGCAGCTCAGCCATGAAGTGTCAGACCACATTAAGTTACATAGCAGCGTCGCCAAGTGCCGAGGCACAAAGTGTGTGAATAGTCACCATCGCTGTGCTGACTCAGTAATTGCAGGGTTAAAAACCTCCTCTGGCATTAACATCTGCACAAAAACTGTTCACCGGGAACTTCTTGGTTTGAACTTTCATGAATGAGCAGCTCCTGTAAGTATAATGGACAGGAGTACATCCTGGTACATTTGTCCATAAAATAGGGGAAATAATTACTTGAGCCACTGCTGAAGAAACAAACAGTCTCTAATTTTTTAAGGCAGTTTCATTATAATAGTGAAATCTCCAGATCTCAGATGGTTATGTGTGTAAAGCACACCTGCCCACAGAATCAGTGTCTTTTATCCAACCTCTCCATGGGAAAGACCAAAGAGCTGTTAAGGGATGGCAAGGACAAGGTTGTAGACCTGCACCTGGTGTGAGACTGGTCATGTGAAAGGTTGCAGATGATTCCCAAACTAATCATGTGGATTGTTAAAGAACTGAAGGCCATTAGGACCACAGTCCCCATGCACACTATTGATAACACACTACACTATACTGAACAGAAATCTTGCGAGGGTCCCCTTGCTCAATAATGAACATCTACAGGCCAGTCTCAAGTTTGCCAGTGAACATCTAAATGTTTCAGAGAAGGTTTGGGACAAAGTGCAATCATAAACAAACTCCCACCATCTTTGGAGGAAGAGAAATACTAAATATGACTAAAAGAACACCATCCTCGAAGCAAAGCGTGGAAGTGGAACCACTATCAGTACAAGATGGCTTCACCACATTGAGGGCCCGATGGATCTTGGACGTGAGCCTCGTTCCCTCAGCCAGAACACTGAAGATGGATCATGAATGGGTTTTCCAGGAGAATGACCCAAAATACTGTATACTGCTGAGGTAACAGAAGGGTGCCTAAAGAAGAAGGACATTGAGGTCATGGAGTGGCCTAATACAATCTCAGCACTATAGAAAATCTGTGGAGGGAGCTGAAACTGTGATTTACTGCTAGATATGGGAGATGAGTGGGCCAAAATCCCTCCTGAGATGTGTGCAAACCTGGTGGCCAGATACCAAGTCTAATAGTAATGCTTTGCTTGAGGAACAAATACTCATTTCATTCACTTTCATGCAAAAAAAATATTACTTTTATGTTTTTTGTGAGTTACAGTTGGTCAAAGAGCCAGAGAGTTTCACTTGCCTCAACCAAGCGACAACCTCCAGCGCCAGAAAAAAAAAGCTGACTTGTAAGTGCCAAAGTTTAAATTTCCTGTACTGAACCTGGCTCCAAAAGTGCGTCAGTCCCTGCAGACTATAACTTTGAAGTGCCCAACTTTACAACATTGAAAAAACATGTCTACATCATGGAACAAAAATTTGTTTGGTCCTGTTTGAATCCCCACCCCTATAAAAACTCTCCTAGGCATGCAGGGGGAGATCTTCAAGACTTATTTTTTATAACTCATCAACTCTCATACTGGACTTAGGGAGCACTGATTGACAGGCGTTCTATCTGCAAGGCTTCATCTCTGCTAATTGGATCCACTGAATTGGATTTGAATGCATTTGAATGGAACTGCCTGAGAAATATTACAGCCTTCTGTGTGGTGCTCTGTGCAATGAGCCTGTACAGTGTAATGCTGACATGTCCTGAGATCACATAGCTTATAGATAACTGATAACTCACAACGCGAGTCCAAAACGAATGGATGACGTCACTGTTTCTGTGTCCATGTTTTATATCGTCTATGGAATCGAGCAGACATCCTTTACCATGTTTTATAGTTTTGCCGTTACCTAATCAAAGGGCATTGCCAAAGCAGCTCTTGTTGACTGCTATAAAATGATGAAGTGCTTTAAAAATGTTTATTGTTGTGAACATTTAAGTATTCTGTAAGAATCTCATAGTTTATTGTTCTGTAGTCAAAAGAATTTGCTTAAAAAATTGGGAAATGGGTTTCAGTATATTAGTTATTGGATCAGATATGAAAATAATACCACCCAACCATTATATGACTTTCTGAGGGTGTTTATATTTACCTGGAGGCCTATTTGGAAGAAACAAAGCTCTGTGTACCTTGTAGTATTGGTAACAATAAAATTGCATGCTGAAGTGATTAGTGAGCAAGAGAAAGAAAGCTGTACTGCTTCTCTGCATGTGCCCACTTATGCTGCCACCCAGAAGCATGAGTGCTGTTCTCAATATGCGTGTGTGAGCGTGTGTTTGGGTGGGTAGGAGTTTGGTTCAGTATAAATTGAATTCCTTGTTTCTAACTATATAAACAAGCACATGCAGTTACATTTGCAGTATTTTGTCCTTGGTTTTCCTGATTAGCTAACAGCTAAGTTACAAGGGACTTTATAATGCTGTGGTTTTCAGGCTCGTGTATTACTGAGTGTATAATGCTGGACCAAAGAAATGCAGTGCCTGAATGTGTCTGTGCGTGTTAATGAAGGCAGATTCCTGTTTGAAAGTGTGCAGATTGGGGCTTCATTTGCTATATGTACCATGTTTGTATGTTAATGGTGTCCAGCTTTAAATGCACTTTTTTTTTTAACTCATTCAGTTCAGGTATGTAAACAGATTCATGCTTGACCCTGATCACGGTGTCTTTGTTTTCCCTCAATGCCAGTTTTACAGTTTCATCATGATTCATCCATCCATACATACATCCATATATACATATATACATTTGTCTGTCCATCCTTTTTCCTGCCACACCAAATTGTTCCTGTAGGACATGTCCAAAACACCTCACCTGGTTCATGTCAAAGTAGAAGAAAGAAGATCATCAAGATTTTAGAACAATTTTTATTTTCCTCCCCACTTTCTTTATGTGAAAGTCTTTAGGGAAAAGGTCCTTTTTCTACTTGTGGAAACCCCCACAAAGCACAATGACACACTTTTGTACTGTGTGTATAATTCTTTGAAATATGAAGAATCAAGCTTAATTTTATCCTACAGCAAATTACCTCAAAGCCCGTGCTAAGCCTGCAGTCTACGGACCCACTCATTTTGTATTTCTGAATGTGTGTGTGTGTGTGTGTGTGTGTGTGTGTGTGTGTGTGTGTGTGTGTGTGTGTGTGTGTGTGTTTGGGAATGGGAGTGAAAGAGGATATCTTTTGCTGAATAGAGGTTTCAGGAAATGCCGCTATAGGAGCCCGATGTAGCTGGACTGTATAACTTGGTGTTCTCACACACACACCTACGGACACACACACACACACACAGTTTGACAGGCCGGTGTTTTATGGTCACCAGTTGGCTCAACTTAACTTTCCTTTACATGTGCCACTTGTGAACGTGTGTGTGTGCAACGTTTCCCTCTAACACAGGTCCGTGCACAAGTTGTGAGTGTGTGTGCGTGGGTGTGTGCACATGTGTGGCTATGAGGTCATTAGAAGCAATTAGCTGTGGCACTGCAGGGCTAGTTAGGAGCTTGCTGATGGATTGGAAACATCCACAAAGCAAACTCACACTTCTTCAGTTACATCCTCTCTTCTCCGCTCTCCTCTCTCACACAGTCCACACAACAATCACTTGCTGTGCTCTCAGACAAGTTTGTGTGCGTGTGTATGCCTCAGTTCAGGTAAAACTGTGTGTATAGCTGTTGATGTGTGTGTGTGTTTTTGTGTAGCTGTAAGTGGATTTGATTTCAAAGGTATGTCTTAGGCCCATTTGAATCATTAAGTATGATTAGTGGAGAGGGAAGGAGGCCTCCTACTTGCTCTTTACCCACAGAGAGAAAATGTACTACACTGTACTACCAGCTGTGCTTGTGCCAAAAAAATGAAAACAACTCTCTCTCTTTCTCTTTCTCCCTCTCGCTCTCCTGTTTTATGTCTAATGTTTTCCTCTTTCTTACCTCACTTTGTTTTTCATTTTCTCTCCACTTATTTGAAATATGTCAGCTAAAGCTGGTACACTTGATATTTTCGTATGCACACTTCAACCTTTTTTCCATCTACAGTCTACTTAAATTTCTATAAAGTGGTATGTGTGTATAACACACAGATTTGATTAAGGGTCATAAAGGCTACTAACCAAGGCTTACAAGGTTAATCCCCAGGCTCTGAGCGCTAAGAGCTCCAATCACATGAGTAATTTATACTTGCAGAAATATGGACACATTATATGCCCAAACCACTGCATTAGGACCAGTTATATACATAGAAAGAGTTAGTTTTAAGGTAAGGTAGAAAGTTAGCCTTTTGCATATTAACGATTCTTTAAAATCATTAGTCTACTGCCAAGTTCAACTTATTTGATGTCGTACAGTCTGGTTGGCAGAGGAAGAGGAAGTGGAAGAATAACATATGCGTTTACAGTGTCATCTGATACGCTGAAGTGAAAAGGGGTATCTACATCTGGATTCTTCTTATTTTCCCCAGCAATCTTCAGCTGTCTCCAGAATATTTTGGTATTTTCTCTGTGCGATCGACAATCTGAAGCTTACCTATAAGCTTCTGTGATGGAAGGGAGACATCCAGGATGGATGATTTATTTGTTGAAGTTATAAGGACTTTCTGCTCTCAATCCACATCAGTACACTGCTGTAAATCAACAGGCTGGGAACCTGTCCAGCTTGCTCTCCCTTTTCTTGTTTTGATGGAGGTTAGTGTCAGGCTTTCTTCTCTGTCTCTTTTTATTTTTGGTGTAAGTGTCACACACTTCTGGGGGGATTTGGTAGGAGCCTCTCAAAGCTGCATGTCAGACAATGTTGAGAACCCGCTACACCCCTTTCAAAACTTCAACGCGAATGCTCATCTGCCCATTTGCTGTGATTGGCCAGCTGTTTGGTGATGACAGAAGATCCTGGCTGTGCCTTTCTGCAGATTTTTGCATTCAAATCCGAACACACAAGGGACAACACACACATGTGTGAACTTTGCCGTGCACTGTACACCCACATAGACTAACCACAGCATCCCGTCCTAAGGGGAAAAAAAGAAAAACACGATGATAATAAAGTAAACATGACTGCTGTTCTGCTGTGTAGGTACATTTACATTTATGCACACAGGTGCTTCTGTATAATGGCTTGTTGCCACAAATGATACAGCAGTAACTCATTGCTTTTAGACATGTGGACGTGGTCAAGACCAACAGTTAAAGTTCAAACTGAGCATCAGAATGAGGAAGAAAGGTGATTTGAGTAACTTTGAATGGGACATGGTCGTTAATACCAGACGAGCTGGTCTGAGTATTTCAGAAATGCTGACCTACTGGGATTTTCTTGCTCAACAGTCTCTAGGGTTTACAGAGAATGGCCCAAAAAGAGAAAATTTCCAGTGAACAGCAGTTTTCTAGGCCAGAGGTCAGAGGAGTATGGCCAGACTCTTTTGAGCTGATAGAAAGTCAACAGTAACACAAATAACCATTTGGTACAACTGACCTATGCAGACTTACTTAGACTTAGATCCTCCCGCGCCGATCGGCACATCGGGCGACAAGAGAACGCCATCGAACTCGGTCTATCGCGGCAGACCGAGTTTGATAGCGTTCTCTTGTCGCCCGATGTGCCGATTGGCGCGGGAGGATATTTCTCTCTTGTCGTTTCTGTAGCAGTAAAAAAATTTTATGGGGTCGGGTTGCTATCCCAACGCCCGACCCTCCTCCTCTCTCATCCGGGCTTGGGACCAGCCATGGCGGAGTTATGCAGAAGAGAATCTTTACATGAAGCAGATGGACAACAGCGGCAGAAGATCACACAAGGTGACACTTCTGTTAGCTAAGGTTGGGAAACTGAGGCTGTAGTTCACTCAGGTTTATCAAAACTGGACAATGGAAGATTGAAAAATGCTGCCTGGTCTGATGAGTCTTAACTTTTGCTGTGACATTTGGATGGCAGAAATAGCAAATGATAAATGAATGAGAATAGTTGGACCTTATCTCACCTCCAAACAGGGTTCTGTAGAGCCCCACAGGTGTTTGCCTATATATATATTTATTTATTTATTTATTTATTTATTTATTTATTTATTTATTTTATTTTATTTTATTTTTTTTTAAATCCCTGCTTAATTCCTTTATTCCTGTTTCCAATATCGATTTAAGCTTAGTATGATTTTTTTCTTTGTTGCTCCCAGGTCACTGTTACCTTCATTCCCTCAGCTATTGGATCACTTAACACCACTTAGACAAATCCTTATGTGGTTGTACATTTTTAGACATTTCACCTTGTTATTCTATTTCTTATTTCACTTTTAATGTATTTATTTATTTATTACCTCATTGTTGTTGACATGTAACAGTTTTTGATTAGTGGTTGTGTGAGTTTGACTGTGAGATTAGGATGTGTGGGTAAGCTGTGAACAAATTCCCATTTTAGGGGGATTTGTAAAGTTAATCTCAATCTGTTTTATGTCTATTGTCACTGTTGTTGTCTTTCTACATTTCTCCCCTTGGAAAATAAAATATTTACTGTTCAAAATGTATTTAAGTAAGTTTCCTGTTGGCTGTTACATGCATTTGGTGCCTTTTTTCCACCCTTTTAACAATTAGCATCATTACACCTAATATACTCCATTCTTTATAATCATCTTCCCACTTTTGTGCTACAGTCCGCTCCACTTCTGCATTTGCCTGTTCTCCTCGGCTGCGTGTTGTTTCAGTGCCTGGAATTTGTTTTAGGTAAAAAGTCATCGCTTCTCAGCACCACACCACACACCACAAGTAATAGTTGTTTTAAGATGTAATCTGGGGGCACTTAGGCTTGTGTATTTCTGCAGCGAGAATGTTCATGCATGTATGTTTTTTCTGCTGTGGAAGTGTGTGTGTGTTTATGTGTCAACAGCCACAGAACTGTATTCCCAAATTAGTCTGTGGTTTGTCAAAGCTTCAGAAAACAGCTTTTTTTTCAGGCAGCTGAAAGATGTGTGTTTGTGTGTGTCACTGTGTGTGTACGTGTGTGTGGTGTGCGCCTCTCTGTTGGCTCTATGTGTAAGCCTGATCTAAGCTCGTGTAAAACTGTGAATGCTGAGAAATCAGGCAAGCGCTGAGGTCATATTGTGCTTTTGGCCAATTTCTCCTATCAGTAACAAACCCACACACACACACACACACACACACACACACACACACACACACACACACACACACACACACACACACACACACGCAGACTCCTTTACCTGAGCTCTCTCTTTGTTTCTCTACCTTTTTGCTTTACCTTTGATCTTCAGACATTTTCGTTTTAAATCTAATCCTTACTCTTTGCATAAATGCACCATTATCAGTAGTTTACAGTAAACCCAATCCCACTGCTGTGGCCAGTTTACAGTCGTCTCTTTTTACTCCCTCCTTTTCTTTCTTCTCAGATGACTTTTTAAAAAATACAAAAAATATTACACAAATAACAAGTCCTAATTTGCTTATTTTATGCCTCTTTTTAGAGACGGTGTGTGGCTTTTTATTGTGGTGTGTGGGTGATTTTGTCTTGCAACTTTGTTTGTTTACTCACAAAAAGAAAGAAGGAGGAGGAAAAGGTGGAGGAGGGAATGGAAAAACTTCAGTTTTATTGCATGTTAACAAACAGATCTGCGTAGTTTACGACTCTTTAATGAAGGAGCGGTGCTGCTGCTCCTGCTGTGTCTCCTCGAGTGACTGTTTTCAGGAGAAGATGAGGGTTTGAGAGAATATAAAAAATAAATAAATAAAAGACCCGGAGCTGTGATTGCAGCTGTGGATGAAGTATGGATATGAAACGAAAGAATTGTGAACGTGTGTGTGTTTATATGTGTGAACATGTGTTTCAGCAGTATCTAATAGCTGCTTCATCTGGTCTTCATTTGGTAATAAATGTTTGGCTGCTTCTGTACTGCTTGCACATGTGTGTTTGTGTGAGAGTGTTTGTCACAGAGAAACCATAAGAAATGTCTGTATTGGATTCTGATGTGTCAGATGTGTCACCAGGTGTGAAGATTTGTCTACTTCCCACATTGCTGTCTGGCTTTTTCTTTCGTTACGTGATCGTAAATAAAGCTAGTTAGAATGAGAAGCTTTTTATTTACTCTGTACAGTTGCTTCCCCCAACTGGAACTCTAAAATCCCCCATCAATGAGCAAAGCATGCCAAATGTTTTGTTGCAGGATGCGAGCAAAGACACGATTCTTTATTTACTTCTGCCAGCTGAGAAGCTGACGAACCAGTGGATTAGTTATACCAGCATCAGTGCATCAGTATACTGGCTCAACATTCAGATTTTAAAATTACAGGAGTTTTTCCACCCTAGAGCATCAAATACTGTCACAAAGTTATAAATGAGGTGGGGGGTTTTCGCATCAGTGCCTTTATGCATAAGCTATGGCAATATTGGACATCAATAACCAGTGGTGCTGTTTTATAGTGTCAAACATCTGCATAAGGAAGTTGGAAGGACACCAGTGGTTTGTTTTGTGGGGCTTTCTGTTTTGAAAAAGTTGCTTCAAGACACTAAAACAGCTTGTTATGTGATACCGAAGAATGTAACAGCACTGAATAACCCAGGTAAATATTTAAATGGTGCCTGCTTATATTCATTTTCCTTTTTAGATTCTTATAGAGAAGTATTCTAAAATTATGTCACTGAATATTTTGAGGTCTCTCAGAGGTTTGAGCATGGGTATAAACTGTGCAATCTCCTCTACACAGATGCCCACCAGCACAGATGCTTGCAGAGCACAGGACTGGTTCTCAGGCTCTGCAGTAATTTGGGGTCAGAGTTTGGGCCTCTCGTCAATCGGCAGGTCATTAGAGCTCTTTAATGACCCCCTCCTTCGTCTTCTCTTCCTCCTCCTTCTACTGCTCCATTTACTGCTCTCCCTTCGTCTCTGTCCCTCCTACCCCTTCATCCCTGTCCCCTAACTGCACTATATTCTAATGCTTCTTGTTTATTTCTTCTCTTTCCTATATCCTCTTGTGCCATCTTTGATTTACCTCACTCTTGATTCTCTGTCTCTTTTTAGAAATCCAGCAGATTATTTTCTAACACTTTACCTTCGCCTCTCTGTTTCATTCACTACTTCTTTTCCTCCTCTTCTTATTTTGATATCTCCTCCAGGGGCAAGTGAACTGGCTGACATGGTGCAGGCCTGCACTATTTCACATGTCTTGGGGTCGATTCCTTGCATTCCCTCAGATAACAAAACAGTCCGAGTCTGTTTTTCTTCTTTTTTATTTGTCATTCCCTGATTTGTCTTCCTCGCTCATTCCCTTCTCCCTGCTCACTTTTTGAACCCACTCTGTTGTCTTTCTTTACATTCCTGCATGCCTCACTCTTATGTCTCTATGACAGTCAATAATTCGGCAGCATCTATCTATTAACTGTGTGTCAGCCTAAGGGTGCTTTATCATTTGTCAAATGACATCACCCAGCAACTGACACTCAAAAAAACAAACAAAAAAAATGTGCACAAACAAAAACTGTGTTTGGCTTTTTGTGTTTTTGTGTTTTTTTAATTAATTGATTTTGGATGGAGGCTGAGGACTGTAGTGCCTGGAAAATGTGTTCTTTAGACTGTTTTTGATCTGTGTATTTGATCTTTGTCTGGCTTTCCATTTTTAAAATGCTACATTTGTTTTAGGTTTTTTTAAACTATCTTTTCCAACTTCCACCTGAAAGTACCAAACCATTAAGAATGGTATTCATTATAACTGATTGTGCAGTTCATTGGTTGCATTCAGAAGATCTCACCCACTCAAGACAAGGGTTGTGATTCTACCAAATACGCCATAGTTTGTTTCAGAAGCATCCCAGAGGCAGCTTCCTGCTCCAAATCCCTAAAACTAGATTTATATTTTATGGAAGTCAAGCTGCTCAGAGCAGATGAGGAGGGCAGGTAATACGGTCAATTATCCCAGGAAAACACCACGTACGCAACAAGAGCTCCACTTCTGCACCTGGTAAGAAACCGAGCAAACGAAGAAACACAACTGCATTTGAGTCTCGGCGTCATGGACTCACGGACTGGGAGTATTACCAGGGATATCCTCATCTCAAGTGTTTCCTGACTAGCCCTGACAGTGTATGGCTATAGTTTACTTGATGTACCTACAGTCTTTTCCTAACCCTGTATTTTCTGCAAATATTATAGAGCTCTGAACGTTAAAAAAAAAATATCTTTGACCATAATCTGGGGTTTTTCCACAACCATCTATTATCAACACTCGTATCGGATGCCAGGGCTTGCTGGAAAAGTATGATAATGATCTCTCAAATCTGATTTGCAATCAGATTTTACACCGATCTCTTCCTCCATGAAGTGTAGCTTTAGTTTACCCCAAATGAGCTCCACTAGTTGAAAGATTTTTATTAAAGGCAGAATCAGAGCTGTTGGAGAAGTTGACGGGATCCTCAAAGAAGCCAGGAGAAACGCCTGCTTGAAAACTGCACTTTTCAGCTCAATTTCAACAACTAACCCAATCCAAGTTTCTCACCTTCAGTACTGAGTGAGGCGGTCTAGACGTTACAAAATGCTAAAACATATTTAGCATTTTGTACTTTGAAGGAGACATCCAATTAGCTCTGTAACAATGGGAACATTTATTTTTAAAAAATGAGCACAATTAGTAAAGGGTCAAAGGGACCAGCGTGAGTGTGTGCTGAACAAGCTCTGTTTGTATTCTAAGAGCCCCGCCTCCTATCTCGACAACATGTGGAAGTAATATCAGCACAAATGTGTTTCTCATTAAAGCAGCATCAGCAGCGCGTATGAACATGGTCAGGATACACAGACAAATTAGCCCATTTCCCCCAACATGCACATGCATGCCTAAACACACACACAGCACACACACAACAGCACATGCACCCATGCATTGACACCTAAACACATGCAAGCACATACACTTTTTTATGAGCACATGCCTGCCTAATAAGCACTCAGCAAAAAAGCAACATAATGACTTTAGCTGTGTGTTGCTTAGTGTTCTGTGTTTCCTTGTAGAAGACAAACTAATTAAGCCAGGCTGCTGAAAAAGTGTAGGAATGTGCTTAATTATGTGCTGTTTGTCTACGTGTGTCTGTCAGTGGGGTCATGTAGAACCAGGCATAGCAAGCTTGGTATGAGAAAGATTATGAAAATCAGACTGTTTCAGCTCCACTTATTTCCCCATTGGGTGTGTGGATGAATCTACAGTATGTGTGTGTTGCATTTAAACGGAAGGGATTGGCTTCCTGTGTTCTGATTGGACAAAGTCTGAGGAAAGCCCCCTCTGGTCTCAGTCTCATTCACTGTTGTCACACCTTTCCTCCATAAAAGTGGCTATAAATATTACATGATTTATACTTGTACGTGGACAGAAAGTGCAGTGTGTGTGTGTGTGTGTGTGTGTGTGTGTGTGTGTGTGCGTGTGTGCGTGTGTGTGTGTGTGTGTGTGGGTGAGCGAGAGAGAGAGAGAGAGGGTGTGTTTAGATTCATAACTTTTATTACCTGTTCTTAAGACCTGGAATCTCAGTATAGTAACATTTTATGGTTTTCACATAAAATATGTATATGTTGATACATTTGGTGAAATAATCAGACATATACCATACATGTGTTTATCTATAATTGAACTTGGCTCACTCACTCACTCACTCACTCACTCACTGTGGGCCCTGTCAGAGTCATTGTTGATCCTGGTCCTGCTCTGGGTGAGGGATGTTTGGATATCCTCTGAATAATAGCGAGAGACGAAAGCTTGGGCGGACACTGTAAGTATGTCTGGCGTGGTATTTTTTTGGAAGTACATTTGTACTCTTGCTGAGATGAAATCTTGGCCAGAGCTGTGAAAACAGAAAGACAAAAAAGATTAATGACTGACTAAATGTCCATTTTAGGTAGTGAGACTTTTGAAATCTTAGAGGGGGAAAAAGAAAATAGGCAGACCTGCAAATTGATTCATTTTTTCATATTGTCTTTCCTGGGAGACATTCAAGAAGAATGGAATGAATTCTCATTTTTATACCCAAATTTGATCCGACACATTGAACATAAAACCACTAAAAACTCATTTTTCTTTTTAGGAATGCCTGTAAATTTCAGCATTTTTTGTAGAATTGTATGGAGTGTGTACGGATAGCAAAAAAGCTTGCACATACTGGTGGATTATCAGGGCAACATAAAAAAAAAGATTTTGGTAATTTCAAAAAATGCTAAATCAGGGTGTAAAACTTTACATTTAGAGGTGGTTTTATGAATTTGTTAAGCTCAATTGTTCCATAAAGCATATGTGAATGTCAGAGGATTGGATGTTCGGTGTCAAATATGTGTGGGGAAAAAAAGAGGTTTCTGAAAGTATTTCACAATCACAGCATCCTAAGAATGAAAGTAAGGCTACAAATCACATAGAAATACCGACTGGAACAGTGTGATCAAAAGGCTTAAGGAGCCTGCCTGTAAAGATCAACAACAGAGACAACCTCTCCCGTTAGAGGTCATCTTCTAGGGTACGTCCAGATCGGCCTTAGCACTGCTGCAAAAATATATTACCACTTGGAAGATTCATTAAGAGCACTCCCACTTAGCCTCTCCAATGGACTCCTTCCTCGAAGGGAAGACCGTGAATTTTGTTTATTCAGACAGCACTGCAGAACTCTTACACTGAAATTTGTATACAAATGAATGTAAATACAGGATCAAAAAAACCGAGACAAACAAGAAAACTCTGCAGGAATTTTGAAAGTTATCTGAGTGCTCACTATAATGCCATTGTAGTTGCTCAGTGAAGCTTGGGGAGGAAACCGGTTGAACCTGCTGCAGATGGACTCTGAGAAAGATGAGAGTGTGAAAGAAAAGTGAATATAGAGAGAAAGTTTAAAATGGCCAAATGTTACCCAGCTAGGTGCCTTTTCATAGCATCTAGTAATAGCTAAAAATAGTTTGAAAGTGACCGCCATGCCAACGTTATGATGTTCTTGTTAAACTCAACACAGCAAATGGGACCGACTAAGCTAACCCCAAACCCTCGGCCCCTCAACACTCAGGGTATAAAATGATGACATCACGATGAGCTGTATGGTGGCTTTCCAACATGCTAAGTTTGGCGTGCAACAAACGAGAGAGAATTTAAACATACAGAAACATTTGCAGCTTTAAATACTAATCTATGTATTTGATGCTCTATTCACAGCCATGTAGTGACCAAATTAGCCCTATTTCTTAAAACAAAACAAAAAACAGCTGCATTTAATTCTTTCAATCTGATATTTCTCTCTTTGGCTGTCTTCATTCTACATTGTGTACGATTCTGTTTTTTTGCTGTGGTGTTTCTGCCGTGTACTGATGAAGTAAAACTTTTTCGCTGGTGTATAAATCCCGAGGCTGTTGTTTGCTGCACTTTTTTTTCTCCATGTTTAATTACCTGTGGACCAGCATGAAAAAATGAGGTGTTCAGGGCTTAACAGAAGCTTAAATTAGAAGAAAATACAAAATGTCACAGCCATCTTTCATCCAATTATTTTGTACTTACTGGGGCAATAAAATTATTTCAGGTTTGTTCACAAGTCAAGATGTTGATACTAAGCCAGGGAAAACAGTTGTGCAATACCTGCTGTGGCTCTCACTTTTTCCAAGTCTGATCGAAGGATCCCGCTGATGTCATTCGGGCTTGGAGGCAGTTTAATAGAAAACCTATGCTGCAAATGGGAGTTGTGGAGTTCATGTCAACAAGAAGACAGCACTGGTTCCATTATCCAAAATACAAATATGATTCATTTCTTTGATCGGTACATGCAACTACAAGAGAGGATACTGACCTAGCATTATTTCACTGGAGCTTCTTATAGTGTCTGCTTATGAAAGAAACCGTAAAGTACAATCAAATGCAAAGTCCTCCATTGCAGCACTATCCTCTGCAGATGTGTTTTGCAGATATTGTCTACAAGGTTGACCTTTACTCTGGAAAACCTCCCAGTTTTCCTTCTCAGAGTTGACTTTACAAATCAAAAAAAGTAGAATTAATCATTTGACCAGTGACGGGAAATGCATGTGAGCAGTTTGACAAAACACAAATGCACACATGCAAATACACACGTGCACACACTTAGCAGGGGCTCTATGGTTGGAGCAGGGGCGCTGGCTTATATATTCAGTCTGCCTGTTTTCCTAATCTTTGATAGTCCCCTGACGCAGGTCAAAGCCTCGTCACTGTATTGGTTCAAAAGGGGTATTAATCACATTTGGGAAACATGCCCAAATCCTCTTTCCTTCCTCTTCTATTGTTTTGGTCTCCTTCTTTATCTGTTGCTTGTCTTCCTCTTCTGGATTTTGTCTTCTCTTGTCTGAAACGCTTCACTATCAGCCTCTACTGCCTCGTCCAGTTTTTCCGTATCCCAGGCCTTCATGTTTGTAAGCGTGTGTTTGCGTGTAATGTGTGAGCACACATAAGTCTACGCCCCCTCCCCTTCGGGCAGTCTCTTGTACTAAATACAATGCTAAACTCGCAACAATGACACTTTACCCTGCTTCTCTTATAGCCTTCTTATAGCAGGTGGACAGGTGTGTGTGAACAGAAACTGGAAACTGAATTGTATACCTTATGGTCACATTTGTAGAAGCAGAAGTAGAACAAGATCGACAAGCTCATGAGAAAAACAAACTGAAGGAAGTGGCTGATGGATATGACAGAGCTCAATAATTGTAAATGAGTACACCAAAATAGAGGAGGGGAGGTGGGTTTTATAGCCCCATCTGTCTAACTGAGTTAATGATCAAACAGATACTGGAGCTGAGTCTCACTTTAAGTCTCCCCCTCTGTCTAACGAGACAGGGGCACTCAGCCCAGACTAATGCAGCTTTTCTTCTTCCTCTTCCTCAGTCTGTTGCTTAATTAGTGGCCAAAGAGAGAGAGAGTGGGGGTGGACTGAATGAAGAAAGAATAGAGAAAGAGATTAAGAGAGCGATAACCTAACTTGTCACAGCTCCACCATTTCTTTGGCCCTGTCCATCAATTCTCACATCTTGTTTTCCTGTACACGACCACAACTTTCACTCTCTTCCTCTGCAGGAACCAGAAGTTTAGGTGGGAAAAAACAATGAGATAGTTTCTTGTAACCAGGAAAAAGTCTGCTTTCACACACAGCACCATGAATAGGGCTTGGCCAATACACAGTTTTAAAGTAAAATACATGAATACGTTTGCTCTGACAATGGCATTTCTTATTTACGTATGCACTCATTCAAATCATGTGTGACGTTGTGTCAATTACAGATGAGCCTTCTCTTTTGTTAAAAGAAGGATGCTGTTAAATGCCTCAGACTGCTCGTATAGTTCAGTCTGTACACGACTCCACTCGCCCATCAGCTCCGAGTGACAAAAACCTTGTCTTGCTTACTGCAAAGGAAGCAGATATGATTAGCCATTTCAGTTAAATAGCAGGGGAACTATGGAATTATTGGACATTCAAATCACTTGTTTTCCCCATTGTGTTCAGCAGGACGTAGCGATAGCAAAACAGCTGGAAGCACTGACGGTGAAAACCTGTGGGGATGTGATTGTTTCCCACGAAGAAATTTGAGCGGGAATCATTAGGAAATTGATGAGCAGAATCGATAATCCCTTTGATATCAATAAAAAATCAATTCCCTTTTCTGCTCGAGAGGACTTGGAGAGCTTGGCTTGATGATAATTGGGCTAAAATTACTCCACAGCAAGTCATCTGAGTCGGGTCGATTATGTTGTGAGTGGTGGAGCAGGAGGATAAAATGCGAGTCAGCTTTGACTTGGATGTACCTGGGGTAGGGTTTGAGGATGTGGGATTGCAACAATCTAGGTGGAGAATTGTCTGGATTTGGGTGCAGTCTGGGCATTTTAAGAAATCACTGTACACAGTGGTGACTCCATGTTAGTTCTAACTGAAAGGCAATCCTGGCTTAGGTTGAAAAACACTTTGTTATAGAAATATCTGCTGTAAAATGACAAAAATTGTCTTTTTTGTTCATTGAGGGGAATTATCTTAAAGGCACTGATTTCGCTAGTGCAGTTGGGTCCAGTAAGTGTTTAAAAAGAAGAAGAAAGTGATCTTTTCTATGGTGAGAGCCAATAGAAATGGATAAAAGAGTAAATCATTTTGGGTAAACTATGATCTCATGATCCAGTCTGCTCCATTCACCCCTTCTCCATCCTTCATCCTCCGATCTCTTTCTCCCCCTACTTTTCCGCTCTGCAGGATATCAATTGGTCAGACCACCTGTTGCTGTTGGCGACGGGGCCCTGACAGGAGAATGTGATTGGACGGCGAGGTCGTTAACCTCTGTGGTGAACCCTGGCAGGAGGGGGTGACGAGGACACACACTGCCATAATAAACACAAACACGTACACGCAGACGATCCCACTGACATGCACAAATACCCCCACACACCAAAATTATACACACCCCAAGGAAACCCAAACAAACACACACACACATTTAAAAGCACTTTCCCCTCTCCCTCCCCCGTTCATCCTCCTCCCTTCCTCTGAAGGAGTATTTAGTAAAACAGCGATTGGCTCTATTGAGGACCAGTCTCTTTTCTCCTCTTCTCTTTGTCCTCAGCTGATTGGCAATTTGTCTGGAGATGAATCAGTTTGCTGGTTTCACAGGAGAGGCTGAATGGAATAAAT
Source organism: Pundamilia nyererei (assembly GCF_000239375.1). Classification (NCBI taxonomy): domain Eukaryota; kingdom Metazoa; phylum Chordata; class Actinopteri; order Cichliformes; family Cichlidae; genus Pundamilia; species Pundamilia nyererei. The sequence continues at coordinate 3,982,554 of NW_005187404.1, forward strand.
TCCTAAAAGGCAAAGAATTAGAGAGCTAGTTAAGAGAGAGGGGGTAGGACAGAAAGGAGAGGGGAGTTGGGGAATGAGAGAGACATCGAGTGAACTAGAGGAAAAGTGAAAAGGGTGAATGAGAGTGCTGATTTAAATGGTGTATATAGCACTCCAAAGAATTAGAGCAGAGACAGAGTGCTTCGGGCAATTAAAACGGCTCGCTGCACCTCTGGTCCTGTTGTCATGGGTGGAGGGTCCTTTGTAAACCTCAGTGCTCAAACTATGGCTCCAAGGTCTCTGAAAACAAATGATTTTATCTAAACTCTTGAACGACTGTTGGTGGGACTTTTTTTTTAAACTGTAACATTATGTCAAAGCTAGATGGCTTAAACAGAAACTTACAGTATTGTGCAAAAATCTTGAGTTACTCCTTATTTATACGATGCTAGGAAACTAGGAAAAAGGTGGGTGAGAAAAAGATCTATTGAAACGAGTGCAAATGTACATGGAAATACAGTATAAAGCAGCGTCTGTACAATTCTAATGAATTGAAAGTCACTATTTCACTTTTATTTTTTGGCACAGTCCTTGAACTCTTTTAGAAAAGCTTTCTAATTATTTCTCTCAGCAGTCGTCAGGAATAGTTATTCAGGTTTCCTGAAGGACACTCAAAGCTTTTCTTTGGATGCTGGCTGCCTTTCGTTCAGTGTTCTGTCAAGATGATCCCACACTGCTTCAATAATGTTGAAGGCCGGGCTCTGGGGAGGCCAGTCCTTGACTGATACTGTTCCACTGTGTGTTTTTCTATTCAGGTATACTTTTACTTACTTGCCAGCCTGTTTGGGATCATTGTCATGAAAAAACAATGAAGCAGATGCTTTTCAGATGGGATTGCATGGTGGATAATTATCTGACAGTACTTTTCTTCAGTCATATTTACATCAATTTTAACAAGATCCCCGATACCACTTTGCGAAGAAGCATTTTAAAATAGTTTCTTCTCCTGATTTAGTTGCCTTTTTATGTTTAAATGATTCATAGATCAGTGTTAAGTTGCAAACAAACAAAACAAAAATATTCCTTTGAAAATGGCGAGGACAGGACTAAACTGAAAATAAGAAAATGTCTCATAGACCATCAGAAAGCTGGAAGAACTATTGTTCAAGACCACTATAAAAATTACAAAGTCTCCTTAGAAGCAAAATATGAAGAAACAAGGAACTGCACAGGAAGAGTACATTCTGGAAATGTTAAAATTACCAGTACCTTTCCAGCACCAAAGGATTTCTGGGGCATTTTGAAGCTGAAAAGCATCAGAGACAGCAAGTAAGAGAGAAAAAAGCAAAAACTAATGGCGTATTAGTTAGTGATAATGCTGGATGTGTAAATATAAAACTTCTAACTCTGTTATCACATAACTGATGAAATGAGAAACATGTGCAGTGTAATTTAACATCTAAATAACCTTTCCAGTTGTCCAGTAAATGAATCATCAGCAGATGTCTCATAACTGTGTCTTCATCTTATGTGGAGCCATGGAGCCATGGAGAGGTGGGACACATCCAGGCAGCTATGGTCGTTTTCTTTGTAAAAAAAAATGTAACTGGAAAGTAACGTGTAGCCAGCATGTGATTGTAGCTGGAAACAAACCACATGTCAACATGTCAACATCACAAAAGAAAATCCACAATTACACAAGTCATGTTTTTAATTTATAGCCATATTGCAAGGTTCAAATAAAACTTCACAAATGCTTGACTGTCACAATAAGCTACCGACAAATAGTCACACTCATACTCCCATGCACACAGACACAGACACACAAACACTTCCGTTGGGATGTCCCCTATTCTGTTATTTTGGCACAGTTGACAATATAAACCTTCCTAACAGACAAAGGCTCTTCCTGAAAGGCTGTATATGATATCCTCTATCTCTGTTTTACTCACATGCACTCTCTCACACACACACACACACAACAGCATAAATGGACGGAGGCATAGATTTCCGCTGGGATGTCGTCTTCTTCTTTGTTTTGCGACAGTTGACACTGCCAAACTTCCCAAGAGACAGTTGCTTTAAGGCTGGACATTACATCATGACACACAAACACGTACAGCAACATTATAC